>NW_006399753.1:34266573-34301510 GCF_000299155.1 Elephantulus edwardii | reverse complement strand
AATGTTTAATTACATAGCTTGTTAATGAAAGAAAGGATTAAGGAAATATAAATGTTTACTCAAAATGAAACAAGGAATAAATAAAAGAAGGGGTATAAGAATTGGGGAAAAGGTAATAGCATACATATAAATGATAACGTATACATATCAGTGATAACACATAAAAAATCCTGGGAATGTTATCTATTGTAAATGGGAAGGGAATTGGAGTTGACTGACACTAGTATTTAAAATATTCCTGTTGTTGTACACCATTCAGTTGAAACCAACTTATAGCTGACTCTCCACTGGATTTTCAGTAGTAGTTGCATCTTAACATCAAGAAAACAAAGATTCTCACCACCAGGCCAATTGGCAGGATCATGATATTTGGAGAAAAGACTGAGGTTGGATCTTCCTCAGATCCACAATCAACATTCTTGGCATCAGCAATCAGGAAATAAAAAACTGAGATGCTTTAGGAAAGTCTGCAGTCAGGGACCTCTCCAGCATGCTACAGGGCAACAATGTCAGTCTGGAGACTAACGTGCACCTGATCCAGGCCACAGTCATCTCAATTATTTACTATGTATTTGAAAGCTACACAATGATTAAGGATGACAGAAAAAGAATCTATGCCTTTGAGTTGTGTAGCTGGAGAAGAGTATTGATCTTACCATGGACTGCCAAGAGTACAGGTAGGTCCGCCCTGGGGAGGGTGAAAACATGTTGCTTTGTGGAGGCAAGGATTTAAAAACTATGTCTCACATACTTTGGGCATATTGCCAGGAGGGACAAGTCCTCGATAAAGGACATTATGCTTGGAAGGGTAGAGGATCAGCACAGGAGAGGAAGACCCTGAATGAGATGTATTAACATAGTGACTGTGGCAATGGGGACAAGTGTGTCAGAAATGGTGAGACTGGCTCAGGATAGATCAGGGTTCAGAACTATTGTTTATAGGGTCGCTTATGACTTATAGGCAATGCGACAGTACATAACAACAACAAAAGATACAGGAGGAGCCTGACCATCTTTCTCCTACGGATGACTAGCAAATTCAATTTGCGTGCCTTTGGGTTGGTTGTGCAAGTCCTTACAACTAGTATCCTAAATAATATATGCTATATTTGGGAGAAAGATGAACAATCTTCTCTTATGCAATTTATAACCTCTAAAGATCCTCTGAGGGGTCAGCTATGAGTCAGTTCTAACTCAATGGCACAGAACAACAATAACATACATGAAGCCCTGGTAGCATGATGTGTTACACTGGGCTGCTCACTGAAAGGTTAGTGGTTCAAATCTGTTCCATAAGAGAAAGATGAGGTACTGTATTCCCATAAAGATTTATAGCCCTGGAAACCTGTTGGACATCCATTGTGAGTCAGAATAAAATTGGTAGCAATGTGTTTATACCTGGTTTCATGGGTATTTCAGGAAACTTCCCTTTTAGGCTACTCAGCATACTAATGCAAGATGGAACACCTATTGAGGTAGACTATGAAACAACTTTAGTTTTTCTGCATCCTAGCAAATTGGCTTAATATGTTGTTGTTAGATGTCTTCTGGTTGACTACAACTCACAGCAATCTTATGAAAAACAGAACTTATCCTATCCTGCGTCATCCTCACAATCTCTGATGTGCTCGAGTCCACTGTTAAAGTCACTGGTCAATACATCATGGTAAGGATCTTTCTCTGTTTCTCTGACCCTCCACCTTTTCCAGCATGATGTCCTTTTCTAAGGCCGGACTCCTCAGAGTCCTAGTTTATGGCATGTTCAAATTATAATGAAACACACTTACAACGAGTGTAGCTAGAACATTGTTTCTTCCTACAAGGAAATAACGTGAACATTTATGCAGTGGATGTGAGTTAACTGAACTTAGTGAAGTGAATATGATGAGTTAAGTGACCATGATCCAAGTTTTTCATTAGGTAAAACAATAGAAAAGGCTGGTTGAAAAATCATCCATATGGTAAGAATGCTTGAGTTGACACTTCATACTGATATAGAAAAATTCATAGATCATGAAGAAGGGGAGTTGACAGATAAGGACTTAACCGATTTCTGAAGCAAGAAAGAAATAATGAGGAAGAGGAAGAAAAGAATTTGTCATAAAATTATATAGTAAAAGGATACCCTGAAGTTGATGACTTTTTGTTTTGGATTGATTTTGTTTGGTTTATTTTTTCCTAATTTAAACCAAAGGCCTTTAGTACCTTGAAAACTGAACTCACATGTTGACAATCTGCCCAATGTTATGAGTGTATTCAGGAAGCAGTAAAATGTTAATGGAAAATATATGAAGAAAACAGAAGAAAAGAACCAAACAGATACATCTTATTCATTTCTAACTAGAAATGCCATCTTCTTTTCCAGGGATAACTTGGTGATCCAGGGCCTTTCACAAGTGGAGTCTTATCACAACTGAGAAAATGCACCTAAGAGAGTCCAACTCTTCTCTCATCAATCAGAGTCAATTTTTCTGATTTGTGTATTTTATGTATGTAAGCATTAAAATAAAGCTGTAAATTTTTATGTCACGTTTCCAAATCCTAAAGACAAAAAAATATGTTTATAAACTTAATAATAAAAGGCAATACAAATTCAAACTTTTTAAAAAGTGAAATATTTTTCTTACATAAGAACTAACTTATGATGGAGCCATTGGTACTAGAACCTCTCCGTAAGTCAGAGAGGGAGCTCTGGTGCCCGAGTGGAAAGAATTTCAATGCCAATCCAGAGGCAAGTGGTTCAAATACACAGCTGCTCCTTGGGAGAAAGATGATCAAGCTCTTCCTGTGTGATTTACAGTCTCTGAAAGTTTCCTGAAATGTCAACTATGAGGTGATTTCAACTTGATAGCACCTAACAACCACCACAACAAAAACTTGTACTTCTCGTCTACCACCTATAGTGGCTGTGGACTTAAAAGATAGCAAGCTATCATCCAAGATACCATTTCTCTCAATTTGGCTGATGTAATATAGTAAGATAAAGGGTAAAATGATGTTGTTGTTGCTTTTGTAGTTGTTGTTGCTAAATCAGAACCGCCCCAATGCTGACCCTCTAGGGGGTTTTCAGAGGCAGTAAATCACACAAGAGGAGATTGCCCATCCTTCTCCCACAGAACAGCTGGTAGATGGAAACCATGTGATCTTGGGTTTCCACTAGACCACCAGAGCTTCCTGAGTAAAGTATGTTGTTGTTGTTGTTGTTAAGTGCTGTTGAGTCGCAGGCGACTCATAGCAACCCTATGAAGGAGAGTCCTCGATACTTGGGTGCCTTTCACCCTCTCTCCACGTTCATAGGGTTTCCGGAGGCAAGCTATTATGGAAGTGGATGCCACACCTCCTTCCAAGGAGTAAAGTATAGGAGGAGGAAATTAGATGTATAGTTGGTTGTCTCCCTGAACAACTGAACAATTGCCTCCTTTGCCACAAAACCTCGTATCTGGATGCATGATAAATGGCAATTATAATTAAAGATCCTATAAAAAAACTTATACTAAAAAAGAAACAATGTACAATGAATTATTTTTAATTCTTAATGATATACAGACTTTTTTGAGTCACTAAAACTATTTGTATCCTGAGATAAGTTTACACGTTAGCCCTAAGCTGAAATGATCCATTGCTACCTTCTTTGAAGCAAAAATGTGGTTCTCTTAATTAGTAAGATACATCATCTTTGAGAATTTCCCACTTTTTAAAAGTTATGTGAGATAAACACACACACACACACACACAAACCAAACCCAAAGATACAAAAGTTATGTGAGGCAATAGCAACTCAGAAGGTTGGACAGGAAGCTTAGAGTGTAGTTGCTAATTTAGGTTGAGTTGAGTATGACTCAACTACATATATATATAAAATCTCCTCTTTGGCTCTGATTTTTGGTGCATATACTTGAATAATATTGGTATTCACCAAACTTCTTCCTGTCTCTCACAACATTTTATTTCAGGATGGATCTAGAAATTACCTTTTTAACTATGAAAGTGATCCCATTTTTTCTTATCTTTTCATCTCTGATGTAGTAGAGCATATGATTGTCTGATTCAAAATGCCCCATGCCAATTCATCTCATTTTGCCAATACCTATTATGTCAATATTTATATGTTTCATTTCTTTCATAACAATGTCCAGTTTTTCTACACTCATGTTTCTCACATCCCACATTCTAATCATTAGTGTCTGCTTACAACTGTTCCTCCTCATTTGTGTTTCCAAATTTGAGGCCTCAGCTCCTGGTAGCTCCTGCTAGTCTACTCTAAGTGTGCTCTATTGTAGGGTTTTTGAAGGCCTACTCTTTTGGAAGTGAATGGCCAATCCTTCTTATTCTGCCTTATTTGGATACATCTCCTGATCTCTTAACTGCTGGTACAAAGTGTACTGATAATGGATCCAAGTAAGATGAAGTCTTAGAGGGCATTAAGATTCTCTCAGAGGGCAGTAAGACTATGGTTAGGTGTTGTTGACTGTAATTCACAGTAACCTTATCACAATGGATCTGAACCCTGCCCTATTGTGTCTCATCCTTACTATCTTCAACACACTTGAGTTCATTGTTACAGCCACTGTGTTGATGCATCTTGTCAAGGGTCTTCTGAAAAAAGAAAGAATTCTGACACAACTTGGAAAATGCAGTAAAGGCCACTGAATTGTGCATGTACAAATTGCTGAGCTAGTGTATCAGCTGTGTATACTTCCAGAGAGAGAGAGAGAGGCATATTCAGCCTATTAAACGTGTATTTAGGTATATACTTAAAAATGTGGTTCATAAAATGCATTCATGTACACTCTATATGCTTTGTGAGAGTACCTGAAATGTCTACATAAAAGAAGATACTATAAAAGGGGAAAAGCCTTTCATATTTCCATTTTGCTGCTGCATACTGAAAATATGTGTGTCTGACTTTGATAAATATCTGCACTCTAGATATTTTTTCAGATAGTTTAGTACAGCCTAATGTGTATGTTTTTATTGTATTTTACCTTTAGTTCTTTATGAGGAATAATGAGAATATAAATTCTGAACAACACACCTTAAAATCAAACCCTTCTGCTTTAAGTTTGACAGCATTATTAGATGTCCATGGATTAAAAAGAAAAATGTGTGGTCCTGCTTCTTTTACTCTATTTAAGACAATCTTCTATGTTTTAGAAAGATTCCCATGCAAACTCTTAATTTAAAATTTAAGAATGTTGCAATGCAAAGGAATCCACTCCAGTTGTCTGGAAAACCTGTTTATGTGGAAGCCTTCACTCCCCAGCAAAGTCAGCTAAATGATGTGTCACTACAAGAAGCAATGATGCATAACATCAAAGAGAGTTGGGCCCCCCACGTTTCATCACCCTTGGGCTGGCATTCCAGAAAATCTCCTTCCTCTGCCTTCTTTACAGTTTCTGTTTGAGCCAATTGAAATACCCAGAAATGCCTCTGGCAATTGAACTGATACTGTTTTGTCATTTGAATCTTCATTAAAAATAATGCATGGCTCCCTGGTAAAGGTGAAGACAGCCAAGGCATTCCGTGATATCATAATTTTATATACTTATATCTTAAAAGAGGTAGCAATAAGTCATTAGACGGAAGTGACTGGTTTTTTCACATTAAGAGTTTTACTAAGCTTAGTGTTAAACGTATTTTCACCAATCACAGAAAGGAAAGGAGAGAGTAGACTCACTTTCCACTGAGCTCTCAGACATTGTTCAGGACCATAGCTACACTATATTTAACAAATATTTAGTCTCTACAATGGCCAGCAAAAGTCAATTAAAGGCAGAATTCTTCATTCACTACTGGCATTGCTTTAATTCATTTCCCAAATATGAAGAAGTACACCAGCTCCTGGTCTTCAGCCTGTCAAGTGGGAGTCCTGGAAAATGTCTGTCAAATTCTAGAAATAAAGTCACAGTGACTGTTCCACTTGAGGAAACATAAAAAGTGATTAAAGGATAGTCACAACACCACAAAGCAAAAGGTTCATTGTGATCCAGGATATAAAACGGGTTGATCTTTAATGGTCTTTATCCCAAGAAGACAGTATTGTTAAACCCATGGTGTTTGAAGCATTGTTGTTGTTGTTGTTGTTATGTGTCGTTGAGTCGCCTGCGACTCATAGCGACCCTATGTACAACAGCCCTAAACTCCACTCTGTCCTGTGCCAATCGCACTGTCTCTGACACTCCCATCCCAATTATCCCAGTCACCGAATCAATCCACCTCATAGAGGACCTTCCCCTCCTGTGCTGTCCCTCCACCCTTCCAAGCATGATGTCCCTCTCCAAGGACTGGTCTCTCCTCACAACATGTCCAAAGTATGTTAGACGGAGCCTCAGAATCCTTGCCTCCAAGGAGCCACCCGGTTTAATGCTTTCCAGGACAAATCTGTTTGTTTTCCTATCAGTCCATGGTATTCTCAATACTCTTCTCCAGCACCACAGCTCAAAGGCATCAATTATCCTTCTATCCTCCTTGGTCATTGTCCAACTCTCTGATGCATAACAAGTGATTGCAAAAACCATGGCCTGTATCAGACACACCTTAGTCTCCAGAGAGACACCATTGCTCTTCAGCACTTTGGAGAGGTCCCTAACAGCAGACTTTCCCATGGCAATGCACCTTTTAATTTCCTGGCTGCTGGTGCCAAGACTGTTGACTACGGAGCCAAGCAAACTAAAGCTGTGTACAATCTCAATCTCTTCAGCATCCATCCTGATGCTGCCAATTGGTCCAGTGGTGAGAATCTTTGTCTTCTTGACGTTGAGCCTCAATCCATATTGTAGGCTGCAGTCCTTGACACTCTGCAGCAGGCGCTTCAGGTCCTCTTCAGTTTCAGCAAGCAGGGTTGTGTCATCCGCATAACGCAGATTGTTGATAAATCGTCCACCAATCTTGACCCCACATTTCTCCTCATAGAGCCCAGCCTCCCGGATAATCTGTTCTGCCTATAGGTTGAAAAGGTATGGAGATAGGATGCATCCCTGGCATACGCCCTTCCCAATTTTGAACCATGCAGTGTTCCCTTGCTCTGTTCTGACGACTGCCTCCTGGTCCAAGCATAAGTTTCGCATTAGAATGATCAAGTGTTCTGGGATTCCCATTCTTCTCAGAGTCAGCCATAGTTTGTTATGATCTACACAGTCAAATGCCTTTGCATAGTCAACGAAACACAGATAGACATTCCTCTGGTATTCCCTGCTTTCAGCCAAGATCCATCTAACATCATTATTTTTTCTGAAGTTATGTTTGAAGCATAACTTCAGAAAAAAATAATTTTATTCTGAATCTCAGCAAGATCAAAACTATTAGAACAGTGCATTCATATGCGAATGAAACGAATCTCAAAAATAGTTAGGTTACAAGGCAGATTTTGAACAACTAAATGATCACTTGTTTTGCTGGGTAGGGAGAGGATATTTGTATTTGTAAGTAGATTAATGGTGGTAGTAAGGAGACTGGGATATGTGTGTGTGAGTAATAGTACTTAAAATTCCTGTAAGCATTCGTTTTAAGTAAAACCGGAGCTTTGGTGATAAAGGGATGCAACCCAAGGGCAGGTAGTTTGAATCCGTCAGCGGCTCCACAGAAGAAAGATGAGTAATCTCCTCCTGTGCAATTTACAGCCTCTGAAAACCAATTTTTAGAGGGTCAGCTATGAGTCTATTCTGACTTGACAGCAAATACAGAAAAGCTGTTGGGGTTTTTTTGTTTGTTTTTTTTTAAAAGATACCTGACCAAAGCAATTTTACCACACTTTCCATAATTAATTTATAAAGCTTGAAAGTCCAGAATATATACTCATTTGAAAGTCCATGAGCAAGGGGATAATCAAGGAAAGGGACAGAGGACGTTTCTAACTTTGAAAAGTTACCAGATTGTTGTTCTGGAGTTTTCTCCCCCTATCTCCTCAAGGTACAGAACAGAGCTGTGTGAGATAAACATTCACGCAGGCTCACATAAACAATGAAACCAAACCCCAACAGGAAAATCAAGGCACAGTGAGGTTTTGTTTGGTGCTTTTGTTCTCTGATGAAGGGAGTGGCAACAGACTTGAAGTATTTGTCCTTAGAGAACTGTGGCTGAAGGAGAGAAATGCTAATAGCTCTAAATTCTTTACGGAGAATACTCTGCCTTGAGAGTAGGCTAAGAGCAGTGGGGGGCTGAACAGTCAGCAGTCAGCGAGTTCAGAGGCAAGACTATGAGATCTTATTTTTGAGACACCTGGACTCTGAAAGCAAAGCGCAGAAACTGCGCTGCGAAGCAGAGAGGGACAGTGGCCTGCCCAGGGCTGTTTCCAAGCCTTGCTGGATCTCTTTGTCATCTGCTGGTCATTCTCTAAATCACAGTCAGCATGGAAACCACTTCAAGCCACTCGTTTTATTTCTCCCTTTTCATCTGTTGCTGAAAAATGCATGAGAACCTTGTGAACTACAACATAAGAGGGACTGAAATGATGGTGATTTTGTTCCTCTTCATTCAAGAGGCAGGAGTGAGCCCCGAGCAGAGCACCAGCAGAATGGAAGGTGGGAGGCCCCATTTATTTCCTTGTTATGGCTCCAGCCTAAGTTGCCTTTTATCCACTTAGGCCCACACTACAAGTTCACATTGGAAATCTCTTCAGCTTGGCTGCGTGCAGATGTAATTGGACCTGCTCTGGGCAGGCCTAATTGCAAACACATTTCTCCCCCTCCGCGGCCATTCCTTAGCAGGCAGTGGTCAGACCTTTGCCAGAGTTTTCTGGCATTTTTTCCCGTGCTTTGTTTCCAAATCTGCACTTTTTGTGAGAAAAGATGTATGAGAGATTGTAAACAGCATAATTATAGGGCGATATGATTTCCAAAGCAGACCTTCCCGGCGGATTATTTTTAATGTGTAGGGGTTTGTTTTGGTGGGTTTTGTGTTTTCATTTTGTGGAAGTTTTTGGGTTTTTTTTTTCCAATCTGTGTGTGAGTCAGGGAGATAAAATGTTGTTTTGAAAGCACAAGTCCACTAGAAACCTGTTAAGACACTTTGTGAGAGGTTATTTGGAAGAATTGCAAACAAAAATGTGGAAAACAGAAAGATAGGCGCACAGGTCTCTGATAGACACCTCACATGATGAACATGAGGTCTGAACAGCATTCCCCTGCCCTTCTTTCTAGAACCGCCTCAAGAAGGAAGAAAACTAGCATCCAAGCAGCCTCAGGCTCAGACTACTACAGTGTCTTCATGTCTTAAGTGACAATTGTTTGGTTGGGAAGTGGATGTGATCCTTCCTCTTTTGAAAGCCTATCTCTTCCTGTCCTAATCTCTTCAGAGAAATTACTACTACCATTTGTAAAGGCAGCTGAGTCTGAAGATGAGGTGGGAGAAAGTCAAGTACATATTTACCCTTCAAGATGCAAACTTAAGCACAACCATAGTTGTGTTGTATTTGTTTTTGTGGGGAAATTGGGAGTGGCTAGTACATAAAATCACATGACTTGTGGCTGTTTGAGCTAAGGAGGCACATCAAAGTCTTCACTTCGGGTCACACGTGCTGCCGGCACAACTCCAGGCTGCTCTGTACACATGGACTGGGGCCTGATCGGTGACTCTGGAGTTCTGCAACGAGGCAGCCATGGATGAATTAATGGCCTGCATTTTCTTTGCCGTATTATCTTCAGTGCCTAGAACACTAGCCAGCACACATTGGGTATTCAAGTTTTTGCAGAAAAATTGCCAATCTACATTTAGGATGCTGAGGCTTGTTAATAAATGAAGTCTTGTTAATAATTGAAGTCTCTCTGCAAAATTGTTTATTCATTCCACAGAGAGAGAAGCAGAGATTAAGGAAGCATCATCTGCTTTCAGGAAACTACAGTTTAATGATCATCTATAGGACTGAACAGAAATGGCAGGAGCACAAAAGATTGGTCAGGAAAACTTCACATAGAAGGCGATCTTGCTGAAACAAAGCTCAGGTTCTAAGTCAATTACCGCTGACTGTGCTCAAAGCGTGGCTCCTCCATGTGCATCAAAGCAGAATCTTGGATCTTTGCTCTGTAAGGTTTTCAATGACTAATTTTTTGGAAGTAGATCACAAAAAGATTTTTCTGAAGCACCTCTGGGGGATCCCCTAAATCTCCAACCTTTAGGTTAGTAGCTAAAGTCCTTTTTTACCATGGGGATCACTGCTGTAGTAAAAGTCCTCCAAAAATATGTCAACTTGGCTAGACCATCATTTATAGTATTACATGACTACCTTCCATTTTATGATATGCTATAAATCCTCACATCTCCCTATACTTAATGAGGCAAGATTAGGTTAATGAGGATGAAGTTACACTTTTTGTACTAACTATGCAAAATTGGGGTGAGATACATTACTTTCACTTACATTATTATACTTATGCAAGTCATGGCCCTAACCCAATGTAAAGAGAGTTTCCCTGGGGTGTGGCCTGCATCCGCTTTTATCTTATGAGATAGAAAAGGGGACAGAAGCCAGCAGTAAAGGATGAATCTCAGTACTATGAAGAGAGAAGATCCTGGAGCACATTCTTTGTACCTCGAGCCCTTTGCACTGAGAATCTCTTGGACCCTGTGGGCTGGTCGTAACAAGGCACAGTGAAATCTCCAAGGACTGTACCCACAGATATTGAAAGGAGACAAGAGCTTTCCCCAAGACAACAGAGAGAAAAGCTTGTCCTAGAGCTGAAACCTTAAATTTGATCTTCTGTAGGGACTTCAGCAATGGGCTCGAGGGTGTCAGAGACTGTGAAGTTGGAATAGGATAGGAGAGGGTCCAGACCTGCTGCTTGCTCCTAGAGATATGATTTGTACTCGACTCAACAGCACCTAACACCAACAACAATATATTCTAAATGGCAAGAGAACAAATTTGTTTCTTAAAGTTATCTACTTGTACTATTTTTGTTATAGCAGCACCAGATAACTAAAATAGTCATCCGGGAACTACTCTTTGCCTTCTACTGTTCAAATATAAAAGAAAACAATGTAAATGCCTGATCTTTATCATTTCCTTTATTCTCAGAGGGAAGAGATTAAAAATAGAAATGTAAGGAAAACTCCAGATATATTAGATCTATTATTGTTTTGAAGAATAGAAACTATTCTAGTCTCCTTATGTATCTCATTCAAATGTAAAAAATAATTTTTCTGAATAACTCTCCCTTTATATATTGTGAATGACCTTGTGTTAAAGAATCAGACAATTCTAAATTGCTGTAGTAAGCAAGAAAATGAAGAAAATAAATAATAAAGTCAAATGGCCTTCAAAACACTGCTTACTATATCTGGTGGTTCCTTATCTATAATACAGGATAATACATATAATAAAACTTCTGGCTGTCAAGTCAATTCTAACATAGAACAACCCTATAGGACAATGTAGAACTGCCCTTAGGGTTTACAATACTGCAATATGTACAGAATTGTCATTCTTCCATTGCATGTGTGGAGGGTTCAAACTATGACATTTTCAGATATCAGTCAAACGTTTTAACCATTGTGCTATCAAGGATCCTTTTAATATGTCATATGGCCATAAATACCACAACCTCTTATCCTGTTTGACTCAAAATGCCGTACATTGACATTTTTAAAAATATTTTACTTAGAGAAGGGTGAGCAACTATCACATGTACGCTAACATTGAAAAGATTTTTGGCTAGCAGTTTGTGTCTTAACTTTCCTCTTGTTTTTGCTGTTGGTTTCCACTTAGTCAATTGTAGCTCATGGAGACCCTATGTTTGTCAAAAAAGAACTGCTCCATGAAGGTTGCAAAATCATAAAGGTCTCTGGGTAGGTTAGAAGGCTCCTTGGGCTATGTTCAAACCATCAACCTTTCAGCTAACAGTCAAGTGCTTAACTACTATGTGCACCACCCAGGGACTTCCTTAACCTTTTCAAGTATAAACAGTAGAAATAAAATTCCTTCTCCAGATCTTCCTTAGAGATAGAGACACAGGGCATAGAATGAGATTCAAAAGTGTCATCCTGGAATTTCAATGGTTTACACCACCTTTTTCTAATGGGGAAATTTTTAAAACTATCAGTGGACACATCAACAATTATTAACTGACAGTAAATCTGTGCCATCAGTGGTGTTTTTATGTAATATATTTATAGCATTAGATAGGTAAATGAATATTATTATTAAAATATTAAATAATATTTTGTTCATGACTCCTAACTGTATATTAATCTAAAAAGTTCTTGAGTACTATGTATAGTTTTACCTTTTGAGCAATTAAATATCTGCTGAATTTATTTCTGGGAAGTACCATTGAAGGAAACATTTGCAAGATGTCCAGCAATCTCTCTATTATCCATAGAACCAAAAACAAAAAGAAAGGCCAATGACATTTTAGTTGACCTTCAAAACTCATTTACCACCAATAAAAAACTCAGTTGCATTTACTTCAAATTTCTCCCTATAAGACTTCTCATGTCTAAGAAGTAATGAATCATTTAAATTTCAGTGCCTTCCCCATCATAGCCTGCTGATGTTATTAATTCTCATCAATATGTTGTTGTTGTGATGTGCTGTCAAGTCATCTGCAATTCATAGCATCTCTATGGTACAACAGCCCTAAATCCTGCTCTATCCTTTGCCAATCTTATTGTCTATGACACACTACCTCGATTATCCCAGTCACTCAATCAATCCATCTCATCAAGAGTCTTCCTCTCTCACACTGTCTCTCCATCCCCCAAGCATGATGTCCCTCTACAAGGATGGATCCCTCCTTGCAACATGTCCAAAGTATGTCAGATGGAGCTTGAGAATCCTTGCCTCCAAGGAGCAGCCTACTCTCACCCTCTCTAGGATGAACCCATTTGTTCTCCTAGCAGTCAATGGTATATTCAACGCTCTTCTCCAGCACCACAGCTCAAAGGCATCAATTCTCCTTCTATCATCCCTAATCATTGTCCAGCTTTACGATGCATAGCAAGTAATTGCAAAGACTATGGCCTAGATCAGGTGCACCTTAGTCTCCAGACTGATGTGGTTGCTTTTCAGTCCTCTGGTGAGGTCCCTGACAGCTGACTTACCCAATGCAGTCGTCTTTTAATTTCCTGACTGCTGGTGCCAAGGGTGTTGTTTGTGGACCCAAGCAAACTAAAGCTGCTAACAATCTCAATATTTTCACCATCTATCATGATGCAGCCAATCAGCCCAGTGATAAGAATCTTTGTTTTCTTGATGTTGAGCCTCAATCCATATTGAAGGCTGCAGTCCTTGAAATTTTGCAGCGAGGACTTCAGTTCCTCCTCAGTTTCAGCAAGCAGGGTTGTGTTATCTGCATAACAGATTGTTGAAGAGTCTACATCCAATCCTGATGCCACACTTCTCCTCACAGAGTCCTGCCTCCCGGATAATCTGTTCGGCATATAGATTGAAAAGGTGTGGAGATAGGACACATCTCTGGCAATTGTGAACCATGCAGGTTGTCTTGCTCTATTCTGAAGACTGCCTCCTGGTCCAAATATAGTTTTGCATAAGCACAATCAAGTGTTCAGGGATTCCCCTTCTTCTCAAAGTCAGCCACAGTTTGTTGTGAATATACTCCCTTCCAAATAAAACAGATTAGCAAGAGCTTGTGCAATTAGAGCTTAACTAGATTACATTGGTTCAATACTTCAGCTATAGTTAACTCTAAGATTAATTCTACATTATCCATCCACCAATTCAAGCAGTGTCCAAATTATGAACGAGATCCATTTCCAAATGTGTCTTTAAGTCAAATTTGTAGGGAAATTGCAAGAAAGGGGCACATATAAAGTTCTTGAAAGAAAAAATCTCAAAGTCTTTTCCGTTATTTAAAAGCTGTATATGGAACCAGTGAAGTGGATAGTGATGAAGAATTTGTTTCGAGTAAACGTTGGCTCAGTTACTTCAAAGTGGAGGCAAATTTATACAGCATTAAAGGGAGCTCTGGTGACCTAGTGGCAAGAAGCTTCCCTGAAATCCTGAATGTATGTTCTTCAAAGCCACCAGCTAGCTGCTCTTCAAGGGAGAAGAATGGCAGTCTTCTCCCATGTAATTAACTGCCTCTGAAAACCTGCCCTGGAGGGTCAACTACAGACTTCTTGTTGTGTAGGTACACAACAACAACAACAAAGGGACCTCTGGTGGCCTAGTGGTAAGATTTTGCACTGCGATATCAGTGGCATATGGTTCAAGTCCACCAGCTGCTTCATGGGAGAAGAATGACCAGTCTCCTCCCTTGCAATTAACGGACTCTGAAAACCCACTGGAGAATCAGCTATAAATCGATTCTGACTTGATAGTACACACAACAGCAAAGGCAAATAGGAGTTTTCCTTAAGTCAGATATTAATTCATAACCCAGTTATTTATTGTAAGTATAAGGCAATAATTAGAACATCCATTGTAGACATTTCTAACTTTGCTGAGGGGATTTGTTTTTCTCTCTACTACTGTATCTCCAGCCATGAAGACAGCATCTATCAAACTGTTAGATTTTCCAAAAAATGTTTGTTGAGTGAATAGATGAAAACAACAAACTGTATGTTTAAGAAAAATCACAGTCACGTGCAAATAGAGATGTGCTCAATAGCTTATTATCCATGATGGCAGCCTCCTTCCATGTTTTACCCCATCATAGTCTTAAGCCTTTATAGAAAGTTCTTTTGTGTTTACTGGATATGATGAAAAGATATTTGGCTTTAATACTTTAACACAGTGGCATGCCATCATACAAATTATTTACTTTAATTTTTTGGTCTTTGATTTACTGAATGGACAGTTGGAGAGTTAAATAACTTCACATGAAATCCATGTACTTAGGTGCATCACATAGTAATCCCTTATGAAATGTGAACTCCCTATATTGATCCCTCTTCTTCAAGATTGCACTAGTCTCTTCTGAATCACTGCTTTACTAATCACTCTAAACCAGGGTTTTGATCATCGCTGATTTTCAGAATCACTTGAGGAGACCCTAATGAGATCCAGAATATTCAAATATCTTTCACAAGTTCTCTGTGGGCTTTTGCCTCATTCTCTCTTTCACATTGTTGTCAAGTAAGAACCATAGCTGACCTTCCACGGCATCTCCAAGGCTGTAAATCTCATGACAGGAGATTGCTCATCTTTCTCCTAAGAATCAGCTGATGGATTCAAACCACCAGAGGAACTGGATCTTTGAGTTAGCAGTTCAACTCTCTATGCACAATGCCACCAGAGCTCCGTCAGTAAGTCACTGACTTACTGTGTACTTATTATGTACCTTCGAGTCTGAACGGAACCATTGCTTACCCTCCAGTGGGTTTCAGAGATAGTTAGCTGCACAGAAAAAGATCTGCCTAACTTTTTCCTGCAACTAGTTGATTTGAACCAAGTTCATGAAGCATTCCATATTTTTCAAACATTCTTCTAAAGGTATAACACTGTTCTGCCCATTTGCTGTACAGAAGTAACTTGTGATTGCTATGATGCTAAACACTGTGATTTTCATAGGGTTGCTATGAGTTGCCTATGATTCAATGGCACCTAACAACAACATAGAGAGAGCTCTGTTGGCCTAGTGGATAGAAAGTTATGCTACCAAGCCAAAAGTGGGTGATTTTAATCTGTGGCCCTCAGGCCTGGTTTTAATTCTTTTGGTCAAACATTCTTCTAAGTGGTATAACACTGGTCTGTCCATTTGCTGTACAGAGGTAACTTGTAATTGCTGTGATGCTAAACACTGTGACACTGATATGCCAAATGTGATAATGGTTACTCATAGTGGGCAGTGTTTGGTGGAGCTCCCTGATAAAAACAAGCTTGAAAGGAGGTTTGGCATCCACTTCCAAAATAGCTTACCTCTGGAAACCCTATGGACTTAGAGAAACAATGAAAGTTATACAAGTGTTCAGGTCTTTTGTTAATACACTCATTATGGTTGTCTGTGACTTGATGGCACTTAATAACAACAACAACAACAACAACAACAACAACCTTTGGGTTGCCAGCTCAACTGCATATCACTAGGCCACCAGGACTGAAACCTATAAAAATTCACTGTCACCCTAGGTAATTCTGATGCTCTCCTATGTTTAGGAACCACACCTCTCCATCATGACTATGCAAAGGCATCAGACTCTGTGAGTCATAACAAATTATGGATAACATTGTGATGTACAGGAATTCCACAATATTTAATAGTACTCATAGAAAAACAAGCAGTTGTTCAAACAGAACAAAAGGATACTACATGGTTTAAAATCATGAAAGATGTGCATCAGTGTTGTATCCTTTCATCATATTTATTTATTTATTCTGTATAATGGAGAAGCTTGAGTATATAAATAAAAATATTGGAGCTCTGGTAGTCTAGTGGCAAGAAGCTCCATTGCAATCCCATAGGCTGGTGGTTCAAGGCCACCAGATGCTCCATAGGAAAAGGATGGGCAATCTCCTCTCATGCTATTAACTGCCTCTAAAAAACTGCTGGAGGATTAGCTATGGGTCGGTTCTGACTCAACAGTACACAACAACAATAAGGTACACAACAACAAACAACAGATTGAAGGAAGACTTATCATCAACCTGCAATAGGCAGCTGACACAATCTTGCTTGCCGAAAATTCAGAAGACTTGAAGTATTTACTGATGACACTTAAGACCTTCATCACACTTTCAATGTGAACTAAACCTCAACACAAACAAAACAAAACTCCCTCTTAAGTGGACCAAGGAAACAGCAACATTATATACTGAGAGAAAAACTGATGTTGCCAAAAATTTCATTTAGTTGGATCAACAATCAATGTCCATGGGAGCAGCAGTTAAGAATTCAAGTGGTATATTGCATTTGACAAATCTGCTGTAAAAGACCTCTTTAAAGTGCTCAAGAGCAAAGAGAAAATTTCTTTAATGTAACTTTAAAAAAAAATTATTTTATATTGTTTTCAATGTTCATTACAAAGTTCATAAATGTGTTTCACTCTATCCTTCATTTACATTGTATCTTATAAAATTAATCATCATTGAACTATGTCCACTATTAACCTGTCTTTCCAGATCGCCACCGAAGATTTAAAGACAAAGGTGTGTTTGACTCATGCCAAGGGATTTTTAATAATTTCACATGCATTTAAAAAGTAGACAGTGCATAAGGTGGGCTAAAGAAGAATTGATGACTTTGAGTTTTTATATTGGTCTAAAATATTGAATATACCAAGCAGTCAGGAAATTAAAAGAAAAATTGCATTGGGAAAATCTGCTGTCAGGAGCCTCTCCAGAGTGCTTGAAGAGCAACAATGTCAGTTTAAATACAAAGGTGCTCCTAATCCAGGCCATGGTCTTCTCAATTACTTGTTATGCTTCAGAGAGTTGGGCAATGACTAAGGATGACAGAAGAAAAATAGATGCCTTTGAGTTGTGGTACTGAGAGTCTTGAACATACAATGGATTGCCATGAAAACAAATAGGTCTGTTTTGGAAAGGGTGAAACCAAATCTCTCCTTTGAGGCTAGAATTTTGAAGCTCCATCTCACTTATTTTGGGTATGTGGCTAGGAGCGATTGGTCCTTGGAGAAGGACATCGTGCTCAGAAGGGTGGGCGGACAGCACAGGAGAGGGAGACCCCAGATGCGATTGATTGAGACAGTGACTGGGGTGATAGGGGTTGGTGTGTCGGAGTTAGTGAGAGTGCCTAAGGACAGGGAAGGGTTCAAAGCTGCTATCCATAGGTTTGCTGTACACTGCAAGTGACTCATGACACATAACAACAATAATATACTATGACAGGTTTGGAAGGAGGAGTGGCATTCACCTCCTAAATAACTTACCTCTGGAAATTCTATTAATTTTGATAAATGTCTATAATCGTAGAGGGGCTTCAGGCCTTTTGGTCATAGGGTCGCTATGAGTTGTGCTCAACTCAAAGGCAATCAACAACAAAAACATTGTCCTTTATCTATAATGAAGAGATACTATATGTCTTTAACAAACAGAAATTTATTCTCTCATAGTTTAGGAGTTTTGTAGTCTAAATTCAGGGTGCCATATCCAGGAGAAAGCTCCTTTCTCCTCTTCCCTCTTCCTCCCCACCCATCCCCCCCATCCCCACTTCATAGATTTTTATTCCATTTATCTGGTGAGAAATCAGAATGAATGAGTTCCAAGTCTTATTTGCCACTCTCCAACACGTAGAGTTAATATCTCCTTCACCTGTAACATCGAGGGCCTTTGTGATGCCCTCAACAGACAGCAGAAGATACACTATCATAAAAGTGATATGGCTTCCATGGAGATGGATCTTGGAATGTGTCCCTTTGGAAACTTTAGCCACTGTGTAAGAAGCCAGTTGTCCTAAAAAGGCCATGCTAAAGAGAGCACAGAGGTAGAGAAAGAGAAACTCAGTCAAGGAGCCCTAGCTGTTTCATCTTTGAATGGTTGGGGCCTTCTTGAACCTAGAATCAGACATGTGAATGAAAAAGCCTTCAAGATGACTACCGTCTCGACTGTAACAGCATGAGAGACGCTAAGCCGGAACCACCCAATTAGATGCAATCAATCCCCCAAAAATGAGAAATAATATTACTCAGTTGCTCCACTAAAATGAGGTGCAACAGTAACTGGAACACTGTCACTGTTTGTCCAGAGCTGCTTGATTTTGCTTTTCTGGTTTTCTCTGCATATCTCCTTCTCTGGTTTCTTGCTGTTTGCAGAACATGCTCATGTCCATGTACACAAACAAAGGAGGTAACACTGTATGTCCACAAAAGTACTTCTCAAGCTTTAATGTGCATGTAAATTACCTGGGAAGATTTTATTTAGTCTTCTGTGCTGACACTATAAAAATCTGCATTTCTGACAACTTCCTCAGTAATGCTGATGTTTGGTATGGACCACTACTTTTCCTTTTTGCCACATTTGCTTTTCTTCAGCTTTCTTATTATCCTTAATTATTGAAAAACAAGTAACAGACCTCTCAGTAATTCATCTTCACCCTTACATCCTTCACCATAATTCCCCAACAAAGAAAAATCAACTACATAATGACAGAGCTATTATATATACAAAGCTTCTATTAGCCATTATTACCTAAAAATAGTCAACAGGCTTCTGTCATCACAGGAGACTAGAGCGAGGGCTGCATGGTGGAGGGGACCTGGGGGAGGGTTTGTAAAACAATGAAAGAATCTTTTCTTTTACTTTTCCATAATTTTTGACTCATGTACTTATAACTTGTTAGTCAAATTTGTGTCTTCTAGGTTGCAACACCCCCATGATACATCTTCAAGGATATGAACATGTACGGCCAAGCACAATCAATAAGAGTGCATCTAAATTCCAAAATCAATCTCCATAATAGTCTATGTGTTTCCTACTGCCAAAGGGGCCCTTTAGAGTAGTGAGAGAAGATCTTCACCCTGAAACCCACAGCGTCCCTTTTCAGCAGGAAGTAGCTAAGAGAATACGCCATCCCCTTTTCCTTATGACTCAGGGTGAAGTCTCTCTCAGGGAGGAGTGATAGGGAATGGCAAAGGACACACTGACAAAGAAGATTAATCAGAACTGGCTTTGACAAGCACTGTGGCATTTGGACAAGAACAAACTGGGAGGAGGGTAGAGAGAATAGTGTAACAATGAATGAATGGAAACCCAAAATCTCTGTAAATGTTTATGAAAATTAATAAAATATAATTATAGAAAAAAAATAGTCAACAGGCAAATTTCCTTAGTTGTCTCCAACATGTTCTTTAGAACAGGTTTTCCCCCCTTTGATCCAGAACAATATATATTTCACATCCTGTATCTAGAAAGCTACTTTATCTTTTTTTTTAAAAAAAAAAACAACACCCAAAAAACCAACTTTTAATTATACTGATACTTTTGGAAAGTGTAGGCCAATTTTCTCATTGAATGTTCTATAATCTGTGTCTACTTGCTTTCTCTAAACATATTTAAACTACACATTTGTTTTAAAAATACTTCATAGCTTCCTATATGTACGTCATAGTGGAGGGAACTCTGGTGGCCTAGAGTTAAGAAGCTGTGCTGCCAACCCAAGGGCACTTGGTTCAAATCCACCAGCTTCTCTATAGGAAACTTCCTGTGCCTTGAAAATACATAATTACAACATTGTTGTTTCTTGTTGCTGAGTACCTTAGAGTCGGAACTGACCCATAGATGACACATCAGGGGACTTTTAAAAACAGTAAATCAACATAAGGAGATTGCCTGTCTATCTCCCATGGAGTAGCTATTGTATTCTAACCACATGAGATTGGAGAATGCAGAGCAGCTTCATTAACACGAGGTCACTTGAGCTCTCTTATACACAACATTGGCTCACATAAAAAGATATTTACTCATGATGCCATTTTTGTCCCCTTGTGGATTGGATTTCTTCCTTATGTTAGTAACTTATTTGTTTGTTTGTTTGTAGCTGATGTTAAGTGCCATAGATCGTAGACAACTCATAGTGATTCCATGAACAAAAGACCTGAACTCTTGTATAATTTTCATCGTTTCTCCAAGTTCATAGGGTTTTCAGAGGAAAGCTGTTTCGGAAGTGGATGCCACTCCTGCTTCCAAGCTTGTTTTAATCAGCTTGTTTTAACCAAACACTGTCCACCATGGGTAACCATTATCACATTTGACACATCAGTGTCATAGTGCTTAGCATCACAGCAACCACAAGAGCAAAGAAAACTTTCCCAGAGAGGCTGCAGCTACTTTCCCTCTCAAATCATTGGCCAGAACATATCACATGGCTACTGTTAATAAGTAAATAAATTTTTTAAAGAAATACATAGAGATAAAAGTGAGGACTATTTTACGAACTGAGACTAATACCTAGAGGTCTGTCTCCTGTAAAAGAGTTTACTAACATGAGGAGCTAAAATATAGAAAGATGAAGGATGGTTTTTTGAATAGACAAGTAGCAGTGTTTGACACACATCCCCAGTGTACCCATTGTGTTAGAGAAAAAAACATGCTTTCTGACTCGGATTATAATATAACGTGTTGTGTCCTCAGAAGAGTAAGAATTTAATACTTACAAGGTATTTTACAGGGCTCCTGCAAGAAATTCAATATTTATTTGTTCTGTACAATGCAAACTGAAATTTGTATTTTCCTTATTTTCTTTTCAGTGTTGCTCAGTCCATAATTATTCACAATGTAATGATATAACCATATAAATCCTCTGGGAAAAAACACCCCAAAACATTCTTACAAAGTGGACCATTACATTTTATGTCAAGAATGTTCAAGCAATGTAAATAGTATAATTCTAATGTCTTTCTCACGCTGGTATTTTTTTTAATTCTAGTGAGGGAAAAATCAAAGAGAATTTTAACTTCACCAAAATCAATGATGGATTTATAAAGTTCATTAGAACTATTGACAACAATCATCCAAACCGCTAGCATTTGTGGAAATAGGATGGATATTTGCAGAAAGTCATTTTCTTATGTTTTCTTTTGAGAATTCTGACACTTTGAGATCTTGTTACAAATAGAAACATCAAGTTGATCCTGATGCTATCTGCAGAGTCACTGTACCAAAAAGAATTGGTTGACACTGAAAATTTCCAGGAAGTATTATATGAACAAGAACCAATGGTAATGAAGGAAAAAGTTCAAGCTGCACTAAAGGCATTGGCAAAAAATAACACACTAGGAATGAATGAGTTACAAACCGATGTTTTCACTAACAGATGCAGCCTTGCATGTGCTCATTAGTCTATTCCAGGAAATTTGGAGGACAGCTGCTTGGCACACTGACTAAAAGAGATCCATATTTGTTGCTATTTTTTAAAAAAAGTGATTTAATGAAATGTAGAAATTATTGAATACTGTCATTAGCATCACATACAAGCAAAATATTGCTGAAGATCATCCAAAAAATGGCTAGAACAGTGCATTGACAGAGAACTGCCAGAAGTTGAAGCTGGGTTTAAAAGTGGCCATAACATCAGGGATATCATGCTGATTCAGATGGATCCTGGCTGAAAGCAGAGAACACTGGAGAATGTCTATTTGTGTTTTATTGACTATGTAAAGGCTTTTGACTGTGTAGATCACAACTAATGATGAATCATAACATTGAGAAGATTGGGAATCCCCTATGAAACCCATACCTAGACCACAAAGCTATTGTCTCAATAGAGCTAGGGAATACTGTTTCCTATCAAGAAAGGTGTGTGTCAGGGTTGTATCTCTTCAATCTGTTTATTCAATCTTCAAGAAATTATACTCTATGAAGAAGAATGTGACAGTGAGGAGGACTTGAAATGCTAGCTGCAAAGATAAAAGATTCAATATGGATTGCATCTCAACACCAAGGTGACAAAAATCTTTACCACTGGACTGATAAGCAACATTATGATAGATGGAAAAAAGACTGGAATTGTCAATTATTTCATCTCACTTGGATCCACAGATCAGGAAACACTTTGCACTGGGCAAGTCCACTAATAGGGACCTCTCCACAGTACAGAGAAGCAATAATGTCAAGTTGAAGACTAAAGTCAGCCTAATGCAGGTCACGATCTTTTCAATCACTTGCTATGCATCTGAGACATGGACAATAAATAAGGATGACAGAATTGATGCTGTAGAGTTGTGATACTGGTGAAGAGTACTAAATATTCCGTGGACTATCAAAAATGCAAATAGATATGTCTTTGGATAAGTGCAGTCAGAGTGTTCCTTGGAGGCAAGGATGGTGAAAATTCATCTCACGTATTTTGTCTATTCTTTGGAAAGAGACATCATGCTTGGAAAGGTGGAGGGTCAGTGAAAGAGAAAAAAAAAAACCCTTACCCAGATGGATTGGCATAGTAACTGCAGAAATGGGCTCAAGTGTGTAAAGATACTGAGGATGGCACAAAATAGAACAGAGTCCAGGTATGTTGTTTATAGAGTAACTATGGTTCATCCTGAACTCAATGACATTTACCAGAATTGCTTAAAATCTTACCATTTAGGTGTTTAACTCGCTCCTCATTTCCATCAAGGGTCTCTTACCCCACTGAACCTCATTGTTACTGGACCATAGTAATTTCCTTTGTTTTTAATCTTATATATAAAGGGATCCACAGTTGATTCAGCATAAGCCTAGGCCATAGTTATCTACTCATATCTCTCTCAAGCATCAACAATTGGAACTCTGGGCTTCATTGAAGTCTAACTGCCCAGAGTCCCAGAGGGTCATTGACTGAAGGAGAGAGAGATAGGAATGTGATGGTAAAACAAAAAGCACCTTGAATTCAATCTTTACTCACTTAATAAAAGTTTCCCAAACCAGACTCCCATTTTTAAAATTCACTGCTCTTCATGTTTGTCACAATCAATAACCTCCTTCCTCACTACTCCTTTTTTCTTCTTCTTTGTTGTTGCTTTGATTCCCATAGAATGGTGCTTGTAATTTATGTAACCTTATTTTACCCTGAAACAACAATAATAACAACAACAACAAACCAGGAGGTGGCCAAATGCCACAGAAAACTATGAGGTTTTTTTTTTTGTATGGGCACCAAATAAGATTTCTACATAGATGTGTCATCTTTCCCATACAGTGAATGATTTTTTTAAAATGTGGAGAGCTTCCTTAAAAATACTGTTCTGGCTATTTTGTTCTTTGGCATTTACCCACATACCCCAAGAGAGGTAGAAATGGGGAGGGAAAAGCCAGTATTTCAGCGTGTAGCTATAGTTACAGGCCAACGCAAATCAAGAGAGCAGAAATTTAAAGATGGATGTAATATGCAAGTTTGCCCTGATTCTGTCTCCGTGGATAAACTCTGTTCACCACTTAAGTCTAAGTATTCCCTAGTCCTAGATAATTGACAGGCAGTAGGAGAAGGTAAAATCAAGTAGAAATTGAACACTGACTAGAAAAGCACATCCTTTCCAAGAAAAATCCCATTTTATTGTGGAATGATGAAATGCCCCATTCGTTTGGTTAGATAAATTCCAACCATGTTTACACTGATTTCTCCACAGGGAGAAGAAGAGATTGTTTCTTTGAAAAGTCATTCACACAAAAAAAGACTCCAATCAAATTTGGTTTCATCCTAAAAGTTGGAAGTAAAGCAATTCCTTATAAGGATTTTAAAAGAAGATATTTATTAATTAAGTTTCACATTATCACTCTGAAATGAATACTACTGACTTCATTTAACCAGTGATGGGTCTCTGGCAGAGTATCAAGCAACTAGCTTTGTTCAGTAAAGCCTTTCAAATCCTAGGAAAAGAATCCAAAAGTTCTCAGTGCTTCATTCTCCATACTTAACTGCTCTGAGGTTTGGAATCATGCATGCAGTGTATAATTGCAGTATGAAGTGAATCCTGCTGTGACCAGGATAAAAAATAATAATAATAAACAAACAGTCAGTTCTGACTCAGAGAAATGCCATGTCAGAAATGACTGTAACTCAGACAAATCACTCAGAGCAGCAGTATTTCTCAGTTTAAACAAATATCTAGTCCATATCATTTCTGTGTGGAGGGGCCTCTGTCAAGTTCACAAGTGTCTGTAACACTTTTTGCAAAATTAGCACTCACCATGCCCCCTTTTTCCATTTTAAGGTGGGGTAGGTCCTACAATCCAGTGATACCACTGAACACTTACTACCTTAAACATTTTAAGGAAGGCTTTATTATCTAAGACTCTCCCCCAAAGTCAGCATAGTGATGTAGATCACTGCTCCTGGTCTTGTTCTATCCCACCAGCATCCACATACATCAACTCACACTGGGTCTCCAAATCCAACAATTCCTTTAAAAAAAATTAATTGAGATTTTAATGAAAGTTTATAGAGAATTTGGATTTCCATTCATTCATTGGTGCACATTTTCCTCCCTGCCCACTCCCCCTCAGTTCACTTTTCCCTTTGGAAAAAGATTAAAAAATCTTTCATTGTTGTACAATTCCCCACCCCCACCCCAGTCCACATTACTATGCAGCTCTTATTCTGGACTGTTGTCATGCAAAGAATACCAAATCATATATCCCTTTTAAGGAGTTCTTTGCCTCACCTGTTTAAATGCAGTGTACATTATTTATTCCCTCTTTTGTTCGTCTCTCCCAACCCCCACGTCAGTTTTGTTTTAAAACAGTGACACTGCAGTATTTGTCCTTTTGTGACTGAGATATTTCACTCAGCATAATGTCCTCCTGGGTCACTCATTTTGTATAATATTTCATGAGTTCCTTGTTTTTTGATGCAGCATAGTATTCCATGTGTAAATACACCAAAGCTTATCTATCCATTCGTTTGTTGATGGGCACTTGGGTTATTTCCAACTATTTGCTGTTGTGAACAATGTAGCAATAAACATGGGTGTGCATATATCTGCTTGGGTGGCAGTTCTGGTTTCTTTATGGTATATTCCCAGTAGTGAAATTGCTGGGTCAAATGATATTTCTATTTCCAACTTTTTGAGAAAGCGCCATACAGCATTCCATAGTGGTTGCACCATCACTCCCACAAACCAGTTTCTCCACAACCTCGCCAGCATTTGTTGTTTGGTGCTCTGTTGAATTTTGCTATTCTCACTGAGGGGAGATGATATCTCATAGTTGTTTTGCAAATCCAACAATTTTTGCCATACTTCCTTTAAGTGTAAGTAAAGATTTAGTCACAATACTTCGTAATCTCTAACTGATTACTGCTTTCCTTCTGGTTTATATATCTTCCCAATTCAAACTTTCTATCATTTTTTTTCATGGAGAGAACACATTTATTACCCACTGATCCTTTCTGCATCCATGTCACTTTGCCTGGTGAACTTTAGGGAATTTTCTCCAGATATTTAGTAACCTTTACTCTCAATCCTAGTCAAGTAAGCAAAGCCTTTCCAGATATCCAGATGCACAGACATCTTTATTTTTCTCTGTCTTTGCTACAGTGACACAATCCTTTGATTTTTTTGGGGGGGTGGGGGGGGAATTCCCTCAATCTTACCTCATCTACTAAGCTTTCATTGATCCTGGTATTTCTTTTCCTTGTCTAATATTTTCTTGTTCCCTATGCATATTAGTTCAACAAATACTTGTTTTAAATATGTCTGAAATATAAGGGAGCTCACCTAATGGCAAGAAGCTGTGCTGTAGTTTCAAAGGCACGTGGTTTGAGGCTACCAGTTGCTTCATGGTAGAAGGATGGGCAGTCTCCTCCCATGCAATTAACTGCCCTGAAAACCCACCGGAGGATCAGTTATGGGCCGGTTCTACCTCAATAGTACATAACAACAGCACAACGTATATAACATGAATGATACAATGATAATTTAGATGGACAGACTGATTTCAAGGGTTTTACAGTCTTACAGATGAGGCAAAATGGAAATAAGTAACAGGTAATTTTCATACACCATTGCTATTGTTGTTAAATGCTGTCAGGTCTGAATTGACTTATAGCTGACCATCTAGCAGGTTTTCAGAGGCAGTAAATTGCACAGGAGATGGACCATCTTTTTCCCATAGTAGAAAGTACTAAATATAATTAAAAATACACAGCAAAATATACAAATGAGGTGATTCAGGAATTCAAATAGAGGGGAAAATATTGGGGGAGGGGGAAGTAGGCAAGATTAGGCTTGGTTTGAGGAAGGTTTTGTGGAAGAAATGGGTTCTTTGGGTTCTTTGCCTCTTAGATAAATAAGTCAGATAAAGGTATTTCAAGTGTGAAAATATTAAATGCAAAGTCACAGAAGTGAGAAGAAATGAAGAATAAAAGATAGGATATAGTTGAGGTTGGCTAGTATACAGCATGTTTGGGGTAAGAATTATGGAGTAAGTGCATAATATACTGGAATAATATACTAATACCCCAATCTCTTGTTTTGAAGCCATTAAGTTTTTTTTTTTGATGAGGTATAAAATAAAGGTAGAATCTAAGATTAATCTGCCATTGGTATAGGCAAAAAAAATAATCTGGGAGTTATTTTAGGAAATTATTACAAGCAAAGGAGCCCTAAAAGCATCATAAGTGTTGGGCTGCAGCTGAAAGGTTATCTGTTTGAATCCACCAGGCTTTCTGCAAGAGAAAGACAAAGCAATCTATTTCTATAAAGATGACAGGCTTGGAACTGAGTAGGAGGGTTCTACTCTGTTCTATAGTTACCATGATTTAGAATCAGTCAATATCAAGGAGTTATTACAGTCAACTACATTACAAGCTCAAAACTTGAACTTAATGTTGCTGAGTCAATCCAGACTCATAGCTCACCCTCCATTGGGTTTCCAAGACTTTTCATCACATGGGAGGAGACTGTTTATCTTTCTTCAAAGAGCCTCTGGTGGATTCAAACTGTGAGACAAGTGCAGCCTGTGGGTTAGGGGCACAACTTGTTACAGACTGCAAAGGCAGAGCTCCTACCCAATTTCCATGGGGTAAGAAGAAGAGAAAAAAAAGACATTGACTATCTGAATGAACTTAAGTAGGAATGAAATAACTGAGATATATCTAAAACAGATTCCTGAAGTATAATAAAAAAAAAATAGCAACTGGTTAGACATAAGGATTAGACAGACTGGGAAGGACAGAATGATCCTATCAACAACAGATCAAAACCTTGTCCTACCCTGTGCCATCCTAATGATTTCCAACACGCTCACGCTTTTTGTTACAGTCAGTATGCCAATTCATCTGGTTGTAGACTTCTTCTCTTTCACCTTTCCCAATATGATGCTTTTTCCTAAGGACTGACCCCTCCTGAAAAGATGCCCAACGTATGTGAGACCAAGTTTTACCATACTTGTAACCAAAAAACACTAAAACAGATTTGTTTTTTCCTTTGACAGTTCATGGGATAGTCAGTACTCCTCTCCAACAAAATTCAAAAGTGTCCATTTTTCTTCAGTCTTCCTTAGAGAGATAGATATATAGATAAGATGTTAGAGATGTGATAGGCTGCAGTTAGAAATCAGAGGGAGCCCAGGCAAGAGACTAGGTTGTGCAAGAGTCAAAGGCTTATGACCCTGTGAACAAATATGGAGATGCTTACGCCCACTTGGGACATTCCTTTCCTGCTTCTTGACGTGGTTCTCAGCTGAAATGATTAATTAATGACATTGAACTTTTTCTTTACCAAAAGAATTTAAATTGCACTTGTATCAAGTAATTGCATCAGGTTATATGATATGTTGTGGGGAAGGGAAGAGGAAGAGCAGCTTGATAAAGTGAAACAAACACTAAATTAAGTCAGTAAGCCAGGATTCCAGTTCCTATTCTGACCAGTGGGATGAACTTCTCTTAGCATTTTATCTTCTCTATTTTCTTATCCATGAAATGGTGATTTTTGAGAATTATCTTTATTTACATCATGTTTTATTGTAAAGATCAGAAGATAAAAGCAATCTCAAAAATAGAAAATATCATATAATTATAAAATATTACTAAACATATCTACTCCAGTCAAGATTTTCCCAGAAAGCCTTTGGCACAGTCACATTAGGATAATTAGAGAGGAAAGTATTTTTCAAAAGAGACTAGTTACAGTATAAGTGTTAAAGGAATAGGGTAATATACCAAGGCAAGTAACATCAGATAAGCGATTATCACCTTTAGGTCCAAAAGACAAAAGTAGTGAGTGGTTAGGGGAATTAGGAAGGAACAAATCCTACTACACACAAAAGTCTGTCTGGGAAGAGACTCAAGAAACAAATAGCTCACTTACTTCTTTTCCTGTAATCTGCTACCTCAGAATCACCTGATCAGAGCTACCACAAAGCCAGAGAGGGAGAGATCCTGGTTGATATAGTGCATACAGTTAGATAGAGAATTAACTCATTGACTTTGAATCAATTTCAACTCTGTAGAACTCCTCAAGGTTCCCAAGGCTGAAATCATTAGAGATGTGAACTAAATCCTTTTTGTCCTATGGAGCAACTGGTGGATTCAAATAGCTGAGCTTCTGCTTACCAGTCCAGCACTTAAGTTACTGCACTCGCAAGGTTTCTTTCAACATCAGGATTTATCAATTAATCTACTTCTGTGGGCATAAGACTCTCCTGAAGGAGTTTATAAGAAAAACAAAATGCCAGAGACTCTGACTCTGAAAACCTGGAAAGATGGCATCAGCAAGATGTTCTTTTACTAAACATCCCAGGCGATTCTCACACATGTGGTCTGTGTACCATACTGGAAGAAAAAGAAAATACAGGGATTAATTCGAGTTTGAATTTAATAGATCATGATCACAGGTTAATTAAGTTCTTTTCCTTTGTCATGGAAAAGGGTAAAGTGTAAAGTCAGATGAATCCATTAGGAAAAAGAGGTAGCTGTGTGAACTTGTAGAACTTGTATAATCTGGAGAACAAGGGCTTCAGGAGTTTCTGTCTTTGTTAGGACTCAGCATCCGGCATAGGTCAAAGGGTGTCCTATGACTTTCCTCTGTTTTTGGATCATATCGCTCAACCAAAACTCAAAGCTGTTGCTATCAAATCTGTTCCTACTGGCAACCTCAGTTATAGAAAAAAACTGTGTCTCATCATTTTCTCGGCTGTAGTCTTTGTAGAATCAGATTGTCAGACCTTTTTTCTGCTCTACTACTAGGTACGTTTGAACTGCCATCTTTGAGTTTATGATCAAACACACACTATTTGTCACTTTGGGATCTGGAGTGCCCAAATTAGCCAAAAAGAGAGATTTTAGCTTCTTATGTTTTCTTATGCCATGCTTGCTGAATCAGATCTTAGTACATGGTCTAAAAAGACTGCTAAATACAACCAGAAATGCAGTCTAAAGAGGAAATAATTGAGGAATGGGACCTTCTAAAGATTAAATCCCTGTCTTTTGTGCATCAAAAATGTTTTCCAACAGGGTGAAAAGAAAATCTACTGACTGGGAGCAAACATTTGGCGATACCATTTCAGATAAGAGTCTCATAACAAAAGTCTACAGAATACTCCTGGGCCTCCACAAGAAAAAAGACTAATAATCCAGTTACAAAACGGGCAAAAGACATGGAAAGAATTTTCACAGAGCAAGATATTCAAATGGCCAACAGACACATGAAGAAATGCTCCAAATCACTGGTGATAAGAGAGATGCAAATAAAAACCACCATGAAATACCATCTCAGTCCAGTAGCAGTGGCAAAGTTTACTGGATGGTAAGTAATAAAGGTTGGAGAGGATGTGGCCAGATAGGAATTATTATACGTTGTTGATGGGATTGTAGAATGGTACAACCACTCTCGAAGGCAGTTTGGAATTTCCTCAGAAAGCTGAAATTCCATAGGACCCAGCTATTCTACTGCTTGAAATATACTCTGAAAAAATGAAAACTGAGGCACAGAGACTTGTATACAAATGTCAATAGCAGCATTATTTACCATCACAAGAACATGAAAACAGCCTAGATATCCAACTACAATCAAATGGACTGAGAAATCATAGTGCATTCACACAATGAAATACTATACAGCACACAGGAGCAATGACTTTGTAAATTATTAATTTGGGAGGGACTGGAGAGCATTTTGCCGAGTGAACTAATCAGTTCCATAAGGACAAATACTGTATAAAACTCTTATTGTAGAATGAAAATGAGGATCCAATGGAGGGGAGGGTGGAAGCAGAGAAATGAGGTTGGGTGGGGAAGGGGGTTAATCATAGGGTCGTATGGTGGGGGTGGTGAAGGCAATGGGAAGATCTGGTGTGAAAAACAATGCATTCGAATGCCAGTATTAAAAAATTAATCACTCCACAGGAAAGGGTATTTCTTCTTTACAGTGTCCTACTGCAGTAAAACGACTGTATTTTTCTTTCTAGCCCTTGTATAAATCCACTGAGTCCACGTGGTCAGTAAATATCAATAGACACTATTACAAGAAAGGAAAAGTAAGTTAAATTTGTAGGTTGGAAAATCTCGTATATGTTTTTAAAAGCAAAATAACTTTAAAAAATCTTTCTTTTACAATGAGCAATGTAAACATGCTTGAAAGCCTGGAGGGACAGTGCAGGAGAGGAAGACCCTGGAGGAGATACAGTAACTGGGGCAATGGGGGTAGTTGTGTCGGGATCAGTGAGACTGGCTCAGGGCAGGCCGGGTTCAGAGCTGCTGCATATATAGGGTTGCTATGAGTCGCAGGCAACAACAACAATTTAAACTTCCATTTAAGGCCAAACTGAAGAAAAGTTCAGAAAGTTTTCAGGCTTTTGTACAGTGGCCATGCTCCTGAAGCACACTGAGTGACTCCTAGGAAAGAGAACCCCTTCAGTGCCATCTGTCACTTCTCTCGGGGCGCCAGCCTATTGCTTTGTATGTCTGTGTGGTTGTGACTCAAAGCAAGTGATTTAAAAAAAAAATCATAAACTTACAAAAATGAGTGGAACTCGAACTTCTCTTTTAAGTATTTCCGTCATGCACCCCTTTTCTTTTACGTGACACTCACAAAAACCAAATTTTTGCAACTAGATTACAAAGCTTCAGCCTTCAAGTAAATTTATTTCATTCCCACACACACCGCTCCCAAATAACACCTGTTCTCTGGAGAAGAGATTAAGCACTTTGTGCACACCTACACATGGGTGTGGGACAAGAACTGCAGCTGTTTGTAATTTCACTGTAATTGTAATCACAAATGAGAAATGCAACTAAATTTGTCAGTTAAAAACCATTAAAATGCATATAATCCTTCCTCAGGAAGACTCCAAAGGTATAAATCAAAGGATGAAGTAGTTACTCAAAATTTCTAAGAGTTTAGTTCAGTTTTTTCACTTTTGGATTGAATAACTTCTAGACTTCCTTCCATTTGTTGTTGTTGTTGTGTTGTTGTTGTTTGTCAAGTTGGATCAATAGCTGACCCTCCAGTGGGTTTTCAGAGGCAGTTAATCGAATGGGAGGAAATTGCCCATCCTTCTCCCACAGAGCAGGGTGGATTCAAGCTGCATGCTTTCAGGATTGCCACACTGCTTCTTACCATTAGGCTACCAGAGTTCCATGTTTTCTAGACTTCCATAGAAAGAAAAAAAAATTCTCTTCTATCACCACAAGAGAAAATCTCTTTACTTCACCTCTTTTGCTACTTTTACATCAGGCCTAGAGAAAACGTATTTCTAGACTCTTAAAAACAATTTGGTCAAGAAAATACCAATATGATATTATATGCCACTCTCTGTGGTTGGCTAATTCTGGTTCTATATGATACTAGTTGTTTTCTGATGGTTTTGAATCAATGCCGTAATTAAAAAGTTTCAAGGACATGAAGCTTCAAGTAAAGGAAAATCTAACTTTAAAAGGAAAAATGAATTCTTTTGTCATAAAGGAAGTCCCAATAAAGAAGGCTAGAGTTTTCATGTATATTTATCAATATATCTTATCTGTAATATTTTTAAAGGACTCAATTCTTTCATTGTTTTTATTCCATTATCTTAATTTCCAGAGGCCAAAAGACAACAATTTCTTTTTGTACAATTCTTTTAAAGAGCAAATCTTTCTCAGAAGTTCTCCAACAGACTTTCAATTTTCATCAGCCAGTGCTGATTTATGGATTTATAACCTTCAGAAAACTAGTTCCTAGGAAGGGGAATGAGATCAAGATTGATTTTTGGCTGAGACATGTGGGAGAGTAGATGTTAGAACTAAATTTGCCTGTACCGATGGAAGAAATGATAATGGAAGAAGGCCATTCAAAACCAGCTAGAACAGTGCATAGAAAGGGATTGCCAGAGGTTCAAGCAGGATTTAGAAAAGGCTGTGGCACCAGAGGTCAGCAGTGGTATCCACACACGACTGCAGGGTCTTTTAGGCCATGAAGCCCATTAATCCTATTTGCCTAATCTTTTCCATGCAACTTTTACTGCTTTCACTCACCTTTGTTCCAGATAGGAAAAGACCAATAGTTGCACATTAGAGGAACACTCTTAGCACTTCAGATTCTAGTTGCAACTCACTAATGTAGGTACTCTTTGAGGGCTACATGAATGTGGGCTACATTATGCCAATTGACCTTGATGCTCCCTGAGACTAGAGTGCTGCAGCCACAGCCAGTGACTCATTTCCTCAGGGTGACAGGTTATGGTTAAGAAATTGAAACCTTTACCTTCTGTTGTTTCCACTGTGTGTGGGAATAAATTTGTAGCACATTGAAATACATCTGTAGAAACAGCATGTGTCAACTCTACGTACAGTCATGTGTAGTCCCTTTCACTCATCCACATCTGGTTATCTTACTTGTCTTCTGATGCATCCACTTAGAGATTGGAACTTGTTACTCCTGATAATTCAGGACTGGGTAGGCAATCAGATTTACCTTTATTGTCTTGTTCCCCTCTCCATGCCTTCTTTTTTTTTTTTCTTTTTTAGTGACATTACACTAATCATCCCTTACTTTATATAGCCTTTCCCTTTCCCCAAATTTAATGTGTCGATTACCTAATTGCTAATTTTTAGCAGTTTAGTACATTAAGGCCAAAAGTGGATAGTAGGTTAGGCTACCATCTCAAAGGAAACTGTTCCTTGGGAACAAGATAGGTAATCTCCTCTCTTACTATTTACAGCCTCTGAAAATCCAGGGGAAGGTCAACTTTGAGTCTGTTCTGATGTGATGACAATGAATGGTCTTTTGCTGTTTGTTTTAGAGAAATAAGATCATAACTAAGAGAAATCTTCTAGCAAAGCATAGAATCTCATTTAGCTCCAGGGAGAACCAAGATGTGTGCAGAAAAATAAAGCAAGCATTTCTTGTTGTACCTGTTAAGAGTTCTTTATTATGTTTAACTGTCTTGTTAGGGTTTATTTTGGCAGAATCTGAGTTCATATGATATGTTATATACAAACAAAAGGGGGAAAGAAACAGAATGAATAAAATACTGATTTATCTCGCACTTGTGCTTTCAAGCACATACACTCTCACTAGCACACTTAGAATTTACTAGTATTTTCTCATCATTTTAATATTAGGGATTGTATTATGCTCCTTCTGTACTAAATGTAAATGGGGACAAAACTCAACTAGTCAAGAATAAAATATTACATTTCTGCTATCTGACCAAAATTCAACTTTATATATTTAAATATTATTATGTACTTGTATTTGAACAATTTACTTCAAAGGCAGAAGTAAAAAACCTGTTCCTACAGTATGGTACTTTCTTAAAATGCTGGAAATAGAAACACCATTTGACCCAGCAATACCCATGTTTGTTGCTGCTTTGTTCACAATAGCAAAGAGTTGAAAACAACCCAAGTGTCCACCAACAAATGAATGGAAAGAGAAGCTGTGGTATATTCACACAATGGAATATCATGCAACACTGAAAAACAAAAAACTCATGAACTATTCTACAAAATGGGTGACCCTGGAAAACATTATGCTGAGTGAAATATCTAAGTCACAAAAGGACAAACACTGCATAATGCCACTGTTATAAAACAGGACTGACATGAGGGTTGGGGGGAACTAAGAAAAGAGGGGATAAATAATGTACACAGCATTGAAACAGATGAGGAAGAGAACTGTATAAAAGGAATATATAATTAGGTATGATTGGCATGACAAGAGTCCAGAATAAGAGCTTCATAGTAAAGTGGACTGACGGGGGGTGGGAGGGGTATAGAGGATGACTATACAACAATGAAAGAATTTTTTCCAAAGAAAAAAGTAAATTGGGGGCGGGGGGCAGGGAGGAAAATTTGTAACAATGAATGAATGGAAATCCAAATTTTCTATAAACTTTCATTAAAATTTCAATTCTAAAAATAGTAATAAAAATAAAACCAACTTCAAAAAATCCTTGTTCCTACAAGGCGTTGTTGTTGCTGTTGTTGTTATGTGCCGTTGAGTTGTTTGCGACTCATAGCGGCCCTATGTACAACAGCCCTAAACCCTGCTCTATCCTCTCTATCAGGCGGACCTTAGTCGCCAGAGAGACACCGTTGCTCTAGAGTACTTTAGAGAGGTCCCTAACAGCAGACTTTCCCATTGCAATACGTTTTTTTTATTTCCTGGCTGCTGGTGCCAAGAGTGTTGAC
>NW_006399753.1:34259457-34265832 GCF_000299155.1 Elephantulus edwardii | reverse complement strand
TAGCTGAAATACTTCAATTGGTATACCATCTATTCCGGGGGCCTTATTTTTTGCTATTTCCTTGAAAGCAGCTTGAACTTCTTCCTTCATCACCATAGACTCTTGCTCATATGTTATTTCAATAATTTCTTCTGTATCTGCCAATTCCTTTTGATACAATGACTCAGTATATTCCTTTCATCTTCTTTTAATACTTCCTGGATCATTTAATATTCTGTCTAAAGCATCCTTGATTATAACAACTCGAGGTTTGAATTTGCTCTTCAGTTTCTTGAGCTTAAGAAATGCTGAGCGAGTTCTGCCCTTTTGGTTTTCTGACTCTAGCTCCTCACACATTTCATTGTGTATTCAAACTGCCAGCCTACACTACCCTGAAAAGATAAGTCTCCAAATATACAACTGAAGTAATTTTTCTCCTTTAAAGAAAGCATAAAATGTGTCACTCTAGCATTATGCAAGGAGTTCTGGTGGCCTAGTTTGGAAGGAGCTGGACTGCTCACACAAAGTGGTACTTCTCTGGTGGTTTGAATCCACTGGCCACTCCTCAAGACAAGGATGGGCAATTTCCTCCCATGCAACTGACAGCCTCAGAAACCCAATGGTGAATCGGCTATGAGCTTACTTGATAAAGTGCAAAGTACTGTTGAACTTTTGTGGCTATTGCATGATTAAGCCAAGCTTTGAAAATAAAGGACAGTATCCAATGGTAGAATTCCAAAAGTTTCAGTACCCTACATTCAATTTAAGTTTACAATTTCATCAGTTTGCTACTTAACTGTTTAACTCATCAGAATGCCAACCAATATTGTCCTGCCCTTTCTTCAGTACAGCACTAGGAAAAAAATGTTTTAATAGATTAAATGTTGACCTATATTAGGCTGTCAATGACCCTCTGCAGCAAACACTTCAGGTCTTTCTCAGTTTCAACAAGCAGGATTGCGTCATCTGCATAATGCAGGTTGTTGATGGATCTTCCTCCAATCCTGATGCCACAATTCTCTTCATAGAGCTCAGCCTCCCAGAGAATTTGTTCTGTGTATAGGTTAAAAAGGTATGGAGATAGGACACATCCCTGGCGTACACTCTTCCCAATTTTGAACCATGCAGTGTTTCCTTGCTCTGTTCTGACGACCGCCTCCTGGTCCAAGTATAGGTTTCTCATTAGCACGATCAAGTGTTCTGGGATTCCCATTCTTCTCAGAGTCAGCCACAGTTTGTTATGATCCACACAGTCAAATGCCTTTGCATAATCAATGAAACACAGATAGACATTCCTCTGGTATTTCCTGCTTTCAGCCAAGATTCATCTAACATTAGCTACAATATTCCTAGTATCACAACCCCTTCTAAATCCAGCCTGAACTTTCGGCAATTATTTGCTGATGTGCTGTTCCAGTCATTTTTGGGTAGTCTTCAGCAGAATCTTGCTTGCATGTGAAATCAATGATATTGTTCTATAGTTTCTACACTCTGTTGGGTCACCCTTCTTTGGGATGGGAACAAATATAGATCTCTTCCAGTCAGTTGGCCAAGTGATTGTTTTCCAGATTTCTTGGTATAACTTGGTGAGCATATCCAGGGCAGTATCTGTTAGTTGAAATACATCAATTGGTATACCATTTATTTCTGGGGCCTTATTTTTTGCTATTTCCTTCAAAGCAGCTTGAACGTCTTCCTTCTTCACCATAGGCTCTTGCTCATATGTTATTTCATTAAATTCTTCTGTGTCTGCCAATTCCCTTTCAATATAGTGACTCAGTATATTCTTTCCATCTTCTTTTAATACTTCCTGGATCATTAAATAGTCTGCCTAAAGCATCCTTGATTATAGCAACTCGAGGTTTGAATTTGTTCTTCAGTTCCTTAGGCTTAAGAAATCCTGAGTGAATTTGGCTCCTTTGATTTTCTGACTCCAGTTCCTTGCACATTTCATTGTAATATGGATTGAGGCTCAATATCAAGAAGACAAAGATTCTCATCACTGGACTAATTGGCAGCATCAGGATGGGTGGTGAAGAGATTGAGATTGTTCACAGCTTTAGTTTGCTTGGCTCCACAGTAAACACGCTTGGCACCAGCAGGCAGGAAATTAAAAGAGATATTTTAATGGGAAAGTCTGCTCTAAGGGACCTCTCCAAAGTACTAAAGAGCAATGGTGTCTCTCTGGAGACTAAGATGTGTCTGATACAGGCCATGATCTTTGCAATCACTTGTTATGCATCAGAGAGTTGGCTGATAACTAGGGAGGACAGAACAATTGATGCCTTTGAGCTGTGGTGCTGCAGAAGAGTATTGAATATACCATGGACTGCTTAGAAATCCTCTGGAGAGGATTAAACCAGGCTGCTCCTTGGAGGCAAGGATTCGTCTGATATAATTTGGACATGTTGCAAGGTGGGATCAGTTCTTAGAGAGGGACCTAATGCTTGGGAGGGTGGAGAGACAGCGTAGGAGAGGAAGACCCTTGATGAGATGGAATTCAGTGACTTGGTCAATGGGGGTAGGTTTATCACAGATAATAAGATTGGCACAGGATAGAGCAGGCTTTAGGGCTATTATACATAGGGTCGTTATGATTTTCAGGCAACTTGATGGCACATAACAACAAGAGTTCCCCTAATTTCTCTCTCCCAGACTCTTCCTGCTTCTCCAGTGTTCCCTAAAGTCACTGGTTACAACAGGCACCACACGAGGTCAAGGCCATCAGAAATCTAGAAAGGCCAAAGAATTTTCAGACTTTGATTACTTAAAAGGTGAACAAATACCAGGTTTTGCAAAGCTGTGGTATATTTTAAATGTTTACATTTAGTGAATTAAGATCCTTAGTACACATGAAAAGAATCTAATGAATAACTTTCTGTGTCACAGAGAAGAATGTCATAACTTTCAACAGACATTCCTATCAGTATGTAGGGTACTCTGGTGAATATAGTGAATTACATATTGGGCTGCTAACTGAAAGATTAGTAGTTCAAATCCACCAGTGTCTGAAGGAGAACAATGAAGCAATTTGCTCTTGTTATGATTTATAGCCTTTATTGTTGTTGTTATGTGCCATCGAGTCATTTGCGACTCACAGTGACCCTATGTACAAGATCTCTAAATGCTGTTCTACCCTGTGCCAACCTAGCCATCTCAAATGCACTTATACCCACCACTCCAGTCACAGAATCAATCCATCTCATCGAAGGTTTTCCTCTTGCTGCTATGCTCTGTAAAATTTGAATTGATTCACAGTTTACCCTCTAACAAGTTTTCAAAGGCTATATATCACATAAGGGAGTTCTGGCGGCTTAGAGGTAAGGAATTGGGCTGCCAATACAAAGGTGTGCAGTTCAAATCCACCAGCTGCACAGGAGAAAGATGGATACTCTCCCTGCGATTAAACTGCCTCTGAAAACTCACTGAGAGGTCAGCTATGGGTCAGTTCTGACTCAACTGTATACAACAACAGCACAATATAAATCACTGGAGGAGATTGCCCATCTTTCTCCTGTGAAGCAGCTGGTGAATTCTAAATGGTAATTAATGTTCAACAAAATGTCTATGAACAATCATATGAAAAGCCAATGTGATATACAAATTTTAACTAAAGTTTTCTTAAAAACATAAAAATTATTTCCTGCCTTGGACACCTGCAGAACAGACAGCATGAGTGAGAGTCTGCTCGATGCACTGGGTTTGTTTTGTTTTGTTTTGTTTTCTTGTATGCAAGATAAGTAGCCTTCTTGCTGCCCTTAGGGGCTCTGAGTGCACTGGGCCAGCTGTCCATCTTCCTGAGGAACTCACTTGTCCCCCCACAACCTGTGGGCTTGCCCTGCCTGCAGCTATACTCCTCTTTGTCATCAGTGTTGAGCTGCCATTTCACAAACAGGAAAGTTCCCCTTCAATTCCTCTTGGAGCTTTATGAAGAAAAATTGGTTGTCTCACTTTGAAAGCTCTTTTTGTGTTTCAAAACATGGGAGCAGAGAAACAGATGGTAAATTGGGTAATCTGTAGAGCAATTCCTTGGACCAGAAAAGAAGTCTGTGTAGCCATTTTTTCCAGCCTGCACAGATAACACTAAATATCCTAATGGAACTAAAACACTTTACTGACTAGGACTGACAGAGCAAGAAGGAAAGGAGAGAGAGAAACAGACAATTACTAGTAGCCAGTTTTCTCCTGAAAACTGAAAAAGTGGATTTTTGGAAGACATACTTTCTATATAAATCCTCTCTGCTATTTGCATGTCACAATGCCTTGATATAACTGAGGACTCTTTGACCTACTAAGGTTCCTTCCCAATCTGTGATTCTCCCTGCATGCCTTATCTGTCTCCAGTCTCAGCGTCAACTAGAACATTTGGAAAAACTGAAGAGATTAAATTCTAAAAAACAAGTTTCATCATAACAGAAAATCCAATTAACTATAGACATAGCAGCAGCAGCAGCACTGTCATTTTGTCTTCTGTGAAAATAGTTTAGCTGTTCATTAGGTAGCATGTCAAAAATTAAACAATGTCAATTATTTTCCTTGTCCTTATTTCCAGCATCATCTGGGGAATTGTATTAGAAATTTGACTACTGATACACACAGTATGGCTAGATGCAATTCCTGGAATCTTTGGGGCTTTCCCCCTGTTTATCTTTCTCTGTATGTTCCAGTGAAAGGAGAAATAATTATCTCTTGGGAGCTCCGGGTGACCTCTTGTCCACTGGTTTGTAGATTGTGAAATGATGTTGCTATCACTTTCAGCTTTCCTAAGTGAAAAGTGATACTAAATAGTGATATTGTCCTGCTTTGTCTTGCTGCTGCTTTGTGAGAGATGTAAGAAGTGATTGCTGTTTACAGGAAGGGAAAAGTATTTGTAGAGCTGGGAGCAAAACCCATGTCTTCATGTTAGGTTCAGTGCTTGGCTGCAGGACTCTGCTTCTTCACATGGTAAAGCTGACACATCTCTTTCGTATCACATCTCTAGACCCTGTGGTGGTCTAGTGGAAAGAAGTTGTGCTGCAGTCCAGAAGGCATGCAGTTCAAATCCACCAGCTATTCCATGAGGAAAAACATGGGCAATCTTCTTCAATGTAATGTATTGTCTCTGAAAACCTGCTGAAGGGTCAGCTATGGTTGCTTTTGATTCCATGGCCTTCAACAATGATAATAAATGCCATTTTAATACCTCTTAATCATGATCTATATAGTTCTGGTGTTACCTACATGACTCTCAAAAAAGTGGGCAAATAATTTATATTGGAAACATCAACACAGTCAAATAGTTATTTCAATAAATTTACTCTATTAATACAAGGTTCTGACTCCATGTTGATTATAGAGTCACTGTGGGTTGTAGTCAACCTAACAATAACAAATACAAATATTAGATGTAGGCAGAAAGGATTATAACTAGTCTTGTTTACAGTATTCACACTGATTTATAAATTTCTTAAAGATTTTTAATCCCTATAGCTTCTTAATTTACCTTTTGATTAATAGTTTAAAATTATTCATCAAAACCTGTTTTTTAAATTTTTTTTGCATGTATTCCTATGACATCCCCTGTTTTTAGGGATTTTTTTAACACATTTTACTTAGTTACACTCAGTAAAAAAATATATGTTCTGTACAAAAAAAATTGTGAGAGACAGAAAAATGATGAAGACACAATCCCTTCATTCCAAGAGTTAATAGATCATTACCCCCACAAAAAAATAGTTAATAGAGCATTACCGATACAAAGCAGAGAAATAAGAAATAAGAACCGTATTAGATATAGATGAAAACAATATTATAACCTTTTTTAAAGTAGATAAAATAAATAAAAGCTATAAATGCATATCCTGGGTATCTTCCTACTCTTTCCTAGCTTTAGGGTACAATTATGATTTCTGCAATTCTCAGGTGTCATGAGTCTGTTTTGTTCTAAACATATGCTTCCTTATTTCAGACTTAAACCTTATCCCTTCTTGATTTACCCTTAGCCATTGATTTGATTAAATTTTGTGCATATGCATGATCTTGTTTAATTTTCATAAAACCATTGTTGAGGTACCTAGGACAAGTATCATCCTAAATTTTAAAGATAATGAAAGCATAAAAATAGAAAGTAAATTTATAACAAAATCAAAGACCTAATATGTATCTTCTGACTCCTAAAGTCCTGGGTTGAATTGTGTTCTCCCAAAATATGTGTGAATTTGGCTGGGCCATGACTCTCAGTGTACTAGATGCAATGATGTAATGCAGCAGTTACACAATGACGCAATCACCTCCATACTGATGTGGGCAGTCCAGATCTAACAAGACAGTCAATCTCTTCACATGTGACTAACTGCCTCCAAAAACCTGCTGGAGGGTCAGCTATGGGTTGGTTCCAACTCCATGGTACTCAACAAC
>NW_006399753.1:34232920-34256607 GCF_000299155.1 Elephantulus edwardii | reverse complement strand
CATAGGGTCGCTATGAGTCGCAGGCGACTCGACGGCACATAACAACAACAACAGCATACCAATAGGCAATATCATGATGTATGGAGAGGAGATTGAAACTGTCAACACTTTCATCTTGCTGGATCCATAATTAACATCCATAGTACCAGCAGTCAGGAAATAGGGAGGTACATTGCACTGGAAAATCTGCATTTAGGAGATTACTCCAAATGAAGAAGTAATGATGTCAGTTTGAGGACTAAGATTCGTCTGGTTCAGGCCATAGTCTTTCCAATCACTTGCAATGCAATCTGAAAGCTGGACAATGAATAAGGATGACAATAGTAGAATTGATGCCTTTGAGCTGTGATGTTGGAGAAGAGCACTGAACATCCCATGGACGGCCAAGAGAACAAACAAATATGTCTTGGAGAGGATGCAGCCAGAGTGCTCTTTGGAAGCAAGAATGATGAGGCTTCACCTCACATACTTTGGGCATGTTTCTGGAAGGGGTTATTCCTTGAACAGGGACATGATGCTGAGAAGGGTGAAGGGTTGGCAAGAAAGAGAAAGACCGACAACCAGATGGACTGACACGGTGACTGCTGCAATGTGCTCTTGTGGAAGTGTGAGAATAGCACAGGATAGAACAGGGCTCAGGTATTTTGTTCATAGGACCCTATTAGTCTTACCCAAGTCAATGATATTAACAAGCACAATGACAAAAGAAAATCTTTGAGGAATATCATGCCTACAGAGGCTCATGAAACACAAGAACTTTCATCAAGAATTGATACCAAAAAATGGGGTGATAGTGGTCATAGATCAATGCAATTAATTTTATAGAACAATGTATGGGTATAATGGTATGAAACACAATGTGAATGAAGAAATATTTGAAACAATGTACATGAATGAAACACAATGTATATAAATTTTGTAGCAAAAAAAGTAAATAAGAATTGAAACACAGAAAGCCTTTCCCTAGAGCTGGTATTCTAATTTTGCACTTCTGACCTCCTATATTATGAGAGTTTCTGTTTTGAAAGCTGTCCACTTGTGTTATTTCTGCTATAGCAGTACTAAATAACCAGGCCATGTAAACATATTCTAGGTGCAACAGTGATAGAGAAGTTACGGGTGACTTCAAGGGGTTCATTTCAAGGAAAATCAGAGAAACCAAATGAGCAAAGTGGTAGTTTGGGGCTGCGCTTACCCTCGTAAGACTTCTTCAGGTTTGACTTTGCTGTTCTTCCCCAGTTGTACCTTCTTTGATATAGGAAGTTGTTGGATGGTTCAAATGGTTAGCACACTTATCTACCAACTGAAAAGTTGAAGGTTCTGGTTTATTCAGAAGCACGTCAAAAGAAAGATTTTGCAATCTACTTTCAAAACAGTCATTGAAAACCCAACAGAGCATGGTTCTACTCTGACATAAACAGGGTTCTCATGCATTGAAATGGGCTGAGTAGCAGCTAGATAGCTGTTTTTTTCTAAGACTAGTTTAGGCACATGTTAAAGATTCAGATTCATGGCCTCTATTCCAGACACCTCAGGATCAGTGAGTTTGCAGTAAAGTTTCTACATGTGCAGTTGCCAAGCCTCTCTGTGGCTTTGATTCAAGCTTTTGGACTCTAAGTTCCTAAACAGAGCTTTAAGATCATACTACTTACACTTTAAGGGATGAGGCATGCTTATGCAGATAATGCGAACACTGGTCCACAAAAGTTGGTCTTTGTTAAACTCTCCTTGACATCATAATAGAGTAGGCCAGAAAGAGAAAAGAAAAGGTGAGTTCCAGGTAATTAACTAATACAGCCTTCTTACCATTCATGTACGTGAGCCCCGTCCCATCTTTGTGCACCAAAGAAATCCGTCTCCTAACAGCACTTCAATATTCCCTGTCCATCTTCTGCGTTTCCTCCGATCATTGTTTTATGCTCCATCTGGGACACTACTGCTCTCATTTTGCATTTATGAATAATTTGGAGCTATATTTAGGCATTGCCTGTCATTAGGTACCTACATTTCTGTATACAGCCTACAAGGTTTTAGTTTTTTAGAATTCTCAAAATTCGTGAGAAAGCAAGCTTTTAATATTAGGTCACTTAGTCAATTACCTCCTTTCCTGCCTAATGTGAGATTATTCCCAGCAGTCCTGTTTCTAGCGCTCTGTTGCCTATTTTTAAATGCACTAACTGGTGGTGATTCTGCCACTCCCCTCAAGAGACCATTATCTGGGCTCACCATTCTTAGTGTCAGGGGGCTTTCCTTGGTAATTAGCTCCAACTTGCTATTTCTTCCCTTTCCCATTATCCTTGGTTATCAATTCCCTTGTAACAACATTATTTCTCTCACCTTTGTTATATATTTTTAGATAGTTTCTACTGTTTCACAAGCCACTGCTAAAAGGAGTTGAGCTATCTAGAAGAAAGCTGTATCTTAATTTGTCACATTGCAGGAGAATGAAGATGAAGCTAATGCACAATCCCTGGGTTCTGCTGTTTACTAGTAACAGGTGCATTATCTCTGTTCATGTCCACAGTGCTTGTCCATATACACATCTATCTGAATCTGCTATGAAGTAGTTGCCTTTAAGCATAACATGTCTAGTTCATGCAATGATGTACAAGAAAAATGGGAATAATTAAATGATAGTCAATGCAGTGTTCAAATAACTTAGCAAATACGTTTTGTTGTTGTGTACTGTCAAGTCAGAACTGATCCATAGCTGACCCTCCAGTGGGTTTTCAGTCAGTAAATCACATGGAAGAAGACTGCCTGCCTATCTTTCTCTCATGAAGCTGCTGGTGGATTTCACTGTTTACTTTTGAGTTAGTAGTACAACTCCTTAACACAAATCATGTAATAAGCATAATTCTGAGCTGCATCAGTATATATAAAACTCACTACCACTGAGAAGATTCCAGCTCTCGACAGTCCTCCATCAAGTTTCAGAGGCTGTAAATCCTTGTCCTACAGAGTAGTTTATGGATTGAATCCACCTATCTTTCTCAAATCCACCAGCTGCTCCATGGGAGAAAGATGAACAATTTTGCCTGTGATTTATTGCCTCTGAAAACCCACCGGAGTGTTAGCTATGAGACCGTTCCAACTTGATGGTATATAGCAACAACATCATCCTCTTTCTGTTAAGAAGATCTGGTGGTGTGGCCCACAGGGAGTTGCTATGTCATCCCAAAGGGCATGCCTCTCTGGTAGTTCAAATCCAGCAGTGGCTCCACAGCAGAAAGCTGGGCAAACATCTCCTATATGATTTACAGCTTTAGAAACTCAATGCAGGGCAAGTATGAATCAATTATCACACACAACAGCAATGAGAGAGAAAGTTCATTGGCAGTAGAACATTGTGCCACCAGAACTCCTTACATATGTGTGTCAGTATAAAGTATCAATAACTATATATATTAATATAGATCACATAAGCACATATTTTTAAAACTTATTACTACTAATTTTAATGAAAGTTTACAGAGACTGAGGATTTCCATTTATTCATTGTTGTACTTTTCTCCCTGCCCACCCCTACCTCCCCCCCATTTGCTCTTTTTTTTTTTTTAACAGCATACCCATTTGCTCTTCTCTTTGAAAAGTAAAATAAAAATTATTTCATTGTTATACAATCCCTCACCCCAAGTCCACTCTCCCCTACGCAGCCTTTATTCTGGACTCCTCTCATGACAATAATACCTAATCACATATCCCTTTTAAATAGTTTTCTCCCTCATCTGTTTCAATGCAGTATATGTTATTGAACTCATCTTTCTTAGTCTCCCCCCAACACCAATGTCAGTCCTGTTTTACAAAAGTGGCACTATGCAGTATTTGTCTTTTTGTGATTGAGATATTTCACACAGCATAATGTTGTTCTCCAGCATCACCCATTTTGAATAATATTGCATGAGTTCCTTGTTTTTCAATGCCGTGTAGTATTCCATTGTGTGAATATACCACAGCTTCTCTATCCATTTGTTTGTTGATGGGCACTTAGGTTGTTCCCAACTCCTTTCTATTGTAGACAAAGCCATGATAAACACGGGTGTGCATATATCTGCTTGGGTAGCAGTTATGGTCTCTTTGGGGTATATTCCCAGTAGTGGAATTGTTGGGTCAAATGGTATCTCTATTTGCAACTTTTTGAGAAAGCGCCACACCACCTTCCACAGTGTTTGCACCATTTTACACTTCCCCCAACAGTGAATAAGGGTTCCAGTTTCTCCACAACCTTGCCAGCATTTGTGGCTAGCAAACACGTATTTTTTTGGATCTAATTATGTCTCATATTTTAAAACACAGAATTTTGCACACTGTAAATTTCTTGGAGAAGGTATTTTATCTTATGTCCCTTTACATCCATTGCATCAAACAATTCTAGTTGTTTAGTCTTTCTGAGCCTCAGTGTTCCCATCTGAGAAATGAAGCACCTATTATGTTTCTATCTCTGTGTCAGATGTTTTATGCCCTTTATGAGCCTTGTTTTGCTATAGCCATTGCTGCAGCTATCAGTTGTACATAGGAATGGTCTGATGATACTTCACCTCACTTCAATCGCACCATGCTATTTCTTGCTTTCTTCTCTAGGAAATCCTGCCATGATCTATCTCAGATTCAGAGCTTATTGACTAAAGAAGAAGTTATGCCTATTCAAGGAAACATCCTGCAGCACCACTGCAAATAAGAAATATTCCCCGAATCTTCCCCCAAAAGTACATGTAGACAGTTTTCAAGACCAATGTACACTGGGGAACTGAGCATATGCAGACTGTTCTTGAAAATCTTGAAACTGTGTATTTACTACACAATGGAGGCAAAAATCATATAGCTCTAAACTAGTTTATTCACCGGAGTTTTTCTTGGTGCTCCCCTGAAAAATCAGCAAGCATATCCTGACAATGGTTAAACAACTAGTGAACTTAATCTCTGGGGATAAATGTGCAAACCAGAATACATAGAGGTTCGCATCCTCTGAACCTCCTTGAATCACAGGTGATTGGAAGCTGACAGCTAAATCAGTTCCTCCTCATACCTCAAGGGGATTTTTCTAAGGCACATCCTACACAACTCTTCCAAAGACCCACAACTGGACAATTGGATTGTGCTATAGTTCTCGTTGGTGGTAAGTGACTCAATAAAACATCCTGATACTGGCTTTCCCCCTTCCTTTGGTTCGCTGTTCCCAGTACTCCAAGCATTGTTTCCTATGATAACTTCCCAAAATAAACTATTCACTTTAAATCACTGCCTCAGCCTCTAGATTATGGGAAAAAAAACCAAGATAAAGCTCTTCAGAAGAATTATTGAGAAAACTTAATGAAATAAAATAGAGCTGAGGTTAAATATTGGAGTGAAAAAAAAAACCCACATACACATAATTATGTTGTTGTTGTTGTGTACTATCAGATCAGAATTGACCCATAGATGATCCTCTAGCCCTTTCTCCTGCAGAGCATCAGGTATCTGGTGGGTTCAAACCATGTATCGTTGTGTTGGTAGGGCAATTCCTTACCACTAAGCTACTCTCTTAAAATTTCTGCAAACCAAAGATAAACAGAAAATATTTTTGTCTCTATTTTTTTTGTTTCCAGAAAGAAAATAATAATGACAATAACAAATTACCTGAAAAGACCAAAAAAAAAAAAAAATGAAATCAGACTGGCGCTGAGATTCTTACCTGAAACATTCAAAATAAGAAAATAGAAACTTCTGCAAATAACATAAGCAAGAAGAATGTGATGATTCCATACCCAAACTATCCTTGTGCAGTGGCAAGAGCCCAACATTTTCAGATATTTAAGAATTTCATAAAGCACCTCAATAACGTGAACTGTTTAGATACATCATATGAGGAAATCTCTAATCAGAAAAAACCTATTAAAAGAATTAAATGAAGTGGAATGAATCCTTGTTATGTAAGAATTTGTGGTTGTTGATGTTATTGAGCATAGTCGAGTTAGAATCAACCCATAACTGACCCTTCAGAGGGTTTTCAGAGGCAGTTAATTGCACAGGAGGAGATTGCCCATCTTTCCTGCAGAGTAGCTCGTGGCCTCAAACCACATGTCTTCAGGATTGCAATGCAGCTTCTTGCCACTTAGGCCACCAGAGTTCCGTACATAAGAATTTACCCTGGTATATACAAGTCCATAACAAAACCATTAAAATGTACAGTTATATCTTATAATAATAATGATGTATTATTAACTCTTAAAATTGTTAAGAAAAATTTGCTCATATAAAACAAGGTGGTCTGAGTTATCTAGTGCTATTATAACAGATTGCAGACATGGATGAGCTTAACAAACAAAATTTTCTCCTTCCACAGTTTAGGGAAGCTAAAAGGCTTTTCCTCTGTGTCAATTCTAGAAGAAGGGCCTTGCTTCCTAGAGCATCTGGAGGTCTGATATTCCTTGGAAATATGTGTCAGGGCTGTATTTTATAAACAAACATAGTCAATACATATACGCTGAGTAAATAATTTGACAAACTATACTATATGAAGAACAATGCTGTAAGGATTAGAGGAAGACCTACATTATGCAAATGATACAGCCATTCTTGCACAAAGTAAAAATTTAAAGCATTTACTAAAGAATATCAAAGACATATATCAAACAGCATATGCATATATCTTTTTAAATGTACATACATGTACATGCATACACACAGAGAGAGATTTATTTCAAAGAAGTGGTCATGCACTTAAAGAAGCAGGCAAGTTCCAGGTCTGTCGGTCAGACCTCAGGAGAGAAACTTCTTTTGACTTATGTAGTTGTAATTTTTGTTAGGTACATCCAGTTAACTATGATTCACAGCAATCATACGTGATCAAGATTTTGCTCTATCCTGTGCCATTTTACAATCTTTAATATGGATGAGCCCATTGTTACAATTACTCTAACAATTCATGTCTTTGAGGATAATCCTTTCTTTCTCAGACCCTATCTCCTTTTCGGCATGATACCCTCTTCTAAGGACCAACCCCTTTTGATAACATGGCCAAGTATATGAGATGAAGTTTCATCATCCTTGTTTCTGGGAGCACTCTGGTTGCACTTAACTTCCAAGACACATTTGTTTTTCTTCTGACAGTCTATGATAAATCTCTTTTTCCACAATTCAAAGAAATTGATTTTTCTTCCAACTTTCAGCTGAATACACAGCAACTGGAAGTATTATGGCTTGGATCAGGCACCCTTTAAACTGATATTCTCATTATGTAGCACTTTAGAGAGGTCCTCAACAGCAGATTTTCCCAATGCTATAGATCTTTTGATTTCTTGACTCCTGTTGCAATGGGTGTCGATTGTGAATCCAAGCAAAATTAAATCCTCGACAACCTCAATCTTTTTTCCATCTCTCAGAATGTTACCTCTTACATCAGTGGTGAAATGCTTGTTTCCTTCAAGTTGAAATGTAATCATTGAAGGCTGCAGTCTTTGATGTTATACAGCAAGTCCTTCATGTCTTCTCCACTTTCTGCAAGCAAGGTTGTAGCATCTGCGTGATGCAGGTTGTTGTTGAATATTCCTCCAATTCTGATGTCACGTTCTCAAATTATTTGCTCAGCATACAGATGAGTAGGTATGGGAAAAGGACACACCCTGATGCGCACGTTTCCTGATTTAAAATCATGTTCCTCAATTCTGTTTTGTCAACTGCTTCTTGGTTTTTCATGAACACAAATAGGTGCTTGGAGTTTCCCATTCTACTCACTGTTATCTATAATTGCTTATGATTCCCACAGTCAAATGTCATTGCATAGTCAACAAAACGTAAGTAAACATCTTCCTGAGGTTCTCTACTTTCAGCCAAGATTCATCAGATACCAACAGTGATATACCTTAGGCCACAGCCTCTTTGAATCAAGTAATATTGCTTGATGATTTCTGTATTCTGTTGAATCACCTTCTTTGGTAAGAAAAAATTATTTCTGCCGGTTAGTTGGTCAGGTCTTCAAAATTTCTTGGCATTGACTAGTGAAAACATTCAGGACTACATCTGTTTGTTCAATGACTCAATTGCTATTCCATCAATTCCTTCCTTCTTGTTGTTGTTCATTGTCAAATCTGAACTGACACATAGCTGACCCTCCAGCAGGTCTTCAGAGGCAGTTAATCACATGGAGGAGATTGCCCATCCTTCTCCTACACAGCAGCTGGTGATTTCAAATCCTGTACCTTAGTGTTAACAGTGCAGCTCCTTACCACTAAGCCACTGTGGTTTGTTGGGGGGGTTCCCCCAATTCCCTCAGTGTTGTTGTTATGTGCCATCAAGTCGCTTGCGACTCATAGCGACCCTATGTACAACAGCCCTAAACTCTGCTCTGTCCTGTGCCAATCGCACCGTCTCCGATAAACCCATCCCGATTACCCCAGTCACTGAATCAATCCACCTCATAGAGGGCCTTCCCCTCCTGCGCTGTACCGGTCCCTCCTTACAACATGTCCAAAGTATGTCAGACGGAGCCTCAGAATCCTTGCCTCCAAGGAGCTACCTGGTTTAACCCTTTCCAGGATGAATCTGTTTGTTTTCTTAGCAGTATCGGTTCTTGATCGTATGTACATTCTGGAATAGTTCTGTGTCAACCAGTTCTTTATGGTACAGTGACTCTGAATTTCTTCTCTCTTTTTTTGGTGCTTCCTGCATCACTCAAGACTTGCCTATAAAATTCCTATGTATCACAACTTGGGGCTTGAATTTGTTCTTCATTTCTTTCCGTTTGAAAAATGTTGAACGTGGTCTTATCTTTTGATTTTTAACTCCAGCTCTGTGGACAGTTTATTATAATACTTTTATTTGTCTTCTTGAGCTGCCTTTTGAAATCTTTGGTTCAGCTTTCTTATTTCAACATTGATGCCCTTTGTTTTGACTACTTTCTAGTCATAAGTTCAGAGTTTCTTCTGACTTCTATTTTGGCTTTTTCTTCCTTTCCTGTCTTTGTATTGACCTTTTGTTTTCTTCATGAATGATGTCTTTGATGTCATGTGATGCTTGGAAGCATTTCAAATACCAGCAGAGTCACGTATGATGTACAGGTTTCTTCAAAGCTTCCAGATTAAGATAGACCAAGAAGAGAGGACTGGCGATTCATACCTGAAATAACATACCTTTGAAATCCCTAGGAATAAGAAAGTAGCATTGTTGGATTTATTGCTGGTAGATAGGTGCCTCAAGAAAGTAGGCACTCAAAAAAATGAGAAGAAATAGCTTCAATTACCCATTAATAATTGGAATATGGAATGTATGAATCTAGGAAAATTTCACATTGTCAAAGATGAAATGGAACTTATAAAGATCAACATTGCAAGCATTAATGAGTTGAGATGGATTAGTATTATCCATTATGAATCACAATCCTATGCTCTATTATATCAACAATGATAAATTGAAGAATAGAGTTGCATTTACAATTTTTTAAAAAAGTTAAGATCTATCCTGAAATGCAATTCTGTGAGCGATAGGCTATCATCCATATGCATGCAAAGAAAATCTGTTAATACAACTATTATTCAAATATATACAGCAAGGACTAAAGCCAAAGATGAAGAAATTGTGAATTTTAACCAACTCTTACTGTTTAGAACTAATTAAACTTGCAATCAAGAATGCAAAAGTTTAAAAAAAATGCAAAAGTTGAGAACAAAGAAGGAATGATAGTTGGAAAATACAGCTTTAGTGACATCACACTGGGTGTGGCATGACAGATTTTATACAATCAATTATTTACACAAGCACCATTTTAAAAAATATAAATGGCAATCATGCTTATAGATGTCATCTGATGAACTACGCAGGAATCAGATTGGCTACATCTGTGGAAAGTTGATGGCAAGCTCAGTATCAACAGTCAAAACAAGGGCAGAGGAAAAAAAAAAAAGAAAAGAAAAAAAAAAAAAACCAAGGGCAGAGGCTGACTAAAGACAATTGTTCATGTTCAAATTCCAAGTGAAGTTGAAGAAAATGAAAGCAAGCCCATGAAAAGCAAAATACAACCCGAGTGTATCCCAAAAAGTCATCTCAAAAATACACTTGATGCATTGGACACCAGTAGCTAAAGACCATGTGGCTGTAGAGACTGATACAACCCAAACAGGCAGTAGACCACTAGTTTTGGAGGTGGGCATGTCCACATTTTGCACAAAAAGCATTCCAAAGAACCAGAGGTAACTAGCAAGATTTAGGATCCTGATCAAGCAAAATTAAATCAGACTTACATATATATATAATATAGGCCACACCCCTAGTGAAATATCCTTTCAGTTGATTGGTTGCTCATTTCAGATAAGGTTTCAATTCATAAGGAAATTATTATTTTATATCCAATTTTATCAAAGGAAGCACTACATTGTATCTGCCAAGCTAGCAAATCATGAGCAGCCTAATTGACACACAATGAAAAGACTAATATTTTTAATATTTCCTTGTGATTTCAAATTAAAGTTTACATAGCAATGGAGTAATATTTATTTTTAAATTTCATTAAGCACTTAACATGTCTGCCACAGTGCCAGGGGCATAACTGGCATTAAAAATAGTTTGTTTATCTACCTTCAATTTATCTTTTTTTTTTGTTAAATTCCTTTTACATACAAAAGAGTACAAATAACATATATAGGTTAGAAATACAAATAGAGGAAAAAAATCTGTGGATCTTTTACCCTGCTTATCATGTATTTGTCCACATTATCAATAAATTTAATATCCATTTAAGGATATCCTGACTTTTACACTAAAAAATATCCCAGGTGCTAAGCAGTTTTTACCTTACATTTTTAGGTAGAAAGCTTTACTCTCTGCTATTTCTGGTAGTTGGGTAAACTTGACCCTGCAACTAGCTGTCCTTGAGGCTCAGTTTTCTCTCCTGTAAAATGATAACCAAATTCTTACTTCAGACACAGGAACCTCTTGGAGTGGTGTAGGGAAAGTATGATTACTGGGAATGCTTAGTATACATTAGTATTATTATATTATATTAAAATATTATTACAATGTCTACATACCAAACCAAAACCCACACTTTTCACTGCCATCAAGTTGTTTCCAACCCACAGCAATCCTACAGGTCACAGTAGAATTGCCCGTTAGAGATTTCAAGGCTGTAAATCTTCAGAGAAGCAGACTCACTGCCTCATCTTTCTCTTGCAGAGCCTCTGGTGGATTCAAATCACCCACCTTTTTGTTAGCAGCCCAAAGCCAAATCTGCTGTTTCACTTGTATACCATAAAAATAGCATATCCATTACACAAGCATCTGGTACAATACCATTAAGTTCCAATTGGTCTCTCCACATAATCTAATGTTATCAATTCTACTGAAAAACTTGCACAGGGCTAGTTTTCTATGGCTAACCTTTCTTTGATCTCTATGATATAGCATGTTCTATTTCACTTTTCTATTGTAAAAACTATATTTACTTAAATACTATTTGAATCTTTTCTGCCTCTCAAAAATGCAGTACATGAATAAATCACTGTCAAGTTAGAATAATGACTTAAAGGTAAAGCTAAAATATACAAATGTATGTATTTGTTACAGGATCTTGGCAGTAAATTTTTAAAATAACCTTGTGCAATGGAATTCATCCTCCTTTTATTCACCTAGCTGTTCCTGCATGATCTGGAAAAGACATTTGGCAAAACAGAATGAAACTTTCTTTTCCTACAGATGTGATGCTGTCCTGTCAGGCTGAGCGACTTTGGGAGTGCCCTGTGCACTTCTAGTGGGCTCTGTGAGCTAGTTAGAGGCTGGAACAATAGGCTGCAGACTGCTCCAGTGGGCAGTGCTGCCACCTGGAGCCACACCAGCCCTGCTGGGAAGGCAGCCTGCCTTTTTATCAAATTGACAGCTAAGGCAGTGAAGGGAGCAACTGAAGCATCCTTTCCAAGGTCGGCCATAATGCAGAAAAATGCATCATTGCTGCTAGCGAATGAATGTACTTCTGGCTCAACTCTTGGACCATGTCACAAATCACCTAACTAATGCAATAGACACTAAAGAATAACTAGAGTTACCTACTCCAAATCAAGCTGAAAATAGGTTTATCTAAAGTGAATGAGTGTCTGAGTGAGTCATGTTTGCTAGTCTCATATAAGGAGCAGAAATTGACGAGGATCTAGCTTGCATCTAAGAATTTAAGAAAGACCACACCCTATAAAATACTCAAGGTCCTGGGGCTTTTCCTGGAGTTACGCTTTTTAAGCTTTATATTAGAACTTTCCCTCTTCCATATGGTTCATACCACACAGGAAGGAGGCTATTATTACTGTTTAGACAGATTTTAATTAAACAAATTCTGCAAGACAATACTAGAGATGCCACTACTGTCTCTCAGAGGAATTGCTTGCAATTTTTCTTTGCACCAAGCAAGAAGCATTTGCATTATTTCTGTCTCTTTTTTACCATCACAACAAAAAATCATTTTCTTGAGAAAGTCCATTATTTCTACTGAAATATTGAAAGCAGAGTAACCCAGCATTACTCCTCTCCCTATGTATACTCTCCTAATATCAAACACTTACTGAAGAAGATAAGTATGAATTACAACTTGTTGTTGTTGTTAGGTGCCATTGAATTGTAGATGATTCATAGCGACCCTATGAATGAAAGACCTGAACACTTGTATAACTTTTATCATTTCTCCACATTCATAGAATTTCCAGAGGCAAGCTATTATGGAAGTAGATGCCATTCCTGCGTCCAAGCTTGTTTAAATCAGGGGGCTCCACCAAACACTGTCCACCATGCTTAACCATTATCACACTTGACATATCAGTGTCACAGTGTTTAGCATCACTGCAACCACAAGTTACCTTTGTATAGCAAATGGACAGACCAGTGCTATACCACTTAGAAGAATGTTTAACCAAAAACAATTAAAACCAGGCCTGAGGGCCACAGATTAAAATCACCCACTTTTGGCTTGGTAGCAGAACTTACTACTCTAGTTGGTCAACAGAGCTCTCTCTATGTTGTTGTTGTTAGGTTGTTGAGTCATAGACGACACCTTAACATTAAAAAAACAAAAATCCTCATAATTGGACTTACTGGCATCATCATATTAAATGGAAAAAAGAAAAAGATTGTTAGATATTTTATTTTACTTGGATCCACAATCAACACCCATAGAAGTAGTAGTAGTCAAGAAATCCCAGAATATATTGTTGTTGTTGTTGTTGTTGTTGTTATGTGCCATCGAGTTGCTTGTGACTCATAGCGACCCTATGTACAAGAGCTCTATACGCTCCTCTATCCTGTGCCAACCTAACCATCTCAAATGCACTTATTTCCACCTCTCTAGTCACAGAATTGATCCATCTCATCAAAGGTCTTCCTCTCCTTCGCCGCCCCTCTGCTCTGGCAAACATGATGTCCTTCTCCAAGGACCAGTCCCTCCTTGCAACATGCCCAAAATATGTCAGATGAAGCTTCAGAATCCTTGACTCCAGGGAACATTCTGGCTTCACCCTCTCCAGGACAAACCTGTTTGTTCTCCTAGCAGACCATGGTATATTCAACACTCTTCTCCAGCACCACAGCTCAAAGGCATCAATTCTCTTTCTATCTACCCTAGTCACTGTCCAACTCTGATGTATAGCACGGAATTGCAAAGACTATAGCCCGAATCAGGCACACCTTAGTCTCCAGTCTGACATCGTTGCTCTTCAGTACTCTTGAGAGGTCCCCCACAGCCGACTTTCCCACTGCAATTCAACTCTTGATTTCCTGGATGCTGTTATCAAGAGTGTTGAGCATGGAGCCAAGTAAACTAAAACTGTTAACTATCTCAATCTCTCCACTATCCATACTAATGCTGCCAATTGGCCCAGTGGTTAGAATCTTTGCTTTCTTGATGTTGAGCTTCAGTCCATATAGGAGGCTGTAGTCCTTGGTCTTCTGCAGCAAGCGCTTCAGGTCCTCCTCAGTTTTAGCAAGCAGGGTTGTGTCATCTGCATAACGTAGGTTGTTGATGATTCTTCCACCAATCCTGATGCCACATGCGGTGTCAAGGACTTTTTAAAAATGCTTAAGAGAAAAGATGTCCATTTGAAGACTAAGGTTCAATTAGCCCAAGCCAAACTGGACTCTAAACATGAAAGGCAAAAGCAGAACTGATGCCTCGGAATCATGATGCGAGTGAAAAGCACTGAATATACACCATGGACTGACAAAAGAACAAACAAATCTGTCCTGGAAAAAGTGCAGCTGGAGTGCCCGTTAGAAACAGAGATTATAAGACTGCACCTCACATACTTTGGGCATGTTAGCAAGTGACCAGTTCCAGGAAAAAGACATTCGACTTGGAAAGGCAGAAAATCAGAAAAACAGATGAAGACCCTCAGTTAGATGGACATCCCTCAATAAGATGGATGTATACGCTGACTGTAAGAATCCACTTAAGCACAGCAGAATGTGAGGATGGCAAGAGACTGGGCAAACATCAATCCATTTTATATAGGACTGCTCTGAGGAGAGGTCGACCAGACAACCCCTAACAAACAATAACTTTTATTGTTGTTGTTAAGTGCCGTTGTGTCGCAGGCGACTCACAGCGACCCTATGAAGGAGAGCCCTCAACACTTGGGTGTCCAAACAATAACTAGCAACACCAAATTGCTCTTGTGTGTAGAAGTTAACAATATTGAAATTATGGGTTTTTTTAAATTTACTTATATTATTTCTGTGCTTTCCTGTTCTATGTTATTTCCACCCACAAACTATAAGCTACATTGGGCTAGTTTATTTCCTCACCTATTACAACCCAACGGAGTGCTGGTGGCTTGGTAATAAGGAATTACACTGCCCACGTGTGAAGGTAGGTGGTTTGAATGCACCAGCGACTCCATGGGGAAAAGATGGGACATTTTCTCCCATGCCATTAACTGCCTCCAAAAACCAACTATGGGTTGGCTCTGACTCAATGATACACACAACATCAGTAACATTAGAACCTTAGTACATAGAAGATAACTAAAACATGTTTACTGAACAATATTACTTATCAGAATTATAGGGCAAGGTTCAGAGCTGTTGTACATAAGGTCTCTATGGGTTGCAGGCAACTCAATGACACACAAAACAACAACATCAGAATTGTTGTTATTGTTATGTGTTGTTGAGTTGCCTGTGACTCATAGCAACCCTTTGTACAATAGCTCTGAAGCCTGCCCTGTCCTGACCCAGTCTCACGGACTCTGACACCTACCCTCATTGCCCCAGTAACTATCAATCCATCTCACCTGGGGTCTTCCTCTCTCATGCTGTCAGAATTATTAACAATGATTTTGTACTGGTACTCATGACATACTAAAAGTTGAGTCATTTAAGAAGAATCTGGGGATTTTGGTTCTAGTTTAATAAGTTTGCATTAGATTATTCAAGGTAATAATGAACAACTAAGTACCCACACATCCCATCTTAGCATTTTCTACACATTTTCCTCACAGCATTTAATGACGTGCTAGCATATTATGTAAAGGAGACTTGATGACACAGTAGGTAAGCATTTGTCTGCTAGTCAAAAGTCAGTGGTACAAATCCACCAGATGCTCTGTGGGGAAAAGATGTAGCAGCCAGCTTCTGTACAGATTATAGCCTTTGGCAGCTTATTGGGCAGTTTTCGTTGGTTCTATAAGATGGACATGCAGCAATGAGTTAGATACCATATTACATCATTGGCTTTTAATTTCTAATTTATTTTAAAGTTCTCTTTCCTAGAATGTCAATTCCACAAGGTAGATACTTTTTCTGTTTTATTCATTAATGTTATCCCTTTCCTCCCAAAAAAAGAAGCCCAAACAAAACCACTACAAACTCACTGGAAATCAACTTATCACTGAACTGCTAGCAGATTTCACTCTGGTGCTCTAGTGGCCTAGTGGAAATAAACTGTACTGCAATTCTAAAATCATGTGGTCCGAGGCCACCAGCTGCTCCATGGGAGAAGAATGGGCAATCTCCTTCCGTGTAATTAATTGCCTCTGAAAACCCTCTGGAGGATGGGCTATGGGTTGCTTCCAACTTGGTGATACATAACACCACAAGAGCAGATCTCACAGGCTTCCAAACCTTCCTTTATGAAAAAGAAATTGCCTATCTTTCCCCAAAAGAGCTGTTGATGAATTTGAAACACCAGAGACATGTGACCTTTGAACTAGAAGCACAACTCTCTATGGACTATGCCATCAGAGTGCCTTGATATTAACCCCGTTACATATAATTATACTGATTGATTCTTTATTCTCCCATGAGATATTTTCTGTGTTACTGATCTATTTTTCTTTTAGGTTTTAAGTGTTCCATTTTAGATCAGAAAGCATATACATGATTATAATGAGATGCTTCAGTTTCAAATAGAGAGTTGAATATGAAATTTTCATATGTATCAGGATTGTAGGAAGACTCATCAGCAACCTGTGTTATGCAGATGGCACAACTTTGCTTGCAGACAATGAAGATGTCTTGAAGCACTTACTACAGAAGATCAAAAACTACAGCCTTCAATACAGATTACATCTCAATGTCAAGAAAACAAAAAACCTCTCTCCAGAGCAATATGTAACAATATGACAGAAAAAAATTGAAATTGCCAATGACTTCATTTTACATGAATCCACAATTAACACCCATGAAACAGCAATTTAAAAAAAAAAAAAAAAAGATGTGCTACCCTTTGAAAATGTGCTCCCAAAGATCTCTCCAGAGTGCTGAAGAACAGGGACGTCAGTTTAAAGGCTAAAGTGCACCTGATCCAAGCTATAGTTTTTTTCAATTGCTTCCTATGCATCTGAAAGTGGGATGGTGAACAAAGATGATCAAAGAAAAACTGAAATCTTCAAACTGTGGTGTTGGCAAAGAATACTAAATACTCTGTGGACTGCTAAAAGAACAAACACACATTTCTTGGAGGAAGGGCAGTCAAGGTTCTCCTTAGTGGCAATTTGGACATGTTGTCAGAAGAGACAAATTCTTGGAAAAGGACATCATGTTGGGAAAGGCAGAAGGTAAGAGAGAGAGAAAGACCCTCAATGGATTGATATAATAACTATAGCAATGGGCAAGAGTGTCACCAGAGTTCATGAGGACAGTGCAGAGTTCTAATATGTATATGTATATGTATATGTATATGTATATGTATATGTATATGTATATGTATATGTATATGTATACGTATTCTCATTCATTGCTGTCACATGGGAACTAACTCAAAGCTGACCCTCCATTGAGTTTATAAAGCTGCAGATAACAGAGGAAAAGATTGTTCATCTTTCTGTCATTGAAAAGCTGGTAGATTCAATTCACCCAAAAGGTATGGCCTTTGGGATAGCAGTACATCTAGATCATCAGAGCTTTCTCTCTCCATATATAGATTTATTAGTCTAGATTATATGTATTTCATTCATTTGATAATAATACTGTCACCTTTTTAATCAATCATTATATTCCAGATCTGATCTGTAAGAGTGTGTGTGTGTGTGTGTGTGTGTGTGTGTGTGTGTGTGTGTGTGTGTGTGTGTAGTTGTTATTGTGTATTATAGAGTCAGAATGCTGGTGGCCTAGTGACAAGAAGCTGTGCTGCAATCCCAAAGGCATGAGGTTCGAGGCAACCAGCTGCTCAGCAGAAGGATGAGCAATCTCCTCTCGTGTGATTAACAGCCTTTGGAAACTCACCAGAGGGTCAGCTATGGGTCACTTCCAACTCAATGGTACATAACAACCACCATGCACACACACATAGCAGGTTATTTGTAAAGGTTAAATAGAACAAACAAACATCTTTACTGTAATTTAGGACTTTCATATTTTTTGTCTTACAATGAACTGGAATTTATTTACCTATCTATATCTGGCTACCATCCATATTTCCTTCCATATTTATTTCAAGATTTCAAAGACTGCATACATCTATTTGGGCTGAAATTTGGGCTCTGAAGACCTAACTAAAACACCATCAACAGAGTGCAAACAATAATTTGTTTCGTGTTCTCTTTTTAAAGACAACAATAAAACAAACACATGCCATATTTTATAGATAAGATTTCTTCTGATAACCAGGTAAAATGAGAAGAAATGATGTTTAAACAGCTAAGGAAAGTATCCACGATCTACTAGTTCAGGGAAACAGAAGAGCAGGCACTCATCTAATAAAGCAAGGGGAATCAACCTTAACCATGGGGGCTCCAAAGTTGTGATTCATTGACAGTTAAAACTGTGCGGTTACGAATGACCCTGAGAACAGAAAAAGTAAGAATTACATGATAGCATCTTCCTCTTCCTTTCCTGTCAATTTGAGGACAGGAAATTCTCAGGGAGTTATTTTATCAATGTGAAAACCAACTCAAAGAGTACATCCTCCTTCCCTTCCATCCAGCATTGTTTTAAAATGTGGAAGCGGTGGCCTGCTCTCTTTGTCATCAGTATATATTCATAAAACTGTAGAGCACAAAAATATTTCAATTATCATCTCATTCAATCACCGTTTACTTAAGGAAAAAATGAAGCTAAGCCAAATGTTCCTTAAGTAATTTGGAGGCTGAGAATATTCTAATTACCCCCAAGATATCTAAATCACCAGACCAGTGTTTTCCCTGCATACCGAGTATCACTGCTGGTATCCTACCTGGGTCTCCAGAGCCAGTACCCATTTCAGCCAAATAGATTCACAGCCTCTCAAATCTCGGTATGAATGCAGAGAGAAACATCGATAGTAGCCATATACAGTTATGGAAGTCAATTCTAACTCATTATATCCCCAACTGTTATAAAGTAGACCTGCACTTCACAGGATTTCCAAGACTGTTAACTTAATGGGAAGCATGTCACCAGGTCTTTTCCTCCATAGTCCTGATGGGTAAGTTCAAACTGACAACTTTAAGATTAACAGTCAAGTGAAAACCATTTATGGCACCTAAGTCAATAGCACAAACCTCTTTGATGTTGTCTTTTTTTTTCCTTAGTAAAGGGAAAAATTAAGATAGGAAGTCCACAATAATAGCCCCAATAATTTGATACTCAAATGCTTATGTTTTCAATGTCATTGTTTCTTTCCTCCAATTACTAATAAATGCTGTCATTAGTTCTTTATCAGCCTCTATATTCTAGATCTTTTTCTTTACTTAAACCTTATAACCACCCTATGATGTAGCTATCATTAGCCATATTTTCTAAGGGAAGGGATGGACTTTCAGGAAGTTTATTCATAAAGTAATTTAGGCAAAACCACGTGACCCAGCTCTGACCAGGAGAGTCACCAACCCAAATGAAACAAGTTCCAAAGCTGGTGATATGCTGCTACACACTGTGTGTATGTACCCCATTGTCCCTCTGGAATCTGAAACCCAAGTTTGCTGCCTCATCCAAGATAGATATTTAAACTCTGTATTTATGAAGAAGGCTAATAATACCCCAATTACAATCATATTGTTTAGATTAAGATGAAGTAGCATCATTAATATTTAAATAACAAACGATTGCAATTTAAAAGCCATCTGAGAGGATTTTATTTTTAAACAAGGCATTTGACGATAAATATAAGCACAATCCTTCGGCAGGGAGCTGTGGTTCCCCCGTGGTCCATGTAAGATCTTAGCCTCATGGGAACAAACAAGCATGTTGCTGATGTTTCTTGCCCATTGTCTGCCTAGAATGTGTTACTCCAAACTGAACAGGATTTTACATTTGCAGAGGAAGGTTACTGAACCAGGCATATTACAATGGCTCCTTTTAAAATTAATCTTTAGAGCTGTGAGGAGACACTGTCATGTTCTTCTAGAGAGGTGGGCAGGTGAATAGCCAGAGCTTGACCCTCAAATGAAGTTAGAACTCTAAGCATAGCATCTCTCAGAAAATGGGCATTAGGGAGGCATAATACTCGTGCACTTTCAAATAATCTATTCCTGGCTCTAGCCCCCCAAATCAAGGCAAGATTTCTTGTTTGGATGTCTGGCAGCCAAAGCATGTGACTTTAAAAGGTCCTCCAACCCTGGTAGTTACAAGAAACTCTCCAGAAACAGCAGAGTGCCAGAGGGGTTGCCAGTCACCCTCCTGGGATCTGAAGGAGCAGGGAGGTAGTTTTCCAGGGCTCTAACCTCCAGCTCTAATTTGCATCTGCAGTCTCTGGGGAGACTCGGGTGTAGACGGGAGGAGGGAAGGAAATCATTGTATCTGCTCTTTAGTCATTTTCCCATCTTCCTGGCGACTGCTAGTCTTTATTTTTTTTAAAAAACATTAAACACGTAAATAGCATTGCTTTTATTTTCTTTAAAGGAGATAATGCATCATTTTCAGCAAAACAACTTATTTGTTGCTCCAAAAGGAAGAGGAGGTTTCATTTTTAACTTCAAACAGAGATTTCATAATGTATAAAGTGAGTTCTGTTGTTGGTTTTGTTGGGTTTTGTTTTTTTTTTTTCTTACATGATCCTGTTTTTCATTTTCCTGTTCTCCCACTGACAGAAAATGCAATTATTGCCGCAGCTTTTTGACCAGCCAGCTGACTCTTCCTTATGAAAATGTGAATGATGAAATGAAGAGGCTGCTGACAGGCCTGCCCATGGTGAGTTCTTCCATGCCATAGGTCACTGAGATCCTCCTGCTAAGATCTGCTTGTCATTTTTCTGTGTCTGGTTCACAAAAGCCACATCTAATCCATTCTATTCAAAGGCCTCTACCAAACTACACAGTATCATTCATTCCAGAATACTTCATTAAAAGAAAAAAAATATTTCATTATGACACACACTGGTTGCATTCAGATTAGAGATTTACAAAAAGGATCATTAATTTTCCAGAGCCAAAAAGTCTTAAAGATGCCACTACCTAGATCTGTATGTAAATACACAAGTAAGTATACCTATGTTGTGGTGTTGTTAAGTGCCGTCGAGTCGTGAATGACTCATAGTGACCATACGAGCAAAAGTCCGCAAAGCTTGCATGACTTTCATCCTTTCTCCAGGTTCATTGAGTTTCCAGAGGCAAGTTGATGCCACTCCTGCTTCCAAGCTTGTTTGAACCTGGGAACACCACCAAACACTGTCCACCATGGGTAACCATTATCACATTTGACACATCGATGTCACAGTGTTCAGCTTCACAGCAACCACAAGTTACCTCTGTACAGCAAATGGACACACCAGGGCTATACAACCTAGAAGAATGTTTGTCCAAATACAATTAAAAACAGTCCTGAGAGCTGTGGATTAGAGTCACCCACCTTTGGCTTGGTAACATCACTTTCTGTCCACTAGGTCAACTGGTCTCTCTCTATGTTAAGTGCCGAGGAGTTGTACACAACTCACAGCAATCTTATAAAAGAAAGTCCTCAACACCTACATGACTTTCATCTTTTGTCCAGGTTCATAGGGTTTCCAGAGGCAAGCTATTTATAGAAGTGGATGCCACTCCTACTTCCAAGCTTGTTTGAATCAAGGAGCTCCACCAAACACTGTCCACCATGGGTAAACCTTATTGCATTTGACACACCAGTGTCACAGTGTTCAGCTTCACAGCAACCACAAGTTACCTGGTGAACTCTGGGCCAGAGACCCCCCCAATTCATCTAGTAAGTATGCTCTGTGGACACTTGGGGCAAAAAGAAAGCCACAAGTATACCTATAGGCATGGTAAAAATGAGCTTAATACAATCGTCTGCCATTGATAATCTCTACTTTGAGGACTTCAGTATGATATTTTTAGCATAAATCTTAAAGGAAAACATGTTTTCATTGTTGCTATGTGCTATCAAGTTGCTTGCAACTTGTAGTGACTGTATGAAAAATAGCTTTGAACCCTGTCCTGTCCTGAGCCAATATCATTGTCTCTGTCACACCTAACCCCAAGTCACTGTGTCAATCCATCTCCTCCACAGGTGAAAATAATGTTGCTTAATACAACTTTAAAAGATGTTATTCCTGGAAGAAGGATATGTAAACTAACACAGTTTATTCTAGTTCAGCATGGTGAATGTTCTTCTATTTTTCATTTTCCATTTTTCCCCAAGTTGACTTTCTCAATATGGTCTTGTTATAAACATCTATCTCAGTGGCTTAGAACTTGGGTGTTCACATCCTGTTTTCTCCATACAGAACACAAACACAGGGATTTCAATCTGTATAAAGGCTAACAGTGAGGATAGTATCTCGGTATCCATAAAGGTCTGTCCTACTTGAGTCCACATTATCACCAAACAATATTTAGTGCTTTGTGGAACAAAGTATTGAGAAAATGAGTACTAGGGAAGTCAAGTAAATTGTTATATTATCAATGATAAAATAACAAGCAGAACACAAAAGTCCAGTATTCTTATTTTCATCCTTCATTCACAAACAGATGGAGAACTGTAATAAATTTGAATCAAAAATGTAAACTGTCATAAAAACAATTTTTAAAATGTGAAATCACATACCTGATCTTTTGTTTAATATCACAGTGTGTTCAGTGCGAAAAGGAAGAAACAACATTATCTCCCTCTGTAGCTTATATCTCATCGCACTCTAAATAGCCTGTGCTTCTTAGGATTTATGTGGACCAAAATGTAACCTGTCTTGTAAAGTACATAGTGATCCTAAAGCAAGAGTTGTTTGGCTTTTTAGGGTCATGAAGACTTCTGGAAGATTCCATCTGTGACACCTGCATGCTACCCTTAGCCATATGATGATATACTGTTGCCAATAAAGACATTTTGGGAAAGTAATCATTCCACAGGCTCCTGTATTCAGTACAAGATACCACAGGCCATGCAGCTAGACACTGGTGCATCTCCCTTGGTTTAGAGAAACCTGCTTGTAATAGAATTTTTTATCTCTAAACCATTTATGAGAAAAGAGATCAAGTAATGGGAACAGTCACTAATAGGAACAGTAGCGGTTATCAAGATTAAACTTATGGCGTCTCTGAGTAGTTTGGAGACCTGGAAAAAAAGTGCAAGGAACCACCACTGTCTTTTTCCTTAGCAGCTCAAAAAACTCAAACTATTTACCATTTGGTTGGAACCAACTCATAGATGACCCTCCAGTAGATTTTCAGAGGCTACAAAGTGCATGTAAAGAGATTGTCCATCATTCTCCCACGGAGCCACTGGTGGGTTTGAACTGTCGGGAAGGGCTAGCAACACACCCTCCGAGGGGCTAGGTCTCCATTTAGTAGCTAGTCTCAACATTGATAAATATAAGAGCTGTGAGTGAGTAAATGTCTCTCATTGTTTTACTTTGTACCAAAACGGGATGAAGTGGGAGGGAAGCATGCGTGGGGCCCAAGGCAGATAGGAAGATACTCTTGTGAGACCCACATCCTACCTCAGTTATCTAAGGCTGTTAGAACTGCTGACTTCTGTTTTCCATCTCTCAAATCTATAAGCACAACATGCGGAGGTCCACCCATATCTGTCTGTACTATGGATGCTGGGACCAAGGTGGGAGTGTAGGGAGAAGGTGTACTTGGAGATATATTGATCCTCAGAGTATAAAGAAATATGAATACAGAGATTTTTAAGTTTATGGTATCTTTGGTATGATAGCTAAGCTTTGCTGCTTAAATTGGCTTTTGTGAACTACCTGGGAACCTAAAACACGTGTCATTCAAATAATTTTTTAATTAAATTTTATTAGTTTTAATGAACATTTACAGAGATTTTGGGTTTTCATTCATTCACTGTTGCACTGTTTTCTCCACCCTCATCCCCAGTTCGTTCTTCTT
>NW_006399753.1:34216661-34228610 GCF_000299155.1 Elephantulus edwardii | reverse complement strand
CATTAGAACGATCAAGTGTTCTGGGATTCCCATTCTTCTCAGAGTCCGCCATAGTTTGTTATGATCTACACAGTCAAATGCCTTTGCATAGTCAATGATATTAAAAAAGTGTATGTATTATTAGTACAGAGGGAGACTAGTTGGCCTAGTGGACCGAAAGAGATGCTACCAAGCCAAAGGTGGGTGACTCTAATTTGCAGCCCTAAGGCCTGTTTTTCATTGTTTTTGTTCAAACAGTCTTCTAGTTCGTATAGCCCTGGCATGTCCACATGCCATACAGAGGTAACTTGTGGTTGCCGTGAAGCTGAACATTGTGACGCTGATGTTTCAAATGCAATAACGGTTACCCATGGTGGACAGTGTTTGGTGGCGCTCCCTGGTTGAAACAAGCTTGGAATCAGGAGTGGCGTCCACTTCCATAAATAGCTTGCCTCTGGAAACCCTATGAAGCTAGAGAAAGGATGAAAGTCACACACGCAAGTGTCGAGGACTCTCGTTCATAAGGTCATTATGAGTCATCTACAACTCGATGGCACTTAACAACAATCGCCTGTAATATTAGTAAAGTGTTAAAAAGTAAAGGCATCTCTTTAAGGACTTTAAGATCTGCCTGGCCCAGGTCATATTTTTCAATTGCCTCAGATACATGTGAAAGCTAGACAATGAAGAACTGTTGCTTTTGAATGGTGATGTTATTGAAGAATATTAAATATACTGTGGACTTCCAGGAGAATTAAAAAAAAAAAATCTGTGCTGGAAGAAGTTGAGCCAGAATCCTCCTTAGACGCAGGCATGGTTAGACATCGTCTTGCGCACTTTGCACATGCTATCAGGAGGGACTTGTTCCTAGAGAGGTCATCATGCTTGGTAAAGGCCGTTAAGTGAATTGACACAATGGCTGCAACAACGGGTTTGGACAGAACTCTGGCTTTTGGGTAGTTTAGTACCAGGAAGTTTTCATTCTATTATAAATAGGGTCTCAATAGCATAAAACAACACAATGAAAGATTTCTACTTGTTAGCATCCTCTTCTTACTTTATTTCTCTAACTTGGGGGATACATTTTATATTTAAAGATAATAATTCTTCCAATTGATCCAATTTACTGGCAAGTCTTCTGTGCAGGTCTGGAGTCAAGTCTTCAAGAGGACATCATAAGGATATGAGCTCCCTGAATTTGGAGGGCTTGGTAGACTCACTTGGTACACTTATGGCAGCCCACAGCCGCAGAGAAGATTATACCCGAGAAGTAACTTCACTCTTGCTAACACTCAGCCAAAGAGACATGCCCCAGGGGTTATAGAACCTGCTATAAAGAACACTAGGCAAGGCCATTATAATGAAATTATGTGCAAGAGCATCTTGGTCAGGTGAAGTACCACAGCATCAAGACACTAACAATAGAACCTAACAGGGAAGCAGGAGTGATCTTGATAACCATATTCATTCTTATACATTCATTCTTTATTACTCATCCTGAATTTGAACTTCTAGCTTCCTAATCAGTAAGAGAATAAATTTCTATTTTCTAAAACCATCCACTTGTGTCTGTCTATCATAGCAGTATTAGATAACTAAGACTGGAAAACAAACCAAAAAAATCCATTGCTGTCAAACCAGAGCAGGTTTCCAAGAAGAAATTACCCACCTTTCTCTTGGGAGCCCCTGTTAGATTCAAATTTACAGAGAAGCCCAGCCTTTGGATTAGTAGTGCAATTCCCTACAGACTAGGGATTAAAAACACCTTAGAAAAAAGGAAAGTAAGACTTCATCTCATGTACTTGGAACATGTTATTAGAAAGCCTCAAGAGAAGCTTCATGCTTTGACAGGTGAGAGTCAGCAAAAAAAGAGTATGCTCCTCCACAAGATGGACTGGCACTTGACTGCAACAATGGGAAGACGTTATGTTCCACATGACTGGAACACAAAGCAGTTTGTGAGGATGGCACAGGACCTGGTAGGGTATCATTCTGTGTACAAAGGGTCGCTAGGAATTGGAGCCAAGTCAATGCCATCTAACAACAATAAAAATTCTAAATAGATTATTGAGGGAAACTGGCTACACTGTAAGCAAACAAGGATCTTTCAAGAACTATGGACTCTGCATCACATATCTACTCACCACAATCTAATAATCAAAGAGGAAATCACAAAAATTATTTTTAAAACGTAAAACCACACAGTAATTAATGTATGCCAAAATTTGGTGACATTGAAAAATATTACTGTAGCCTTACACATATATATTTATAAATAAAAAAGTAAACCTAAATTGACTAAAAACGTCATTAAAGTTAGAGAGATAAATAAGCAAATACACTCCAAGAACTGCTATATTAAAGAACAGAAATTTATGAAATGGAAAACAAAACAAAATCATTAGAGATAATGAGGCCATCAAAATATTCCAGCTGGCTCCTAAAAAGACCGCCACCAGCCACAATGAAGGAAGAAGCTGTCTCTATTCCTCAGCTACACTGGTCTAGACTACCTGTTCCAGCACTGTCTGCTAGTAATATATGAGTCACACATGTAATTTAAAATTTTATCGTGCTCACATTAAAAAGTAACAAGGAAGGGGTGAAATTAATCCTATCATATATTTTAGTTAAGCTAGTATATTACCATTTCAGCACATAATCAATATGCAAGACTGTGGTGATATTTTATTCTTTTTTTCATAATAAATCTTTAAATCTGGTTTGTGCTTTACATTTGCAGCACATCTCAATTCAGTCCAGTACCATTTCAATTGCTTAGTAACAGCGTTGAGCTACTGTCTATCACATTGGATATAACAGACATGTGCTCAAATGACATGCCATCAAATTGCAGGACTATCAAGTTTTTGCAAGCACAGACTCTTTATATTTGTTTCTTAAATTTAATTTCAGGACAGGTTGAAGACTGTACATTGTTACATCTGCATTCTCTGTGATACAAGGTGGTGATGAAGTTTCTCCCACCTTGCTGGCGATTTCTCGGCAGATTTTTCTCAGAACAGATGTAGTGGCACCAACTTAGTAGCCAAAGTTCTGATTGGTCACATAGTTGATGGCATCTGCAAGATTCACCTATTTGCTTTTCATAGTTGGTGTTTACACAATGAGATTCCCTACAGGCATCTCTATTTCCCAAGAGTTTCATATTGAAATAACTAAATGGCCTAGATCTATCTGAAGATAAATTGCTTTAATTATTAGGCAGACTGGAAAGCTCGCCATTTGAAATATCAGGTCAGCCAGTGCTGTGTCCAGCATCAGCAGTAGTTCCGCTGTGAGTTTTCACCAACCGCTGCTATCAGGCCTTAATATTTGAGATTCCTCCATTTAGAACCAGTTTTGTCTACGGGATTTGTTCACTTCTGTTGTTTTGTCATTGTTGTCATTTTTAGCAGTCTATGTGAGAGTATAAAATAATGTTCAGATTAGCAACAAATAGTTGAACTATCTGGGTTTGAAAACTAACTTCACTATTTACCACCATGCATCCGAGCCTTGGCTTCCTCCTCTGTGAAATGGGATATTATTAAAGGTGAAAAAAGGGTTTGCACAAAACAATGTATACTGTAAAGTGGCTATGAGAGTGTCCTGGGAGCTCTGGTGGCATCGTCTGTAGGGACTTGTGCTGTTACCCCAAATGTGGTACCTATCAGTTTTACTCCACTAGATGGGTAATCTCCTCTGGTGAAATTTACAGCCTTGGAAACTTGCTGGAGGATCAGATATGTGTGGGTCCCTTCTTGACTGACGTTACTAAGTAAATTAGCAGAATGCTCAGCATTTTGTTTCTATTTCATTAATTGTAGCTAAGTCACCAAATGAGTTTGTAATTGCTTCAGATAAATTTGGGAGTAAAATACTTTCTAATTGACCTGCTTCTCTCTAAAACTTCCATCAGAAAGGTTTCCCTAAATGTGATGACATCAACTTCATTTCTTGATATGTATTATTCAGTCATGTTAATGCTCTGATCTGGAAACTCCCCCACTCAGATCCCATTATCTAGAATCAAGCCAGATTTAAGCTTCCGAAACAAACTTGACATCAGCTATTGCAGGAATTTGGTTTTGATATGTAATTTTCTCTAATTTTATCACTCTGAATCAGGAGTAGGCATTGTAGAGCCAAAAATATTTCTTCTTATTTTTCCTAACCGAATCATCTTTTTTTAACTTGAATAAAAGGAGAAGTCTGAATTAGGAAAGTAGAATAACAGAGTTTCTATAAGCAAAGTACTTAGATGGGAGTTTCCCTCAAAGGCATTCTCTCCTCTTCCTGTAAGTGTTAAAATGAAGTTCTCCTTTAGACTACAAGGATGTCACCTACCTTTAGATATTCACTGGCCAGGCTGGACAATTCTCTGTCTTGCCACGTGGATTTACAGCAGCTGTCTTTGAGGTTTACTTTCATTACAAATATAAATCACATTGTTACATTATATATTTGCTGAAATTTTGTATTCTAGAACTAACATTGCATTTCCAGAGACTTTTGTCAATTAACTGAGAGTTTTGTAGGAAATTTGATATGTTTTTACAATTATTAAAGTAAATCTGCTTTTATCTTAGAATATTATCTTTTGAAAATGCTGATTAAGAATTAATACAGCTATTAGTGTCAGATGAGGTTCTACATGTTCTACATAAATAATACATTTCCTCATCACAACAGCCCCAAAAGAAAGGTATCCCCTTATATAGATGAGAAAAATGAGGCATAGAGAAGTTAAACACTTGCCTAAAGTTTGCTCCAACATTACCAAGTAGTGAAGTCAGGATTCAAAAGCAGATCTCATTTCTGAATCTGAGCTCCTAACTATAATGTATTCTGACTCTCATACCAAAAAAAAAAAAAACAAAGTCATTAGCAGCATATATATAATTAAAAAGAAGACTTCATGCTTTAAAAAGAAAATTTATCACATTTTAACACATCTCTGGAACCAAAAATATTTAAATAGCCTGCTCTTAACTTATGTATATCTTAGAAACCGTATGTCTTATGAACCAATAGAGACACAAGCTAGAACATCAAATAGTTATGAAAACCAGCCAAAGATCAGTTCAATTTCTACCACGGTGGTTGTGATGTGCTTATTTCTGAAATGGGAAGTATTTTTGTTTCTCTGCTCTACTATCCAAACAGAAAAAGTATTGATCTTGCTCTTTGGGTTATGTTTACCTTTCTTTCCCCCACCCTCTTTTCTTTTAATTGAACAGGAAATCATTATCCAAGCCCAGCCGTGAATATGCGCTATACACAAAACAATTTCTCTAGCAAGATTTCATGGGCAGCTGGATTGGGAAAAAACACATTAATTATCATTCAAGTGGAAATGCCCCCATAGACATACCATTTAATTAACAGACAGGCCAGTATTGGAAATGAATAATTTGAGGCAAGACTGAAGGAGGTGTCTGAGATAAACCCTTAGGTGATTTAAGGGTATTATTATCTGTGGATAAACATAAAAAAATACATGAAATATAAATCTCTCTTTTACTTGATGTAAATCTTAACTCCTTGTAAAAATAAAAAGGCACATTAGGAAGGGGGGGGGGGGGGGAAATGACCTTTCTGAGCCTTTTCCATGCCTGTATTTAAAAGTCCTGGCCTGCGAACAGGAAGCTGTTTGTGTTCAGCAGAAATATCAATTCCTTCAGAGCCTGGAAAATCCCACTCCCTTGAATTCAAATTCTGTAAAGATGAGAGCTAATAAATACTTCATGTAGCAGAGTTCTTCTGTCTTCAAAAACCCTTGAAATTTGTAGCTCTGCCAAGATTATAAATAGAAGTGATATGGCTGCGGTGAATTGATCATTCCGCTAAATGTGCTCATACCATTTGGGATGGTTTTATGAAGCATGGCGGCAGCTGGGGCGGCCGTGGCTGCAGCCTCGCACTGCTGCTCCTGCTGCAAAAACACCTTTTCTATTTTTTTTTTATTACTATTATTCCTTTACCAAGGAAAGCCAGAAATTTTCCTAAAGGAAAAACATAAAGAAAAACACGACACCAAAAAAACAACAACCCACCAACATACCAGTCTAAAGCCTATTTTCTGGAGTAGTATGAGAGATAATCAAAGCATCTGAAATGACATCTTATTCACTCCCTGAATTGTTGTTGTTATGTGCCACGCTATGTGCATGTGACTCGTAATGATCCTATGTACAACAGCTCTGAACCCTGTCTTGTCCTGAAGCAGTCTCACTGACACACCCAATCCCATTGCTCCAGTTATTTTGTCAATCCATCTCATGAGGTTTTCCTCTCCAGTGCTGTCCCTCCACCCTTCTGAGCATGATATTCTTCTCCAAAAACTGGTCCCTCCTGGCTCCATGCCTAAAGTATGTGAGACTGAGCTTCAAAATCCTTGCTTCCAGGAAGAAACTTGGTTTCAACCTCTCCAAGCCAGAACTATTTGTTTTCCTTGGGGTCCATGGTATGTGTAATACTCTAGCACCATATCTCAAAGGCATCAGTTCTTCTGTCATCCTTATCCATTGGCCAGCTCTCTGATGAATAGCAGGCAATTGCAAAGGTCGTGGCCTGGATCAGGTGCACCTCGGTCTCTACTTTGACATCATTGCTCCTCAGTACTTGAGATCCCTGACAGTAGACTTCCCCAATGTAAATCATCTTTTGATTTTCTCACTGCTGGTGCCAAGAGTGTTGATTGTGGAACCTAGCAAGCTGAAACTGTTAACCATTTAAATCTCTTCTCCACCCATCATGGTGCTGCCAATTGGCCCAGAGGTTAAGAATCTTTGTCTTCTTGATGTTTAGCTTCAATTCATATTGAAGACCATAGTTCTTGACCTTTTGCAACAACTGCTTCAAGTGCTCCTCAGTTTTGGCAAGCAAGGTGATAGCCTCTGCATAGCGCAGGTTGATGAATCTTCCTCCAATCCAGATGCCATACTCCTCCTCATAAAGTTCAACCTCTCAAATGATCTGTTCCGCATACAGATTGAAAAGATATGAAGACAGGATGCATCCCTGACACACTACTTTCCTAATTTTGAAACATACAGTGTTTCCTTGCTCTGTTCTGATGACTGCCTCCTGGTCCAAGTATAGGTTTCACATGAGCACAATCAAGTGTTCTGGGAGGCCCATTTTTCTCAAGGGTAGCCTCAATTTGTTGTGATCTACACAAACACCTTTGCATAGTCAATGAAGCATAATTCCTCCGGTACTCCTTGCTTTCAGCCAAGATCCCTCTGACAGTGGTAATAATGTCTGGCCTCTCCTAACTCCAGTTTGTATTTCTGGTAGTTCTCTGTTAATGTATCATTTCAGTTGCTTTTGGATAATCTTTAGCAGGATTTTGCTTGTGTGTGATATTGGCAATGATGTTGTTGTTGTTGTTATGTGCCATCGAGTCGCTTGCAACTCATAGCGACCCTATGTATAACAGTCCTAAACCTTACTCTGTCCTGTGCCAATTTCACTGTCTCCGACACACTCACCCCGATTACCCCAGTCACTGAATCAATCCACCTCATAGAGGGCTTTCCCCTCCTACAACGTCTCTCCACCCTCCCAAGCATGATGGCCCTCTCCAAGGACTGGTCCCTCCTTACATGTCTGAAATATGTCAGACAAAGCCTCAGAATCCTTGCCTCCAAAAAGCAGCCTGGTTTAACATTCTCCAGATGACTCTGCTTTCTTAGCAGTCCATGGTACATTCAATACTCTTCTCCAGCACCACAATTCAAAGGCATCAATCCTCTTTCTATCCTCCTTAGTCATTGTCCAACTCTCTGATGTATAACAACTGATTGCAAAGATCATGGCCTGTATCAGGTGCACCTTAGTCTCCAGAATGAGGTCCCTAACAGCAGACTTTCCCATCATAACACATCTTTTCATTTCCTGGCTGCTGGTGCAAAGAGTGTTGACTGTGGAGCCAAGCAAACTGAAGCTGTGGACAACCTCAATCTCTTCACCATCCATCCTGATGCTGCCAATTGGTCCAGTGGTGAGAATCTTTGTCTTCTTGACATTGAGTCTCAGTCCATATTGGAGGCTGCACTGTTTGATAATTTCCACACTTTGTCGGATCACCTTTTATTGAGATAGGATAGATAAATATCTCTTCTAGTCAGTTGGCCAAGTAGTTGTCCTCCAGATTACTTGGCACAACCTGGTGAGCACGTCCAGGGCAGCATCTATTTCTTGAAATATGTCAGCTGATATGCTGTCAATTCCTGGGGCCTGGTTTTTTTTCCAGTTCCTTCAGAACAGCTTGAACTTCCTTCTTCCTCACCACTGCCTGTTGATCATACATTGTTACATGAAATTCTTCTGTATCAGCCAATTCTTTTTGGTACAGTGAGGATGTATATAATGCCAAAATCGGACTTAATGGGGGTGGACCCACTCTGGCATCTTATGTGGGTTTCAATGGACTTTGGAAACAGGTTTTATTGCATTATTGAAAATATCATCTTTAATAAAACAAGTTAAATGCCACGTATACCTCAGAACAGGGTTGCCATGTTGTGGGTAAATTTTCATTTCTGATTTTGCAAACATTGGTAAAGCAATACAAGGTCATCTTCAAGGATAATCTGTCTCTTTTCTATAATTTATCATTATCATTCTTATTATTATTATTATTATTTTCAGATCATAATAAACACACTTTCAGATCTCTTTTCTTTAACTGTGCCATGATTCTTCATTGGACTTAATTCAGAAAGTATTCACAGAGCACCTATACTCTGTATTTAGAGAGAAAGAAAAATCCTGCTTTTTAAAAATAGCTGTTAAACTTAGAGGGAATTCTGATGGCCTAGTGAATCCTTTCAACCCAGAGGCAAGTGGTTTGAATCCACCAGCTGCTCTGAGGGAAAAAGATGGGCAGTGTCTTCCTGTGGGATTTATTTCCTCTGAAAACCTGTTGGAGGGTCAGCTGGAAGTCAATCCTGACTCCTTGGCAATGAGTTCGATCTGGAATCAGAGGTTAGGGGAGAGCACCACTTACCATGCGTTCTATCCCCTCTCACCAAGTTTCCCTCACCTTGGAGACCTTTCCCTTTGATTTCTTCACTCCTAAAATCACCTCCTGGGAATGAGGTGGGGCCAGGTGATGGGGAGGTGTGGGGATCTCAGTGAATATAGAGAAGGGGGAAGGGGTTTCCCCTTTAGAGCTTTGATTCCCAATGTGAGCAAAATCTTTCTCTAACTCATGGAAGATAATTTCAACCAGAGTTTTAAAATTTTCGAGGATTAATATAAGTAAATAAACATTGAGGATTCAAAAACCAAAAAAGTTGAGGAAAGAAAGCTAATTTTTCAAATCCATATATATGAAAAATGAATCTCTGGTGGTTAAGTGGTAAGGATTTGCTCTGCTATTGCTTTTGGTCAAACATTTTTCTAGGTCGTATAGCCCTGGTGTGTCCACTTGCCATACAGAGGCAACTTGTGGTTGCTGTGAGGCTGAATACTGTGACACTGATGTGTCAAATGTGATAATAGTTACCCATGGTGGACAGTGTCTTGTGGATCTCCCCGATTAACACAAGCTTGGAAGCAGGAGTGGCTTCCACTTCCGTAAATAGCTTGCCTCCAGAAACCCTATGAACCTGGAGAAAGGATGAAAGTCATACAAGTGTCAAGGACTTTCGTTCTTAGGGTTGCAATGAGTCACCTACGACTCGACAGCACTTAACAACAAAAACAACAATGCAAAGGTAAACAGTCCAAATCCACTAGCTTCTTGGAGGGAAAAAGATGGGAAATTTCTTCTTGTGTCATTTATGGCCATGTGAAAATCTCTTGGAGGATCAGCTAGGGGTCAGTTCCACATAGATGATACACAACAACAACACAACAACATGTATTCAGGGTCAAAGAATAATTTCAAAAACAAGGTGTGTCTGATTCAAGCCACAGTCTTTTCAATTGCTTCCTATGCATCAGAAAGTTGAACAGTGAATAAAGGACAAATTGATGTCTTTGAACTGTGGTGTTGGAGATGAGTATTGAACAAACCGTAGACTTCCAAAAGAGCACACAAGTCTTGGAGGAAGTACAACCAGGGTACTCCTTGGAGGCAAGAATGTTGAAACCTCACATCAAATACTTCGTTGTCAAGAGATATTCATTCTCAGATGAAGACATCAAGGTGAAGGGAAAGGTGGAAGGTTAAAGAAACAATGGAAGGTCCTCAACAAGTGATTGAAACAATGAGCTCATACAAGCATGATGGAGACTGCTGATGCAGGATAGGGCAAGGTTCAGATGTGTTGTTCATAGGATCACCATCAGCTGTAGTCCAAATGATATCCTCTAACAACATATACAATAAATTTTTTATTACAAGCAACATCCTACACAAAGTCCTGAGGGATAAAGTGGGAGGTGGAATCTTAGAACAGTTCTAGTCACTCTCTTTCTATTGGGAATGAAGATCCCCCAGGTTTCAGACTACTGATCTATACCTCAAGAAGATGCCTGGGGTTCCTCTTCTAAAATAAGAAATGTCTAGGCATGGTTTGAAAAAAAATTTCAGAGACTTCCATTGATAGACACCCTCTTAAGCATACATGATAATTACAAATTCTGGTATGTATTTCAAAGATAATAAACATCCAAACTGTTCAAGACTAAGCCAATATTTCAGTCTGCTTTTGTAGTACCCTTGCTGGTTTAATGCATGTTTTTCCTAAGCAACAGATTCTGTTGTTATGTGCCACCAAGACATCTGTAACTCATAGTGACCATATAAGAGCTCTAAATTCTGCCCTATCTTGAGATAATCTCTGTCTCTGACACGCCTATCCCCATTAAGATAGTCATTGGGTCAATTCATCTCATCCAGCGTCTTCCTCTCTCCACGGACTGGTCCCTGCTGGCTACATGCCAAAGGTATTTGAGCTGGAGCTTCAAAATTCCCACCTCCAATAGCAGTTTGATTTCATTCAGGACAGACCTATTTGTTCTCTTGGCTGTCCGTGATATGTTAAATACTCTAGCACCACAACTCAAAGGCATCGGTTATTCTTCTGTCATCCTTGGTCACTGTTTATCTCTCACCAAGTAATTGAGAAGACGAAGGCTTGAATCAGGTGATTCTTACTCTCTAGACTGACATCATTGCTTCTTAACTCTTTGGAGAGACCCCTGACAGCATGCAATTTGTCTTTTGATTTCCTGACTGCTAATACCAACTGCGGTTTTGAGCAAGATGAAATTGTTAACAACCTCAGTCTCTTCTCTGTCTACCATTATACTACCTACTGGCCCAGTGGTGAGAATCTTTCTTTTCTATATATATTTTATAGCATATTCTTCCCATTTAATTTTTTCCCATTCATTGTTGCACATATTCCTCCCTGCCCATCCCTCTCCCCCAGTTCACTTTTCTCTTTGAAAAGAAAAAAAAATTCTTTAATTGTTATACAAACTCCCTCCACAAAGTCCACAGTCCACTTTATTATGCATTTCTTTTTTCTGGAAACTTATCATGAAAATAATAAGTAATCATATATTCCTTTTAAACAGTTCTCTCCTTCATCTGTTTCAATGCAGTTTATATTATTTATTCCCTCTTTTCTTAGGCAACCTGCAACGCCAATGTCGTCCCTTTTTACAACAGTGGCACTATGCAGTATTTGTCCTTTGGTGACTGATATATTTCATGCAGCATAATGTCCTCCATTTTGTTTACTATTTCATTAGTTCATTGTTTTTCGATGCAGCATATAATTCCATTGTATGAATATACCACATTTTCTCTATCCATTCTTTTGTTGATGAGTACTTGGGTTGTTTCCAGCTCTTTGCTATTGTGAACAAAGCCACAATAAACATGGGTGTGCATATATATATCTGCTTGGGTGGCAGTTACGGTTTCTTTAGATTATATTCCCAGTAGTAGAATTGCTGGATTAAATGGTATTTCTATTTGCAACTTTTTGAGGAAGCGCC
>NW_006399753.1:34214560-34216561 GCF_000299155.1 Elephantulus edwardii | reverse complement strand
CTTGGACACTACCACCAAGAGGTGGGGGCGGGGCTTGGGCGCTGCTGGTCGGGGGTCACACAGGTGCGGGCTGCAGGGGGGTTGCACAGTGGTGGGTAGTCTTCGCTCCTCTGGGGTTCCGCAGTGGATGGCTGACTATTGCTCTTCCTGGGTCTCTTCCCAGCCCGTCTGTTGGCGGAACCCCGTCTCTGGTCGCGGAACTCCGTCTCTGGCCATCCAAATAATTTTTAATATTTCATATATTTGTAAGTTGGAAAACATGGACTTGGTGACGAAATGGAGCTGGAGAATGATTGAATTTCGCACAGTCAATGCAAATACATTTTTTAAGAGACATAAACGCAGGTTATATACGTGGATTTCACCTAACGGTATGAATAGAAATCAGATTTCATCTGCGGAAAGAACCGCTGGAGAAGCTCAATATCAGCTGTGAAAACTAGGCCAGGAGCTGACTGTGGAACAGATCACCAATTACTCATATGCAAATTCAAGCTGAAGATGAGGAAAATTAAACGGAATCCATGGGAACCAGAATAAAACTTTGAGTCTACCCCACCTGAATTTCAGAACCAGCTCAGGAACAGGTTTGAGGCCTTGTATACTAATGAGCGAGGAGCAGATGAGCTGTGAAAGGACATCAAGGGTATCATCCAGGAAGAGTGCAAATGGTCTTTGCAAAGACAAAAGAGGAAGAAAAGACCAAAATGGATGTCAGAAGAGACTCTGAATATTGCACTGGAGCACAGAGAAGCCAAAGCACAGGGAAGAATTCAAGATACTGAAGAGCTGAATAGAAGATTTCAAAAGGCAGCACGGGATGACAAAGCAAAATATTAAATGAAATGTGCAAGGAGTTGAAGTCAGAAAATCAAAAGGGCCGAACTCACTCAGCATATCTTAAGCTCAAGGAACTGAAGAACAAATCCAAACTTCGAGTTGCTAAAATCAAGGATGCTGTAGGCAGAATATGAAATGATCCAGGAAATATTAAAAGAAGATAGAAAGAATATACTGAGTCACTGTATCGAAAGGAATTGGCAGACACAGAAGAATTTAATGAAACAACATATGAGCCAGAGCCTATGGTGCTGAAGGAAGAAGTTCTGGCTGCTTTGAAGGAAATAGAAAAAAATAAGGCTCAGGAATAAATGGTATACCAATTGACATATTTCAGCTAACAGATGCTGCCCTGGATGTGCTCACCAAGTTGAGCCAAGAAATTTGGAGAACAACCACTTGGCCAACTGACTGGAAGACATCTATATTTGTTCCCATCCCAGAGAAGGGTGACCCAACAGAGTGTAGAAACCATAGAACAATATCATTGATTTCACATGCAAGCAAGATTCTACTGAAGATTATCCCAGAACGACTGGAACAGCACATCAGCAGAGAATTGCCAGAAGTCCAGGCAGGGTTTAGAAGGGTTCATGGTACTAGGAATATTGTAGCTAATGTTAGATGGGTCTTAGCTGAAAGCAGGGAATACCAGTGGAATGTATATCTGTGTTTCATTGACTATGGAAAGGCATTTGACTGTGTGGACCATAACAAACTGTGGCTAACTTTGAGAAGAATGGGAATACCAGAACATTTGATTGTGATAATGCGAAACCTATATTTGGACCAGGAGGCTGTGGTCAGAACAGAGCAAGGAAACACTGCATGATTCAACATTGGGAAGGGCGTATGCCAGGGATGTGTGCTGTCTCCATACCTTCTCAACCTGTATGCAGAACAGATTATCCAGGAGGCTGGGCTCTATGAGGAGAAATGTGGGGTCAGGATTGGTGGAAGATCTGTCAACAATCTGCATTATGCAGATGACACAACCCTGCTTGCTGAAACTGAGGAGGACCTGAAGCGCTTGCTACAGAGGGTCAAGGACTGCAGCCTTCAATATGGGTTGAGGCTCAATGTCAAGAAGACAAAGATTCTCACCACTGGGCCAATTGGCAGCATCAGGATGGATGGTGAAGAGATTGAGATTGTTCACAG
>NW_006399753.1:34208875-34210396 GCF_000299155.1 Elephantulus edwardii | reverse complement strand
TTTGTTGCTTGCTGTTCTGTTAAATTTTGCTATTCTGACTGGGGTGAGAGGATACCTCATAGTTGTTTTGATTTGCATCTCTCTTAGAGCTAGGGATTTTAAACACTTCATGTGTTTGTTCACCATCTGAAGGTCTTATTTGGTGAAGTGTCTGTTCATATGCCATGCCCATTTTGCAACTGGGTTGTTTACCTTTATCTTGTTGTGGTGCTTGAGTATTCTATAAATTCTAGATATAAGTCCTTTAACAGGCATGGCATTGCAAAATATTTTTTCCAGTCTGTAGCTTCCATTTTTACCCTGTTGGAGAAGTTTTTGGATGTGCATAGGGATTTGATTCTTAGAAGGTCCTGTTCATCTATTTTATCCTCTCCTGGCTGTAGGTTTTTTAGGATGCTCTGAAACTGTTCATGTTGTGGATTGGGACTTCTAGAGTTCTTCCAAGCATTTCTCTAATGAAGTTTATAGTCCTTGGTTTTAGTCTTGGGTCCATGATACATTTTGAGTTGGTTTTTGTATATGGAGTGAGGTGTGGATCTTGCTTGAGTCTTCTGCAGATATTATTCCAATTTTGCCAACACCATTTGTTAAAAAGAATGTCATTTCCCCACTTAATTTATTTCATCTCCTTGTCAAAAATCAGTTGAGCATAGGTAGATGGGCTGATTTCCGGTTCTTAATTCTATTTCATGGATCTATGTGTCTGTCATTGTACTAGTACCATGCTGTCTTCACCACCATGGCAGTATAGTCACATTTGAAATCAGGGAGTGAGATATCCCCTACCGTTCTTCTATTCTTAAGGAGTGCTTTGCTTATTCGGGGCTTCTTTCTATTCCAAATGAAATTGGAGATTGCATTACCCATCTAGTTGAAGAATGAAATCGGTATTTTTATTGGGATTGCATTGAATGTGTAATTTGCCTTTGGTAGTATTGCACTTTTCACAGTATTGAGTCTTCTTATCAATGAGCAAGGGATATTCTTCCACTTCTCCAGGTCTCTTTTTGTTTCTTGTAGTAATGTTTTTTAATTTTCTTTCAATAGCTCCTTTGTGCTTCTGGTTAGATTTACTTCCAAGTATTTAATCTTATGACTAGCTATTGTGATGGGTATTGTTTTTCTTGGCTCCAGTTCTGTATTCTCTTTGTCACTGTAGAGAAATCCAATTGATTTTTGTATGTTGATCTTGTATCCTACTTTGCTGAATTAGTCAACTATATGCAATAATTTTCTTGTTGAGTCTTTAGGGTTTTCTAAGTAGAGTATCATGTCCTCTGCATATAATTTTACCTCCTCTTTGCCAATTTCGATACCTCTTATTTCTTTTTCTTCTCTTATTGCTATCGCTAAGACTTCCAATACCATATTGAATAGGAGAAGTGAGTGAGCATCCATACCTAGTTTCTGCTCTTAAAGAGAATGCCTTTAATCTCTTTCCATTGAAACAATGTTGAGTCTCAGGATTGTGTATACTTTTTATTATGTTGAAGAGAGTCCCCTCTAATCCTATTTTGTTGA
>NW_006399753.1:34206856-34207531 GCF_000299155.1 Elephantulus edwardii | reverse complement strand
AGGGTGAAGCCAGAATGTTCCCTGGAGTCAAGGATTCTGAAGCTTCGTCTGACATACTTTGGGCATGTTGCAAGGAGGGACTGTCCTTGGAGAGGGACATCATGTTTGGGAGAGTGGAGGGACAGTGCAGGAGAGTCAGACCCTCAATGAGACAGATGGATTGATTCTGTGAGTGGAGTGGTGGGAATGAATGTGTTTGAGACCGCGAGATTGGCACAGGACGGCATTTAGGGCTCTTGTACATAGGGTTGCTATGAGTTGCAAATAATTCGATGGCCCATAACAACAACAACAATGCTTAAAGACTAAGATATGCTTGACCCAAGATATGAAGCTAGACTGTGTCATCATAATAAACTGTAGCTGACTCTGAGAAGAATGGGAATCCCAGAACACTTGATCATGCTAATGAGAAAACTATGGTTGGACCAAGTGGCAGTTGTCAGAACAGAACAAGGAAACACTGCATGATTCAAAATTGGGAAGGGCGTACGCCAGGGATGTGTCCTGTCTCCATACCTTTTCAACCTATATACAGAACAGATTATCCCGGAGGCTGGGCTCTATGAGAAGTGTGGTGTCAGGATTGGTGGAAGATCTATTAACAATCTGCTTTATGCAGATGACACAACCCTGCTTGCTGAAACTGAGGAGGACCTGAAGCACTTGCTGCAG
>NW_006399753.1:34198368-34206756 GCF_000299155.1 Elephantulus edwardii | reverse complement strand
ACGTCTATGAGGTGACTGGGGTAATCAGAATGGGTGTGTCAGAGACAGTGCAATTGGCACAGGACAGAGCAGAGTTTAGGGCTATTGTACATAGGTTCGCTAGGAGTCCCTTGCACATAACAACAACAACATCATCATTGGATTTTATTGGCCAGGATTTTATTCAGGATTTTTGCATCTATGTTCATGAGAGATATTGGCCTATAGTTTTCTATTTTGGTGGTGTCTTTACCTGGTTTTAGTATCAAGGATATGTTTGCTTCATAAAATGAGTCTGGGAAAATTCCGTCATTTTCTTTTTTTTTAAATAGTTTACATAGAATTGGTGACAGATCTTTGTTTTCTTGATGTTGAGCTTCAATCTATATTGAAGAGTGCAGTCCTTCACCTTTTACAGCAAATACTCCAGGTCCTCCTTAGTTTCAGGAAGAAAGGTTGTGTCATCTGCCACAAGCACTTGACTTTATCTTAACTTTCTGCTATGGCTGGAGCTTGGTATGGAGGGGACTTAATTCCAAATTCAATTCCATTATGTATCTATCTTATATAAAATAGCCCAGCCTTCACATGCTAGTAACATAGTAGAGAGTAAGTAGTTTCTTACAAAGTGAACTTCTTCTTCTTAGCCCCTTAAGATTATGTTTTAAAGGACACCAAAAATGTCTACAAGTCGTCTGGCCAAAAACAGAAAAAAACCAAGGCCTTATAAAAGTAGTGTTGAAATAGAAAGGGACCAGGTTGGTAAGAGTTGTGGGTGTTAAGAAAAGGGGAGGGTCAATATTGACTGGCATCATCAGTGAATATTTAAAAGCAATTTAGACCTAAGATAAATCCTGAAAGAATTTACAATTGATAGATGGAAAGAAATAAAAGGGTATTCCTAGCAAGCATCTGTACAACTAAGATATATTCTCTAGGAAGTATTTGTGTTGAGGAATAAATGCCTCAATAGATTAACTCAGGAAAATAAACTTCTATGAAGAGATATTTTTGTCACTGAGGGTATGTAGGTGGAGCTTCTCAAATCTCAGCAACTCCAAATCAGAGCTAATCAGTATGCTGAGATCTCTGCCTAAGGGCATTATGGGAAGAAATAGGGAAAACCTACTAGTTTGCATTCCTGTGTGTTGCAATAATAATTTTGAAATGTTAACCAATATCTTTTTGTTCCTAATTTTTTTTATCTTAGTCTCCTATCCCAGTCATGAAACTGGCTGTAATTCAATTCCTCAGATAGAGGATGTGAAAGTAAAAACTGTCTAGTTGAAAAATATGAAGGAAAATAGGATGACTCCTAGCAAGCTGTCTTCATTCACAGTTTTCCATCCTGTCAAACTTCTTCCAATTGCTTTGTGTTGACCAATAGTTATCACACATTAATGTACATTGGAATGGCCTGGAGGGTTTATTAAACTACAGGTGGTCCAGCCGGAGCCCGATTTTCTCATTTAGCAGGTCTAGTGTGGGGCCTGAGAGTTCACATTTCTTATAAATCTCCAGAATAACCCTGAAGCTCCTAGTCCAGGGGGTACATTTGGAGGACCACAGTTCTAGGCAATTTTGTAAGATATTCAGAAAGAAAAGGGATTGGATTCTGTGGCAAGGCACAGAAGAGAACTTTCCCATATTTTAACTTGGGAAACTAAAAACCAATCTAAGATGGTTCTAAACAAAGCTAAAATAATACTCTATGGGAATAAAACCATCAAAAACTTTGGCATACTTATTCCCACACATGAAAAAATGACACTACCTTCTTGGTACTCTTGATCTTCCTGTCGTTGCATACCATTGAGTTGGAACTGACCCACAGCTGACCCTCCAGTGGGTTTTTAGAGGTGGTTAATCAAACAGGAGGAGATTGCCCATTCTTCTCCTGCTTGATCTCCCTAGTCAAGGAATACCCCCTAAAGTGAGTACTCCTTTTATGTTAGAAATTCTCTGAATGGATCATATTGGAGAATGAAAACTTAGATCACTTAGGTACGTTGCTACACAGAGAACTGCCTCTCCACAAACAACAAATGTGTTGCCTGAGATACTGACTTCTTTACAATTCTGAAGTGTTGCATAAAAGCAAAACACTGAGTTCTGGGTCTTCTCTTCTCTGGTAACATTAAATGGATCCCAAAAAGTTTTATTCCAATTCAGAGTGTTGATATCAAGCTATTTTATCATCAATCAAGTATCAGACAATAGTTGATTGAGCAACTTTGGGCTTGGATTTGAATCTTAATGTTATTCTGAATTCCATGTGCTTAGTCTCATTTCTCATTTTTTCCCTAGTTTTCTTATGTAAAAAATGGGCAGAGGATCTATCTCACAGAGTTGTGAAGATTAAATTCACAGCCTGCTAAAGCAACCAAGAGGGAACTCTGGTGGCCTAGAGATAAGAAGCTGCATAACAATCCCAAAAGCATCCTGTTGGAACCCAGCTGCTCTGGGAAGGATGGGCGATCTCCTCCCATGCGATTTACTCCTCTGAAAACCTGCTAGAGTTCCAACTCAAGGATCCCCAACAACAAAGAAACCAAAGGAATTCTGGTGTCTGTAGAGGGTTGTGCTGCTATCCGGAACACCACTCCTTGTTGGCAGTTCCAATCCACTGGTGGCTCCGTGGAAGGAAAATAAGCAGAGTTTGATTTACAGAGCATTGAGGGTACCATGGACTGCTAAGAAACAGATTCATCCCAGAGAGGGTTAAACAGGGATGCTCCTTGAAGACAAGGATTCTGAGGCTTTGTCTGACATACTTTGGTCATGTTGTAAGGAGAGACCAGTCCTTGGAGAGAGAAATCATGCTTGGGAGGGTGGAGGGCAGGCACAGGAGGGGAAGGCCCTCTAGGAGACGGATTGATTTGGTGACTGGGGTAATCAGGATGAGTGTGTCGGAGACAATGAGATTGGCACAGGATAGAGCAGAGATTAGAGCTGTTGTACACTGGATTGTTATGAGTAGCAAGCGACTCGACGGCACATAACAACAATAACATCAAATAGAGGATCATGTTTTAGTTGGTTCTATCTCAATGGCAATGATTAGCAGTGAGTGAACTCTAGGAATTGGCTCATTGCACATAAATATTGTTGGTTAATACCCAAATGGTGAGAAGCTGCGCTGCAATCCCAAAAGCATGCAGTTCAAATCCATCAGCTGCTCTGCATGAGAAGGATGAGAAATCTTCTCCCCTGTGATTAACTGCCTCTGAAAACCCTGTGGAGGGTCAGCTATGGGTTGGTTCCCACTCCACAGTCCTCAACAACAACAACAACATGCCTCTCACATATTTAATCTTCAATAATTGTTTTGTGATGCATTTGTCACCAAATTTTAACATTTCCAAAACTGAGCTGGTTGTTATCCCAATTTCTGTCTCCATGCCTGCATCTTGACGTGACCAAGAAATCGCCCTGGTTTATACTGTCGGTGGCCTGAACATGTGTGGTTCTAAATCCTTTTTTCCAGATTCTACTAACGAATTTTTTTAAATGTCAGACCTCAGGCCACTGTGAAGGGAGGGACAAGCTCCTGGAATGTGGTCCCAGAAAGCTTTCAAATTTTCCAGTATTCTTAGCTCCCACTTATCTCAGACTGTGCCTTTGTTAGGATTTAAAAAAAAAAAAAATGCCAAGCAATGTTGTAAAAATTAACTTCTCGGTAAGCTATATTGGCGCTTCCTGGTTACCCCTGATATGAGAATAACCTTTAAACTATTTCCATTTCTGGTCCCTTAGCTGGAAACAGGAAACGCATGGAGCACAGCCTCAAACAAAAACAAAGGGACCAAAAGATAAACCAAATTGTCCCAGAGTTCAGAAAAGGTTTATGCTAAGTTTAAGAAGGTTCAGATTTAGCAAATCCTCCCCCAGTTTCTACCATTCCAGAAATTCCTTGGGGTTGGGGGCTGTGGAGAGGAGAGGTTTGCACTAAATTGCGCAGCACTGCCATCTTCAGGGCAAGTGGAGAAAATTCTTCAAGGTCAATCAGATAAATCCTCCCCTAAACTCTTCATTTAAATATAATCAGATGGTTAAAAATTTGACAGCAGAGAAGCTGGAACAGATTCTTCTACTGTTTCCAATGTTGAAAAGTCAGTAGACACAGCTTTTTGTGGTGTATTCACATTTTTTAAATAATATTTGCTGATTGAAAAGCCATTTACAATAAATAGCAAAGTTTAAATAACTCAGGCTGCATTGCCAAATGATGGGAGTAACACAGACACAAACATATTGTTCTTTAAAAAAATCCTTAAATAAGAAAAGTATGAATCGAATGATTTCGAAGAGCTGTTTGAACAGATGGTGTGATTAACAACTAGTGTGTTAGCCATCTCAGGAGCTTACAGAGAAGTAAACAAATGCAAGAGAGAAAATTCACTTTATTCGCACTAAGAGTGTTCAGTTCTTTTCATTAGAGAGATTTTCAATTCTGCACTTTGAAAGCTGGCTATCCTTGGGGGATATTAAGAAGGAGAAGTGGGGAGTGTCTTTTTCAAGAAAGACGGTATCAATCTAACGGTTTGGGCTCAATGTATGGCCTTCATAGGATGCCGACAGAAAATGAGGTTGTCTTCATTCAGAACGCTGAAGGCAGCGGTGCAATCAGGGACACACTAGAGTTGGAATAAGCGAGCCAGGTTAGCTTTCTGGCTCTAGCATCAGCTGCTAATGTACTAGAGGCCATCTTTGCTCTCCCTGGACCTCAGCTTCTTTGTTTGGAAAATAAGAGTAAGAACCAGATGAGCTGTACAGCTGTGCTTGAAAAACTTTAATGTGCACCTGGGGAGCTCATTAAAATGCAAATTCTAACTCAGTAGGCCTGTGTAGGGTCGTAGAGTCAGAATTTCTTTCAGGCTCCCAGGTAATGCTGACATTGCTGATCCTGGAACCACAAGTTTGCTACCAGAATTCTAAAATCCTTTTGAGCGATGAACCTCCCTCATTCTTCCACATGCTAGGTGGTTCTCAGAGGAAGGTGAGTAAACATAGAATGTACTTTCCCAGGGTCTGTGACTCAGATACAGGTAGGAGTAGAAGGACTTAAGGAACAGGCTAAGAGTCAAGTATTGAACTGATATTAAAAGCAAATATTTCTTTATACTATGTAATAAACAATGAGATCTGAATTTTGTGAGCAGGTTAGATGAAAGAGGAGTCCTGAGAATAAGATGCAGCGATGAATTATCTTTCAAGAAGCAACTAAGAGCAGTGTTCAAGACTGATCCTGAGACCTCTGCAGGATCAAAACCAAATTGCTTGTAAGACTGACATAGCCAAGAGAATGAGGCAAGCTACAGGCTGCGGGTGTGGGTGGGGGGATTACAAATCATGTATTTGATGAAGGATTTATATCCAGAATATGTGAAAAATTCTCAACAAGAAGAATACAAATAGCCCAATTTAAAAACAAGCACAAAACAGAAATTTAGCCAGAGAAGAGGTGAATGGCAAATATGTATGTGAAAAGATGTTCAATATCACTCACCACTAGGGAAATAAAGTCTAAAACCAAGAATAGAATCATACTTGCTAGAATGACTAAAATAAGAAATATTGACAACACCAAGTCTTACTGAGTATACGGCATAACTGGATCACTCACATTGCTGGGGGGAATGTGAAATTTCTACTTTGGAAATTTCTACTCACTTTTGGTCAGTTTCTTATGAAGTTAAGCATAACTTTACCTTGTGGTCAAGCAACTCCATTTTTACATAATAGAGAAATAAAATGTGTTCGTACAAGAGTGCTGAACAGCCTTGTTGTGTTGTGTACTGTAGAGTCGGAACAGACCCATAGCTGACCCTCCATTGGGTTTTCAGAGGCAGTTAATCGCAAGAGAGGAGACTGTCCATCCTTCTCCCACAGAGCAGCTGAGGGCCTCGAACTATGTGTCTTCAGGGTAGCAACACAAAACCTAGTCCATGGTATGTTCAGTGCTCTTCTCTAGCACCACAACTCAAAAGGCATTGATCCTTCTTCTACCATCCCTGGTCATTATCTTACTCACAGATGAATAGCAAGTAATTAAGTAGAGCATGGCTTTAATCAGGTGCACCTTAGTTTCTAGACAGACATCATTGCTCCTTAGCACTCTGGAGATGTCCCTGACAGCAGACTTTCCCAAAGCAACTCATCTTTTGATTTTCCTGCCTGCTGACTCCCAAGAGTGTTGATTGTGAACCTGAGCAAGATGAAACTGTTAATAATCTCAATCTCTTCTACCTCTATCATGATGATGCCATAATCTCTCATACACTCTTAAAAAGGTAAAACCATAGTGTTAAAAACAGATCAGTGGTTGCCAGGGACTAGGCATGGGAAGGTATGTGTAAACAGAAAACATGGAGAAGTTAGGGAAAGATGTAACTGTTTTATATCCTAATTATGGTGGTGGTTATACACATTTATGTTGTTGTTATGTGCCATCAAGTTGCCTGCAACTTGTAGCAACCCTATGTACAATAGCTCTAAAGCCTGACCTATCTTGAGCCAGTCTCACTAATTCCAGTACATCTACCCCCATTGCCACAGCCATGTATCAATCCATCTCATCTGGGGTCTTCCTCTCTTGTGCTGCCTCTCCACCCTTCCAAGTATGATGTTCTTCTCCAAGGATCAGTTCCACCTGGCCACATGACCAAATATGTGAGATAGAACTTAAAAATCCTAGCCTCCAAGGAGAAATTTGGTTTCACCCTCTCCAAAACAAACCTATTTGTTTTCTTGGCAGTCCATGGTATGCTCAATCAAGACTTTTCTCCAGCACCACAGCTCAAAGGCACCAATTCTTCTTCTATCCTCCTTAGTCATTATCCAGCTCTCTGATGCATAACAAGTAATTGCGAAGCATGGACTGACTCAGTTGTACCTTTGTTTCTAGACTGACAAAGTTGCTTCTCAATAGTCTAAAAAGGTCCCTGATAGTCAATTTACCTAACACAATTCACTTTTTGATTTCCTGACTGCTGGTGCCAAAAATGTTCATTATGGAGCCAAGCAAGCTGTAATTGTTAACAACCTCAATTTCTTCTCTAGCCATCATGGTCCAGTGGCCATGGCTCAGTGATGAGAATCTTTGTCTTCTTGATGTTGAGCTTCACTCCATATTGAAGACTACAGTTCTTAACCTTCTGCAGCAAGTGCTTCAGGTCCTTATCAATTTCACTTGTGTTAAGATTCATAGAACAGTATATACCCCAAGGAAAGTACATTTTGCTATATTTTAATATAACTATTTTGGAACTGGTCTTAGAAATATTGAAGAATTTATTTCTATTTTAAAGATTTGAGCCGAATGGAAAAGTTTTTGAAAGTCTTTTTAATGAAGTGAACATTACCCAGCCACCACAATGCTGCTACTATACAATGCGCTTGAGCAGATGGCACAGGATAGCACATGGTTCATATTGGTTGTTTATAGGGTTACTACAGGTCAAAAGTCAACTTGATGGCTCCTAACAACAACTTGGGTTAACACAAATAAAGAAAATACTGAGAATGAAATATTTCTTTTAAAAGGAAAAAAAATGTTTAAATTACATAATTTAACATAATGTACATACTGAGGGAGTTGATTTGTTAGATCAACTCTATGATGATCAGACAACACAGACATTAAAAATAATGTTACGTGTCTTTATTTACTTATCCTTGGTATGATGTCATAGTGATCTTGCCTGAAAGCAGAGAAAACCTGAAAGATATTTACTTGTGTTCCATTCACAATAAGCAAGCATTCAGTTGTGTGAATTATAAATTATAGATAACATTGAGAAGAAGAATGAGAATTCTAGAACACTTACTTGTGCTCAAGCAAAACTGTACATAGATCAAAAAACAGAACAAGGGAACACCACAACATTTAAAGTCAGGAATGGGATATATCCTTTCTCCATCTCTATTCAATCTCTATGCTGAGCAAATAATTTGAGAAGCTGGACTATATGAAGAAGAATGTGGCACTGGAATGGGAGGAAGATTCCTCAACAACATATATTAAGTAGATAATACAAACTTGCTTGCAGAAAGTGAATAAGACTGTGAAGCATTTGCTACAGAAGATCAAACATTGTAGTCTTCAATATAAATTACATTTCAATGTCAAGAAAACAAAAATCCTCAACACTGGATCAACAGGTAACTTCATGATAGATGGAGGAAAATTTGTCAATTACTTCATTTTACTTGGATCTACAATCAAACACCATGGAGCAGCAGTTAAGAAATCAGATGTTCTGCACTGGTGGAAATCTGCTATCAAGAACCTTGTTAAAATGTATGCAGAATAGATCATCTGAGACACTGGGCTGTACAAGGAGGAATGTGGCATCAGGATTGGTGGGAGAATCGTCAACAACCTGTGTTATGCAGATGACACAACCC
>NW_006399753.1:34176727-34197126 GCF_000299155.1 Elephantulus edwardii | reverse complement strand
ATGGGAAAGTCTGCTGTTAGGGACCTCTCCAGGGTACTGAAGGGAAATGGTGTCACTCTGGAGACTAAGGTGCATCCGATACAGGCTATGGTCTTTGCAATCACTCATTATGCATCAGAGAGTTGGACAATGACTAGGGAGGATAGAAGGAGAATTGATGCCTCTGAGCTGTGGTGCTGGAGAAGAGTATTGAATGTATCCTGGACTGCCAAGAAAACAGATTCATCCTGGAGAGAGTTAAACCAGGCTGCTCCTTGGAGGCAAGGATTCTGAGGCTTCATCTGACATATTTTGGACATGTTGTAAAGAGGGTCCTTGGAGAGGGACATCATGCTTGGGAGGGTGGAGGGACGGCGCAGAAGGGGAAGACCATCTATGAGGTGGATTGATTCAGTGACTGGGGTAATAGGGATGGGCGTGTCAGAGGCAGTGAGATTGGCACAGGATAGAGCAGGGTTTAGGGCTGCTGTACATAGGGTCGTTATGAGTAGCAAGCGACTCGATGGCACATAACAACAACATTTAAATTTTACACAAAATTTACAAAGAAAATACTATATAGAGAGAGAAAAATGAGCATGTATTTTAAGACAGTAGGATGAATGTAGATGGCTGGTAAGATAATAGGGAGCTCCACTGGCCTAGCAGGCAAGGTGCTGCCAATCCAAAGGAAAGCAAGCAGCTTAAATCTACTAGCCAATCCATGGGAGAAAGATGGACAGCTTTCTTCTGTGTGATTTATAGTCTCTGAAAACCAGCTGGAGAGTGAGCAAAGGATCACTTCCGACTCTATGACAATGAGTGAGTGTGTGTATAAGCGAAGGTGGAGGATAACAACAATTTTATTCTTTTTACTTCTATTTCCTACTTTTTTCAATGATTATGTATTAGTTTCATAATATTTTTAGAGTCAACGGATTTGTTTCTAAAAACTATTGATAGAATAATCAGATTTCTTTGTGAATGAAAACCTAACTTTCTGTAAATGTTCTTTAAAGTCACAATAAAGTAACTTTTCAAAAAGTTGCAAATAGAGATACCATTTGACCCAGTAATTCCACTACTAGGAATATATCCCAAAGAGACCATAACTGGCATCCAAGCAGATATATGCATACATGTTTACCGTGGCTTTGTTCACAATAGCAAGGAGTTGGAAACAACCTAGGTGCCCAGCAACGAACGAATAGAAAGAGAAGCTGTGGTATCTTCACACAATGGAATACTATGCTGCATTGAAAACCAAGGAACTTATGCAATATTATTCAAAATGGGTGAGCTTGGAGGACATTATGCTGAGTGAAATATCTCAGTCACAAAAGGACAAATACTGTATGCTGCCACTGCTGTAAAATGGGACTGATATCAGGGTTGGTGTAAGACTGAGAAAAACTGGATAAATTGTATATACTGCACTGAAACGGATGAGGGAGAGAATAATTTAAAAGCAATGTATGATAGGGTATTATGTTTATCAGAAGAGTCCATAATTAAGGTTGCATAGTGGAATGGACTTGGGGCAGTGGGAGGGGTGCAGGGGGATTGTGTACCAGGGAGGGAGTTTTTCTTTTATTCTTCAAAGAGAGGAGCAAACTAGGTGGAGGTAGGGGAGGGCTGGGCAGGGAGAGAAGTACAGCAATGAATGAATGGAAATCCAAAATCTCTGTAAATGGTCATTAAAATTATTAAAATAAAATAAAAATTACAAATAAAAAAAAGTAAAAACAAGCAACAACAAACATGATTGCCTTTGTCTCCCAGAAGGTTTTTTTGTTGTGGGTGTTTGGAATCCCGCTTTTCATTACAGACGCCACAGGCAGTATGGGGTGATTTCCAACCAGAGCCCCAGAGTGCTTCTATTCACACGGTGGCCAGCACACAGCTTGTGTTGTATCTTGACCAATGCCAATATTTGAAGTCCATTTAAAGATCTTGGATAAGTATCAAGCAATTCTAGTCATTTCATCGCACCCTGACTTTCACCAGCATCTCAGTACTAGAGTCCCCTTACCATCTCTCCCTAACATCTTCCTTTGAAATAAACGAGCCAAATGCTACTGAATTTCCTAATGTCATTTTTTTTCTTAAAATAGATTTTCTTGACTATTTGGAATGTTTATAAATTTTTTTAGGAAATGAGGTATCAGATAGTAAAAATGGGGGATCTATCTTTTCTGAAGTAAATAGTTTTTCTTTTTAGATAGTATTCATATTTCTATTTAGAAAAAAGAATTTACTGGATCTTTATTCTTTCCTTTTCATCTGTATATATGTTTTCCATAGCTACATTGCTTGAGGATGTTACGCATATGTAAAACTACTGATCTCAGAGAACTGTAATTAGCTTTTAAAATTACTAGTTAAGTAACTTAATAGTTCACTTTTAACTATCTGGACATTTTGCTTTATCTGTGGCAAACAATTTTTATGTGTTTGCAATGATGTAATTTTAGCCAGCCTTCAGACTTTTTTTATTTAATCAAATTTCTTATTTTAATTGTGATTTTCAGGGTTTTTTAATAAAAAAAATTTAATGCATTTCACAGAACTTTGTTTCAATCAGTATTTCAATTCTATTTCTGAGTATTTTTAGCTTTAGCCCATTTGGTAAAATGTTGAACTTAATTACGTTATGATTACATAAAGAATCACTTATGAATACCTGAGTGAACCAGTTCCTTTTCATTACATAAATACTCTATGCCTTGTAAGGTTATTCTGTTTTGTTAAAATTCATCATTTGTCTCACCCCAAAATCTCATCTCTGCATTTCATCTCCAATTAGCGAGCCTGACAGCTTCTCTGGTTTCATTAGGAAACTGATCATCAATACCCTGGTCTGAGACTTTTTTTCCTTACTCTTAATTTGTTTTTACAGTTATGGAATTTGTGCTGGCAAAGATTTCAAAGGAAGTACTTGCTTAGAAAAGTTTTTGCTGTCATTACTAGTGAATAGTACTTTCCTTCATGAAGAATGATACAACTTATTTCTTTCACATTGTTCCCTCTCCCACATCCCACCAGTATTTCATTTCATCCAGTTAATGGCTTTTGCATTTTTGTATTTTGACCCAACTTTTCTCCCATTTCACACAAATGTCAAATCACTATCTACTGATAAATTGGACACCATTTTCCCCAAATAAATCATCAACTTCCCTTCAAAGACTTACATCAAATTCCCCCAATGACCCTTAATATTCTATTGTATGCTTTTCTTATTTCTTCCTTAAGTTAAAAACTACTCTACTAACTCTAACATTTAAATCAAAGATATGGTGAAACAGAAGTAAAACTGTTCACTTCAGATTAAACAACCAGTTCTTACTTGTTTATTCTGTTTGAACTCCATAGCAACAACTTCTTTATTGGGTTATCTGCCCCTGTTAACTTACACAAAATTAATTGAAGTTGGACTAAAATAAATTTCTCTGCAATTCCTAATATTTAACCTTTTCTTTGGGTCTTAAGGAGATCTGGTGTCACTATGCTGTGGCATTTATCTACTAACCAAAAGGTTGCCAGGTCAAACCTACAAGCCAATTCACAAGAAAAAGATTTATGCAGCCTTGGAAATCCTAAGAGGTTGTTTTACTCTGTCCTCAAGTGTTGCTATGGGTCAGAATTAACTCCATAGCAGTGAATTTTAGTGTTTTGGTTTTGAGTCCTTAAAGATTCCCTCCAAACGCATTACTATGTATTTCCCTCAAGAATTTAATTCTCTTTCTAAAGTTTTATGTAGTTCCTCAAGCTGACACTGCTTTTCCCTGCTTCCTAAATAAAACTGGTTATTGATTTATTACTTTTTCAATGTGGAAGCAGATCAATAAATCAGAAAGTACTTTGTTAGATGATCCCAAGAATACAGAACAATAATTATTCTTGGGGAAATGAGCACCAAGGCTTCCTGTTTGAAAATTGCTGTCAATCCCATCTTGCCAGGCCTCCTTTTGTTCTGGAAGAAGAAAAGCTGGTCTAGTGATTACTCACATCACATTTCCAGCTTTACCATTCCCTCGGGCACTAGCTTATTTTCTGGCATTTGAGAAGATACATCCCCCAGGGTTTAATTGCAATTAGAGGAACAGGTTGGAGAGAACATCAAATTGCATTCTGAGAAGAAAAAAGAAAAAGGGGGGAAAAAACATGGGGAAAATGAGCTAAGTGATTGGAAGAGAAAAGGAAAGTCATTCATTTCCAAAATGCATTTTACAGAAATGCAAAGCTAATAATTTCTACTTCTAATTGTGTTGTTTGGCTCTTGGCAGTTTTATTTACCATTTCATAAATTCCTCACAAAATCAAACTGTGTTTGACACATCCATTCCCTCCTCACATCAACTCATCCCTCTTTGACTGACAGTTTTGATAGGTGCACTGTGAAATGCTCACCTGTGTTCATCCAAGTTTCAGATATTGAAATCTTCTTTCCCAACTCTTCAAGAGTTAATGTCCCCATCCACTGAAGAACAAATCACAACCACAGAAACTTTCTAGGGAATCTTTCCAGCTCTCCTGACTTTTTGTGTTTTGAAAGAACAGGTTTTAATAAATCACTATTTCTTTTTAAAGGAGCTCAGGTGGTATTGTCCGTAACAAATTGTGCTTCAATGCCTCTCGGTTGGTTCCAATCTACCAGAGGCTCCTCTGAAATAAATGGGCAGTCTCTTCTCAATTGGAAACCTAAAGCAGGGTTGCTTGAGGGGAAACCAGCTCAACTGCAAGGAGGGTTTTTTTTAATTCTTTTTAAAGTCTTTTAACTAAAGTATGTTTTTGCGATCACGTGTATTAGCCACTTTTGCTTCTGCAGCATAATGCACTATGGCCTTCACCTTAAAATGCCATTCAGTCACAGATTGAGTCTTTCCTTAACCTTTCCCCTTCTGAAGTCTCTACTTCTATATGCTGGAGTCCTGGCTTTTCCCTGAGATGCCTCTCTGAGTCTCAGATTTTATACTTGTTTTAAAATACTTTATTATTTGTTAATCACTAAGCCACTTTCAATTCTCTCTGGAACACAAGCAGGTAAAAACAAGTCAATAAAATATCTAGAAAGCATCCTGAGCCAGTCATTGAGATTTGCCACAAATTGTTTGCAGATTCTAGAATAGATCAATTCCATTGTTCTGGGGTCCAGTTTCCTAATCTGCAAAAATTATCTTTAAGGGTGTCTTGGTGGGTTTTATTTTTTGGGTTGTTTTTCACTTATTCTGAACCTCAGTATAGTTAGAACTACCGATCATTGGTTGGTAAGAACAGAAGGTCTATCTCACATTTAGCTGGCTTGGATATGATCAAGTGTCATCCAACATGAATTCCCATTTCCTTCTTCAGTGCTTTTCCACACACACAGAGGCTGCAAAACTAAAGATGACATTCCCTTGTCCCTTGGAGCTAGGGTCTGGCTGCAGATGAGGTTCTACCATTTAGATGCATGTGTGTAAGTTTTCTCAGATGCAAATGAAGCAAGGTTATATTATTATTAATTATTATCAGTTGTTTTTAGTCACTATGTTATGGAAATGCCAAAGACCAGTCCCCAGTGACAGTCGTATGCTGTGTTTGGGAAGTCATTGCTGGTATCTTGCCTGAGCTTGCTCATCTATGACATCTATTAATTTTATGAACTTCTCTTTCCTTATTAAATCCTCCTGCCCCTCCCTCCCTCAAAAATGCTGTCTTAACCTTCTAGAGATGCTGTAACAAATTACCACAACATGAATGGCTTAAAGTCACAGAAATTTCTTCTCTTGTACTCCTGAACGCTAATGTTAAGGTATTGGTTGAGTCATGCTGCCTCCATAGTCTCTAGAACTCTAAACTCATTGCCATTGAGTCCATTCCAAATCACAGTAACCTTCTAATTCGCTTCAGAGGTTGTAAATCTTAATGGGAGACCGCCCATCTTTCTCTGGCTTGTTGCTAGTAGATTCAAACCACCAAAGCCTCAGGAAACACCAGACAGTTGAAGTTTTCCATGAAATTCTTCCCTCTAGGTATAGTCATCTCAGTCAGTGTCTTTTTGCTTCTATTTATAAGGATACCAGATCTATTGGATAAGCACCAGTCCTACTTGCATATGACCTTATTTTAATTAATTCCATTTGAAAAGACCCTCCTCCAAAGGAGGTCCCATTCACACGTTATCATGTGCCATCAAGTCGATTACAACTCTTAGTGAACCTATGAACAATAGCTCTGAATCTTCCCGTGCCTTTCTCATCACCTCTGATATACTTGAGCCCATTGTTACACACAGCCTGTTGTGTCATTTCATCTCATTGAGGGTCTTCCTCTCTTTTGCTGACCCTACATCTTAGAGGTAAAGATTAGAACACGTTTGGGAGTACAAAATTCAACACATAACAAATACTAGAATGACTTTGGAAACTTTTCTTCTAGTCCTATATTTCTTCTTTAGTTCTAGTTTCTTCTCCCTTTGTTCTGGCTAAGTAGTTGTTTTGTTTTTCTCCCCTACAAGCATATTTCATTTACATGATGCCAAAAGTGGTTGAAAAAGTGAAAAATGTAATAAAATTTATTGTGTTGACTTGTTTGAAGAATCATGCCAACTCAATTGTTGTTTGTTCTTCCAAACCAAGCCAAATTTTCTTCCAAACTCATTTAATATTCATATGAATATCACCTGACTACTCTCTTCATGCTACAGAATTTTTCTTGGAAAAATGTGTGTAGTGGGATTTTCTCCCCCTATTTCTTCACTTCTGCTTTCTAGGGCTCTTTTAAATTTACACTTTACATCTTCATTATGGATTGAATTGTGTTCCTCAAAATATATGGTGAAGCCCTAACTTTTGTACCTGCTAATGTCATCTAAGGGAGGCCTGCTGAGGCCATCTTTGGTGGCCTAGTGGTAAGAAGCTGTGCTACAATCCTGAATGCACACAGTTCAAATCCACTGTGGGAAAAGGATGGTCAATCTCTTCCTGTGGATTAAACAGCCTCTGAAAACCCGCTGGAGAGTCAGCTATGAATTGATTCCAAATTGATGGTACACAACAACAAAAATGCCATCTTATTGGAAAATAAAGGCTTTTCTTTTGTTATGTAAGTAAGCCCCTGCCAGAGTATGATAATCCTATACTGAACCTCTTTTAAGTATTATCTTGTAAAGATAAGTACAACCACAGATATACAGGGGGAGATGTAATGTGTTGGCCATGGCATCTATAAGCAGCGAAGGAATGCCAAGGGGCATCAACAATTACTACAGTCACCAGAAAGAGAGACGTCCTCAGAAGAAATGAACAAAGCCAAGATTCTGATTTGGACTTTCAGTCTCCAGGACTGTGCAAAATAAATTTCTATATATTAAAGTTTCTCACTTTGTAATATTTTGTTACAGTAGACATAGGAAGCTAAGATACCTTTCAGATAATTAGAATTAAAGTATTAAAATGTCTTTAACTACATTTTTCATTATGTTTTCAACATTTTACTTTCAAATAATTAGATTCACATAAAAGCAAAAGAAATTGTATTGAAAGGTTCTAAATACCCTATATTTTAACTAATACTTCCTCTCTCTCTCTCTCTCTCTCTCTCTCTCTCTCTCTCTCTCTCTCTCTCTCTCTCAAATACCTATGCTTGGAGTAGGGGGCAGAGAAAGAGAGGTAGACCGTCGATGAGATAGATTGATTCAGTGACATGGATAATGAGGGTAGATGTGTAGACAGTAAAATTGGCACAGGATAGAGCAGGTTTCAGGGATATTGTACTTGGGGTCTCTATGAGTCACAAGCAACTTAACGACACATAACAACATCACACTATATTATTTCCCTCCTTGGAATCCTGGAGTTTAACTCCCTTGATTAAAACTAACTTCTTTCTTAATCCAGCATCCACTACTTTCAGTATCGATTATTGTACCTTTCCAATCTTATCTCCTCCTACACCCAAACCCACCAGGTATGTACTGTCGTTTCCTCGAATATCGATGCTCTAACTGTTCCAAGACCTTACCTGAAATGTGCTATCATTCTCTTCCTTCCTTGCCTTGGATGACTGTTCTTTCTCCTTCACAATTTGGTTCAGACCTGCCTTTTCTAGATCTTTTCTTTGGCACCCTTTCCACTAACCCAAGTCTCTTGCTCCAGCTGGAGTATAGCTTTCTAACCAGGAGCTCCCATAACACATTTTGCATATTGCATTAGTCACACTCTTCTAATTATCTCTTTCTCTCCCCCCAAACTGTGAGCTTCTCAAGAACAAAAATTATGCCTTTCATCTCTATTAGTAGTTTCTGGCATTGGTCCTGGCACATAACACATGCTCATGAAGTACTGAATTGTTGATCTGGATCACAAAGTTCTACAGAATGATATTTGTTCGTGCACTTCCCGGTCTGGAGGCAAGCTTTCCACTGTTTCTTTAACTTAATCCACAATCTGAAATAATCGCTTTACCATTTTGAGTCATAGGAGAAATCCAGGAGAGTGTATAAATGCATCTTGACAAGTATAATGCCTTTGGAGAAACATCTGAACAGCCATACAGAGCAGGAATGGTATCTTTGGAATCATTAAAGCCTTGAGGTAAAAACAAGATTAACAAAAACAAACAAAAACCCACCAAAACAAAAGCCCAAACCAAAACTGAAATCCCTATTGCCTCATTCACTTGCAAACATGGTCAAGATCCATGCCCTGTGGGATTCCTTTTCCTCATCTATAAAGTGAAGATACAATTAACTGCCCTGTTTAGTCCACAAAGTCCTTGGAAATTAGATGAGTGATATCACTAAGAATGGCAAAGTAGGGAGGGAAGCTCTGCACTTCATCCTTCCACTGAAGTAATATTTAAGAAGGAAAAAAAAACACCACAAACTGACAAGAATAATTTTTTAAGTTAACTATTTTTCATGAAATATGGCAGTATTGAATTGGATTGCAAAGTTCTCCAGAAAGATGTTTACTCTGCACTTCCCTTTTTGTAATTTAGTCCACAGGAAGTTGCACTGCTACTCCAAAGGCAGTTCCTGTCTGGGAGTTCAAACCCACCAGCAGCTGGAGGCAACCGGAGTGGTGCTGGGAAAAAGATGGCACGATTTTCTCGTGTTGATTTACAGCCTTGAAAACACAACTCTTAGTCTGTTCTGACACAACAGTAATAAGTTCAGTTGTTCATTAAGTACAAAACCAAAAATCCTCAGACTTACAACCAGGGAAATACTTAATGAAGAAATAGGTTGACAAGTTTTACTAAGTGAATACTGTGGGATGTTTATTTACCACTCTACTATCCCCCATGCTCCATTTTCAGCAATGGAGAGCAGGGACTTGTATTGCGGGTATGACTTCTTTGTGCCAGAGGGTAATACAGTCTTTGTTCTCAGAGAAATGTAGAGTTTTATGACTTTCAGGGAGCACCCAAAGAGATAAGCTCTATGTTGTTTAAATTGTTTTTCTGTCAAACATTCTTCTAGGTGGTATAGCACTGGCCTGTGCATTGCTGTACAGAGTTAACTCGTGGTTCCTGTGATGCATTGTGACACTGATGTGTCAAATGTGTTAATGGTTACCCATGGTGGACAGTGTTTGGTGGAGCTTCCCGATTAAAACAAGCCTGGAAGCAGGAGTGGCATCCACTTCTGAAACAGCTTGCCTCCAGAAACTCTATGAACAGAGCTCAAGTCTTTCATTCATAGGGTCGCTATGAGTGGTCTGTGACTCTACAGTGGCACTTACAACAATAATGATTAGAAGGTTATAGAATGAAATATTTAAAACACTAAAAGAAAAACTATCTGTCAAAATTCTATATCCAGCAAAACGATTCTTCAAAAATAAAAGGTGATTTAAAATATTCCAATTTAAAAATAAAAACCCACAAACAACTTAGTTCATCAAGAAAAGCTAAAAAAAAAATTCCTTTAGGTTTAAATGAAAGGTCATAAATTAAAAAAGCCACACAAAGAAATAAAGCACTTCAACTCATTGTTTAAGTTGACATAAAAGACAGCATTACTGCATGTCTAGCTTGGAACTTCTTGGGTTTTTCCCCTGTATAATTTAAAAGACAAATACATAAAAATATCATTTTAAATGTTAAGAGACACACAACATATAAAGATGTAATTTTAAATAACAAATGAGTGATAAAAGTTTTTATTAGCAAATTATTTACACGATATTTATGCTAAATGATACTGATTCAAACAATTCAGGTAAAAATGGGCAGAAGATCAGAACAGATTATTTCACCAAAGAAGCTATACAGATGGAAAATAAGCCTATAAAAAGAGGTAACTGACAATTTAATCTTTTCTCCACTTATCAAGATGATGACTTAAGAACAGCAAAATGTAACAGAACACAAGCAACAAATGCTGGTGAGGTTGTGGAGAAACTGGAACCCTTATTCACTGTTGGTGGGAGTGTAAAATGGTGCAACCACCATGGAAGGTGGGATGGCACTTTCTCAAAAAGTTGCAAATAGAGATACCATTTGACCCAACAATTCAACTACTGGGAATATATCCCAAAGAGACCATAACTTCCACCCAAGCAGATAAATGCACATCCATGTTTGTCGTGGCTTTGTTCACAATAGCAAGGAGTTTGGAGTTTGGCACCTAAGTGCCCATCAACAAATGAATGGCTAGAGAAGCTGGGTATATTCACACAATGGAATACTACACTGCATTGAAAAACAAGGAACTCATGCAATATTATTCAAAATGGATTACCCTGGAGGACGTTATGCTGAGTGAAGTATCTCAGTTACAAAAAGACAAATACTGCATGGTGCTACTGTTGTAAAACAGGACTGGTATCAGGGTTGAGGGGAGACCGAGAAAGAAGGGTTCAATAATGTACATTGCATTAAAACAGATGAGAGAGAAAACTGTTTAAAAGGGATATGTGATTAGGCATTATTGTCATGACTGGAGTCCAGAGCAAAGGCTGCATAGTGGAGTGGACCTGCCCGGGACGGGGGGTGGTGGGGGGGAGGAATTGTAAAACAATGCAAGAATTTTTCTTTTACTTTTCCAAGAGGGCAGTGTACTAGGGCGGGGTGGAGGAGGGTTAGGAGGAGAGAAATGTGCAATAATGAATTAATGGAAATCCAAAGTCTCTATAAATTTTCATTGAAATTAAGAATTAAAAAAATTTATAAAAGATGATGTCTATTGGTCCAGTGGTAAGGATTTTTGTATCCTTGATGTTTATATGTAATCCAAATTAAAAGCTATCATCTTTGATCTTCTACAGTAAGCATTCCAAACTCTCTTCACTTTCAACAAGTAAGATTGCTTCATCTGTATAATGCAGGTTTTGTGAGTCTTCTCTAATCCTAAAGCTACATTCTTCTTTATAAAGTACAGCTTCTCAAATTATTCTCTCAGCATACAAGTTGAATTTGTTGTTGTTGTTGTTGTTAAGTGCCATCAAGTTGAGTTCAATGCCTGGTGATCCTATGAGCAAAAAATCTGAAGCCTGTTCTAGCCTGTACCATCCTCACACTTCTGACACAATAGAGCCCATTGCAGCAGTCACTGTGTCAGTCCACCTGCTTGAGGGTCTTCCTTTCCTCCACCGACCCTCCACTCTTCTTAGTATCATTTCCTTCTCCAAAGAATAGCCCCTCCTAGCAACATACCCAAAGAATGTGAGGCACACTTTCTCCAAGACATATCTGTCTGTTCTCTTGGTTGTCCATTGGATTTTCAGTGCTCTTCTCCAACATCATAGCTCAAAGGTATCAATTCTTTTTTCTGTCATCTGTATTCACTGTCCAGCTTTTAGCAAGTGATTGGAGACTATGGCCTGAATCAGATGCACCTGACATCACTACTCCTCAATAATTTGGAGAGGTCCCTAACTGAAGATTTTCCCAGTGTAATATATCACCTTATTTCCTGACTGTTGGTATCAAGGGTGTTAATTGTGGATCCAAGCAAGAAGAAGGTACTAACAGTTTCAATCTCCTTGCCACTATCATGATGTTGCTTGTTGGTCCAGTGGTAAGAATCTTTGTTTTCTTGGCTTTGAGATATAATCCATCCTGAAAGCTTCATTCTTTGATCTTCTGCAACAAGTGTTTCAAGTCCTCCTTGCTTTCAGGAAGCAAGGTTATGTCATTGTATAACACAAGCTACTGATGAGTTTCCCTCCAACCTTGATGCCACACTCCTCTTCATAGAGTGTAGCTTCCCAAATTATTTGCTCAGCATACAGATTAAATAGGTATGGAGAAAGATATAGCCCTGTCAAACTCCCTTCTCAATTTTAAACCATGAAATGTTCCCCTGTTCTGTTCACACAACAGCCTCCTGGTCCAGGTATAGGTTCCACGTGAGCACAATTGCATGCTCTGGAAATCCCATTCTTCTAATGTCGCTCACAAGTTGTTATGATCCACACAGTCAAATGCCTTTGCATAGTCAACAAAGTACGAATAGACATAAAGAATACAAGTTGAATAGGTATGGATAAAGGGTAAAAACCTTGATGTATATTTTCTTTATTTTAAACCATACACCGTTTCTTTATTCTGTTCAGACAACAGCTTCTTGGTCTTGGTCTTTCTATAGGTTTACATGAGCACAATTCAGTGTGTGAGATTCCCATTCCATTCAATGTCAACCATAATTTGTTGTGATTCACATAGCCATAGGCCAATTTACAGACTCTGAAAACCCAAAGGATCTGCTATGAGTTGGTTCCAACTGAGTGGCAATGAGTTAATTTGTTGAGCTGATTCATAATTAGGGAGCTCTGGTGGGATTGGCCATTGTCAGTTACACTATTAATCCAAGGGTTGTGCAGCACCAGCAGTTTAAATCCACCATCAGCTCTCCAGGAGAAAAAGACACACAGTCTGCTTTTGCCGCTTACAATTTCAGAAACCTGATGGAGGGTTTGAGTGAGAATTGACTTAGTGGCTTTTACTTTGAGGTTGAATTTGAGTTTTTATTCATAATTTCTAAAAATCAGAAACTATTAATCTGCCCTTTAATGGATGAATAGTAAGTTAAACATAAAATTACCATATGATTCAGCAGACTCCTAGTCATCTACTGCTGAAACCTGAAAACAGATATTTAAGCAAACACTGTATGCAAATGTTCATAGCAAAACTGTTCACACTGTTTAAAAGTGGAAACAACTTCAATGCCGATCAATAATAAATTAATGTTGTTGTTGTTGTTATGTGCCTTCGAGTTGTTTGCAACTCATAGTGACCCTATGTACAACTAAACCCTGCTCTATCCTGTGCCAATCGCATTGCCTCTGACACATCCATTCCGATTACCCCAATCACTGAATCAATCCACCTCATAGAGGGTCTTTCCCTTCTGCGCCATCCCTCCACCCTCCCAAGCATGATGTCCCTCTCCAAGGACCTCTCCCTCCTTACAACATGTCCAAAGTTAATGTATAAAATGATAAATAGTATTTATACATGCTACAACATGCTACATCATGGATGATCCTTAAAAACATGCTAAATAAGTCAGGCACAAAAGTCACATATTGCACAATCCTATTTATAATTAATATTTGCTGTTGTTGTTGTTTTTTATCATTGAATTGGAACTGACTCACAGCTGACCCTCCAGGGGGTTTTCTGAGGCAGTAAATTGCATGGAAGATGACTGCCCACATTTTTCCCATGGAGCAGCTGGTGGATTAGAATCTTTGGTTTGACAGTACAACTCCTTACCACAATACTTACAATAAGTAAATCACAGAGATAGAAAGCAAGTTAATGATTTCCAGGGACTTGGAAAAAGAGAGTTGGAGGACAAAAGAGAGAGTGTTGCTCTAATGGGATGGATTCCCTTTGGTAAAATGAAAATGTTTTAAAACTAGAGTGATGATAATTGCACAGCATTGTAAATGGATAAGACATTTACATTCAATAGCACATTTTAAAATTGCTAAAATGGTAAATTTTGTTTTAAGTGTATTTTCCATAATAGACATATGAACTTAAATAATACATACTACATATGTTGTTGTTGTTATCTGTTGTTGAGTCAGAGCTCTGAAGCCTACCCTGTCCTGAGCCAGTTTCATTGATTCCCCACACCAAACCCCATTGCCTAGTTACTGTGTCTACGCATCTCATCTGAGGTCTTCCTCTCCTGTACTGTACCTCTACCCTTCCAAGCATGATGTCCTTCTCCAAGGACTGGTCCTTCCTGGCCAGGTACCCAAAGTACTTAGTGTATTTTTAACTTTTTTAATTCCATAGTTCTCAATCTATGTTGGAATGTGCCAGAATAAAACCAAAACTCACAGGCAAGTCAATTTTGACTCAAAACAACCTTATGGATACTGTAGAACTCCTCCATAGATTTTCTAAGGCTGTAATTCTTTAAGGAAGTAAACTGTGACTTCTTTGCCCCAAAGGCCCATTTTATATAGATAGATAAAAATAGAGATACATATATATCTTCTAACATGCTATAGAAATGTGAATGAATACTACATGTTTACATGTTTATCTTCATTGCTTCCCTGAAGCAGATATTTTGAGAATTCTATTTTTAAGTGTTTGTTTTCTAGAGTTTCTATGCTACATTCATGCCTAACTGAGGCAATTGGGACAGACTGGAGCATCTTGTTAATCCTGACATCTAAGTACTAATCTGTGACTTCATTATTGTTAAAAAGTATGTTTTAGAAACCCTATAATCACATTTGTCATGTAATGAAGATGCTTTTAAAATCTTAACCATACAAAAGAGGACTACTGCCTGCAGAAAGCTGAAGCAGGATGTATTCCTCTCACCACACATAAAAATCAACTCAAGGTGGATCAGAAACCTAGGGGTAAAGCCCAAAACCAATCAGAGCATAATAGACAAAGAAGGACCAAGCTTAGAACACCTAGATCATGGTATAAAAAGGCTGACAAATACAGCCCAAAATATACAACCAGGAGAGGAGAGACAGATTAAATCCCTGTACATATCAAAAACATTTTCCAACAGAGTCAAAAGAAAACCTACTGACCGGGAAAAAAACCACCTGGCAATACCATCTGAAACTAGGGACTCATAACAAAAATTTATAGAATCCTACAAGGTCTCCACAAGAAAAAGACAGATAACCCAATTACAAAATAGGCAAAAGACATGGAAAGAGTTTTCACAGAGGAAGTTATTCGGATGGCCAACAGACAACACTCCAAATCACTGGCAATAACAGAGATGCAAATCAAAACCACAATGAAATACCATCTTACCCCAGTAGCAGTGGCAAAGTTTAACAGAACAGCAAGCAATAAATGTTGGAGAGGATGTGGAGAGATAGGGATTCTTATACATTCTTGGTGGGATTGTAAAATTTACAACCACTCTAGAAGTCAGTTTGGCATTTCCTCTCAAAACTGAACATAAAAATTCCATATGGCCCAGCTAATCCACTGCTTGAATGTACACTGAGAAAATTAGAAATGAGACACCAACAGAGATTTTTACACCAATGTTCATAGCAGCATTATTGACTATTGCAAGAACATAGAAACAGTCCAAATGTGGAGAAAGATTAAAAGCATTTTCCTTGTGAACAGGGACCAGACAAAGACGCCCATTGTTACCAATTCTATTCAATATTGTACTGGAAGTGCTTGCTAGGGCAGTAAGACAACAGAAGGAAATAAAAGGCATCCATATCAGCAAAGAGATGGTTAAATTGTCACGGAGGCAAGGATTCTGAGGCTCTGTCTAACATACTTTGGACATGTTGTAAGGAGGGACTGCGAGGAAGTCCCTCAATGAAGTGGATTGACTCAGTGACTGGGATAATTGGGATGGGTGTGTCAGAGACAGTGAGATTGGCACAGGACAGAGCAGAGTTTAGGGTTGTTGTACATAGGGTCACTATGTGTCGCAAACGACTCAACGGCACATAACAACAACATATGCAGATGATATGATAATGTATAAAAAAACCCCAAAGACTCAACAGGAAAACTGTTAAGAGTTAGTAGGCCAATTTAGTAGAGTGGAAGAATATAAGATCAATATTCAAAAATCAGTAGGATTCCTCAACAGTAACAAAGAAAACTTAAATAAGGCAATCAAGAAAGCAATACCATTTATAATAGCCAACTACAAATTGAGATACTTGGGAGTGATCCTAACTAGACATACAAAAGCCCTATATAAACAAAGAAAACTACCAAGCATTTCTGCAAAATACAATAATAAAAAACCTAAAGAAATGAAAATATATGCCCTGTTCATGTATAGGAAGACTTGATATCATGAGAATGAAAATCCTACCAAAAGCAATCTACATGTTGAACACAATCTCAATCCAAATACCAATGTTTAAAGAAGATTGAAAGGAAAATTATCAAATTTATTCAGAAAGGCAAGAGACCCCCAAATAAAACACAAAATGAAAAGCAAAATGAGGTGAGAGGCTTAGCACTCGATGACCTCAAAACCTACTACACAGCAGTAGTAACAAAAATATCATGGTACTGGAACAATAACAGGCACATAGACCAATGGAACAGAATTGAGAACTTGGAAATGGACTCAGCTATCAAATGGGGAAATGACAACTTCTTCAACAAATGATGCTGGCAAAACTGGACTTCCACCTGCAGAAAGCCAAAACAGGATCCACATCTCACAGCATACACAAAAATTAACTCAGGGCAGATCAGAGAAAACATAAAGTTCATAAAAGACAAACTGGGATCAAGCTTAGAATCGCTAGTCCAAAGTATAAAGAGACTGCCAAATACAGCTAGGAATGCACAATCTAAAGAGGATAAAATTGATGAATGGGACCTTCTAAAGATTAAATCCCTGCGTGCATCAAGCATTTTTTTCCAACAAGAAAACCTACCAACTGGGAACAAACATTTGGTAATACCATAACAGACAAGAGTCTTATATTGAAAGTTTATAGAATAGTCCTGGGCCTCCATGAGAAAAAGACTGATAACCCAAATGCAAAATGGACGAATGACACGGAGAGAATTTTCACAGAGGAAGATAAATGAATGTCAAACAGACTCATGAAAAAAAAAGTTCAAAATCACTGACAATAAGAGAGATGCAAACCAAAACCACAATGAGGTACCATCTCACTCCAGTAACAGTGACAAAGTTTAACAGGTCAGCAAGTAGTAAATGTTGGAGAGGATGTGGCAAGAAAGAAACTCTTACATGTTGTTGGTGGGATTGTAAAATGGTACAACCATTCTGAAAGGCAGTTTGGTGCTTCCTCAAAAAGCTGAACATAGAAATTTCATATGACCCAGCTATTTCACTACTTGGAATATACCCTGAGAATATGAGAACTGAGGCACAAACTGAGATTTGTACACCAATGTTCATAGCAGCATTTTTCACCATCGCAAGAACATGGAAACAGCCCAAATGTCCAACCACAAACAAATGGATTGAGAAATTATGGTATATCCACACAGTGGAATACGACACAGTACACAGGAACAATGATTTTGTAAATTATTAAATAACGGAAGAGAATGAAGAACATGATGCTGAATGAACTAATTCAGTCCCACAGGGACAAATATTGTATAAAACCATTATTGTAAAATGAGCATAAGGGTCGGGGCAGGGGGAGCAGAGGCATGAGATGTGCAGGGGTTAGGGAGTAGGGCAATTAGTCATGGAATTGTACAATTTGATGGGTGAGTGCTGAGGGAAATTTGAAGAATCTGTTCTGAAAAACAATGCATTTGAATTTTGTAAATAAACTAGTAAAATTAGTAGCATCCACTTTCTAAACAACATGCCTTCAGAAACTCTTATGAACTTTGATAAATGTTGATACATATAGAAAGGCAAAGCCTTTTGTTCATAGGGCCACAATGAGTTGTGCTTGACTCGAAGGCAATCAACAATGACAAAAATTTAAAACAAAAACAAAAACATGGAAACAACCCAAATGTCCAACCACAATTGAATGGATTGAGAAATCGTGTTGTACTCAAACAATGGAATAATACACAGCATGCAGGAGCAATGATTTTGAAAATTGCTACCTAACTTGGGAGGAACTGGAGAGCATTATGCTAAGTAACTCAGTCCTATAAGGAAAAATATTGTATAAGACCATTATTATAGAAAGATAACTAGTAAAAGGAGAGTGATGATCCAAGTGGAGGAAGGTAGGAGCAGAGGGGTGTGGATGGGCAGGGATGTAACCATAGGGTCTCACAATTTGATGAGTAGAGGAAGAGGTGAATAAAGGAAATGGGAAGACTTGATGTGAAAAACAATGCATATAAATTTTGTAAGCAAACCAGTATAAAAGAAAACCAGGGGGAAAGTGTTTCTTTTACTTTTGAAAGAGAGGAGCAAACTTGGGGTGGGAGAGGGCTGGGGGGAGGGAAAGAAGTGCCTAAATGAATGAATCGAAATCCAAAATCTCTGTAAATTCCCATTAAAATTATTTTTTAAAAATTAAAAAAAGGAAAAGAAAAGAAAAGAAACCAACCTCTTAACAATATTTGGAAATTAAAGCTCCAATAAATGACTCCTTTAGAAAAACAAATGAAATTAAATTCTACTTAGTTTGAGAATTAAGTAAATTCTTTCGAGAATGGAGTTACTTGTTATTGTACTAGGGAAATTGTTATACTTTCCCTATGATTTTCTTTTTAAAACTTTCTTTTTGCATGGAAATATTTTACGATCTCTACATTATAATCTCACTAGTGAAACCTATACTTGGACCAAGAGGCAGTCGTCAGAACAGAGCAGGGCAGCACTGCATGGTTCAAAATCAAGAAAGAGGTCCATCAGGGATGTATTTTATCTCCACACCTTTTCAATCTGTATGCAGAACAAATCATCTGAGACACTGGGCTGTACAAGGAAGAATGTGGCATCAGGATTGGTGGGAGAATTGTCAACAACCTGCGTTATGCAGATGACACAACCCTGCTTACTGAAACTGAGGAGGACCTGAAGCGCTTTCTGCAGAAGGCCAAGGACTGCCGCCTTCAATATGGATTGAAGCTCAATATCAAGAAAACAAAGATTCTCACCACTGGGCCAGTTGGCAGCATCAGTATGGATGGTGAAGATACTGAGATAGTCAACACTCTTGGTAACAGCAGCCAGGAAGTCAGGAGACGAATTTCACTGGCAAAGTCAGCTGTGAGGGACCTCTCAAGAGTACTGAAGTGCAACGACGTCAGGCTGGAGACTAAGGTGCACCTGATCCAGGCTATAGTCTTTGCAATTATGTGCTATGCATCGGAGAGTTGGATAGTGAATAGGGATGATAGAAAGAGAATTGATGCCTTTGAGTTGCAGTGCTGCAGAAGAGTGTTGAATATACCATGGACTGCTAGGAGAACAAACAGGATTTTCCTGGAAAGGGTGAACCCAGAATGTTCCCTGGCGTCAAGGATTCTGAAGCTTCTTCTGACATATTTTGGGCATGTTGCAAGGAGGGACTGGTTCTTAGAGAGGGACATCGGCACAGGAGAGGAAGACCCTCAATGAGATGGATTGATTCTGTGAGTGGAGTGGTGGGAATGAGTGTGTTTGAGACAGCGAGGTTGGCACAGGATAGAACGACGTTTAGGGCTCTTGTACATAGGGTTTCTATGAGTCGCAAATGACTCGATGGCACATAACAACAACAACAACAACGATGGTTTAAGGATTCTTTACATCTGTGTGCTTGCAATAGAAACAGAGAGTCAACAAAGAGCCACACCTTTCCTAGTCAGGATCAGCAACTTCCTTTCTCTGTCAATGGTTAGCCCACAACCATAAAAAGTCAGACAAGTAATGGAAATCATTCAGTGGCTACTTCACACTACTCTTGTATTTCCTTGCTGTGAAATAAAAATTGAATCCACACCAATTAATGCAATTTTCATACAGCATGACATAATTTAAGAAAACAATTCAAGACAGAAGAGGCCTAGGATCTTTTTTTTTTAAATTTGCTTTTTTTTTAATAATTTTAATGAACATTTAGAGAGATTTTGGATTTCCATTCATTCATTGCTACACTTCTCTCCCTGCCCAGCCCTCCCCTACCTCCCCCCAGTTCGCTCCTCTCTTTGAAAAGTAAAAGAAACACTCCCTCCCTGGTACACAATCCCCCCTGCACCCCTCCCACCGCCCCGAGTACATTCCACTATACAACCTTAATTGGACTCTTGTGATAACCATAATACTCGATCATACATCGCTTTTAAATTATTCAGTCCCTCATCTGTTTCAGTGCAGTATACACAATTTATCTAGTTGTTCTCAGTCTTACCCCAACCCTGATATTAGTCACATTTTACAGCAGTGGCACCATGCAGTATTTGTCCTTTTGCGACTGAGATATTTCACTCAGCATAATGTCCTCCAGGGTCATCCATTTTGAATAATATTGCATGAGTTCCTTGGTTTTCAATGCAGC
>NW_006399753.1:34169916-34173468 GCF_000299155.1 Elephantulus edwardii | reverse complement strand
GCTGGTCTGCAGAGTTCACAGAAGCCAGCTGGCTGGCTCATTTTGGGCAGTTGGTGTAGCCCAAGAGAGCTTGGCCAAATTCCCCACCTGTGGGCGCGCACTTAGGTGCTCTCCCAGGTAATCAGCAATGCCCCAGTAAACACAGATAAGCTCCTACAGGCCTTTCTCTTGCCAGGTTAGTTCCTCAACAGCTCGGCTGATAGCTCCAGGTGATGGCTGGATCCAAGGTGATGCCCTGAAGTTACAGGGCTGTGGTGGGGGCTGAGGTGTGTGGTTGTGGAGCTGCAAGGGGGGCAGGGGAAGGGGAGGAAAGCAAGGGACTAGGGGGTAAGGAGTGCAGGGCTTGGAAACTATCACAAAGAGGTGGGGGCGGGGCTTGGGCGCTGCTGGGGGTTTCTGCAGCAGCACCCTGTGTGTTGGGGGTTACACAGGTGTGGGCTGCAGGGGGGTCACACAGTGTCGGGTAGTCTTCGCTCCTCTGGAGTTCCGGGTGGGTGGCTGGCTGGCTGTTGCTCTTCCCGGGTCTCTTCCCGGCCCCTCTTGTGGTGGAGCCCCATCTGGCAGCAGAGTTCTCCCGTCTGGCTGTTCCCAGATATTAAACTGCCAAGTCCTCAGCAAATAAGACTTACTGCGTCGCTCTGCTTGGAGTATAATTTTTTATAATACTCTAATGTTGTTGTTGTTGTTGTCTAATGTTAGCTTTTTTTATTTTAGTTGGTCCTGTTGTGATGTTGCCTGATTCATCTCTTATTCGCATTATTTGTGTTTTCTCTTTCTTTTGTGAGTTTTGCTAATGGTTTGTCGATTTTATTGACCAACTCCTAGTTTTGTTTATAGTTGCAATTGTTTTTCAGTTTTCTATTTCATTTATTTCTGCTCTAATTTTCATAATTTCTGGTTTTTTAGAGGGTGTCGGGTTTTCTTGCTGTTCTTTTTCAATTTGCGGAAAATATTGAGTTAGAGAGTCAATGGTCAATTTTTTCTTGCCTTTTGATGTGTTTGCTTATTGCTATAAATTGACCTCTGATTATGGCTTTGGCTGTTTCCCAGAGGTTTTGGTAAGTGGTGTTTTAATTGTCATTTGTTTCAAGAAACTTTTTAATTTCGTTTTTTATTTCTTCTTGTACCCAGTCGTGTTCAAGCAAGGAGTTATTCAGCTTCCAAATGCACGGTTTTCTCCTCCTTTATTGTCCTATTATTAATTTCTAATTTTGTAGCATTATGGTCTGAAAAGATGCTTTGTATTATTATTTCTATGGTTTTGAATTTATTGATACTTGCCTTTTGTCCTAGAATGTGATCTATTCTGGAGAGGATTTTTAATTTTATTTTATTAATTTGAAGCCTAGGATCTTTAATGAATCTGAAAATGGAGAATGAGAAAAACATTTCTGCAAGGTAGGGAAAAAACCTCCAAACCCTATTGTCTCCTACTTTCGGATACAGAACAACTTAAAATCTGTTGTAATTTCCATCAGGAGGAAATAATCGTTCTCATTGCTGACTGCCCTCTAAGTTTCTTAGGCTGTAAGTCACATGGGAGGATATAGCCATCTTTCTTCAACAGAGCCATTGTGGATTTGAACCACCAAAGTGGCGCTGCCTTTGGGTTAGCAAACTGACTCCCTACGGACTATGCCACCAGAGCTCCCTAGGCTTGGGGTTTTAGTTTAGGATTCTTAACATTTCTCCCATAGAGTATATTTTCCTTCCTAGAATGTCATTTAATCTCTCAAGAAAGATCTGCCTATATAGTTTACCACTTTGCTCAGTCTACAAATCAAAGGATAACCAGAGAAAAGAGGAACATGATCTAGAAATAAATTTTTCCTGAGTGGAAACAGACTGCTACATAAAGTAAATATTATAAAGAAATGCAAACTTTCCTAAGTCCCCACTTTGTCTGTATCTGTACAATAGTTAACTGGTAATAGCAATAGTTGGGCTATGGAATTATCATTCATTAAAGACTTAAGTAAGCATAAATATGACCAAAACCTCAACATGAAACAATCACTAACTCTCTGAAATATCAGCATTAAATTCTACTGCAAACGAACATGAAGTTCCCAGAAACTCCACTATTAGGAACATACCTGTTTTTGAACTGTGCTGTCAAGTCAGATCTTACCCATAGCTGAACTTCCAGTGGGTTTTCAAAGGTAGTTAAACACATAAGAGACTCCCCATCTACAGGAGTTAAAGGAAGCTACAGGAATGGACATTTGCACACAGGTATTCATGGAGCATTATTCGCAGTACTCAAATGTGAAACCAAATGCCAGTCAACAAATTAATGGGTAAACAAAAGGTAGTGCATACATACAATAGATTACTACTCATCCAGAAAGTAAAAATTCTGAATTCATATTGCAACTTGGGTGGACTTGAAAAGATTATGCTGAACTAAATAAGTCAATAAAAAAATTACAAGTGTTAGGGGAGCTCTGGTGGCCTAGTGGCAAGAAGCTGCAACTACAATCCCAGAGGTGCATGGTTCAAATCCACCAGATGCTCTGCTGGGGAAGGAGGGGCAATCTCCTCCTGTACCAGTCAGATCTGATTTGATGGTACACGCACACAAAAATAATAAAATAAAATAAAAAATTTTTAAAAATTACAAGTATTATATGATCTCACTTATAAAAAAGACAAGAAATGGTAAATAAATGGAGATCAAATTTTATTAATGGTTATGAGGGACAGGAGAAAGGGTGGAAAGGGGAGTAACTTTGCATTTACAGTGGTGGAAATAATGCATTGGTGAAGGGTAGGGTTACACAGTAATTAATGTGATTGCTATCAACAAGTAAAACTTGTAAAATGTTGAATTGAAAAAAGCTGTGCAGTAAATAGAGTAACAATAACAAAAGGGCAGTGTTTGTGACTTCTTTTATACGATCAAACACCTCATGGGATTTGGTTTTGTGGTTTGAAGGTTTGAGGTCATGGTTTTGTGGGCATCTCAATTAATTGGTTTAATATCACATTTGGTTCTGTTCTATCTATCCCCTCAGCATGTAGTCCTTTTGGTCTTTAAAGCTTGGAAATAGCCATTCAACTTTCAACAACAGGTGCCTATTTTCTTGGAGAAACATGAATAAGAAGAACTAATTGGTGCCTAGACTTTACTGAACATTTTGATCCAAAATTCTATAGAAGAATTCTGGTAAAAAGGGGGAAACGCCCAGTAGAATTTCAAATTCTCATAATATAGGGCTGTTGTAACATAGGGTCGCTATGAGTCGTAGGCGACTCGAAGGCACATGACAACAAACAACAACAAATAATATTGATACTTTCTGGAGCCATAGAGGCTATTTAAACCTCTGAAACTATTGTTGTTGTTGTTGTTGTTGTGTGCCGTCGAGTCGCTTGCAACTCATAGCGACCCTATGTACAACAGCCCTAAACCCTGCTCTATCCTGTGCCAATCTCATTGCCTCTGACACATTCATCCCAATTACCCCAGTCACTGAATCAATCCACCTCATAGAGGGTCTTCCCCTCCTGCGCTGTCCCTCCACTCTGCCCAGCATTATGTCCCTCTCC
>NW_006399753.1:34163555-34168461 GCF_000299155.1 Elephantulus edwardii | reverse complement strand
TTTGAGCTTAAGAAATGCTGAATGAGTTTGGCCCTTTTGATTTTCCGACTCTAGCTCCTCGCACATTTCATTGTAGTATTTTGCTTTGTCATTCCGTGCTGCCTTTTGGAATCTTCTGTTCAGCTCTTTAGTGTCTTGGATTCTGAGATAATGTTTAAAAGTTTAACCAAAGATATCCCCTGAGATCTTCTAAAAGCAAAAAGTTAATTTTGTCGTTATGCACCTGTGACACAATGTGACCAACTCTATGCACAATTGTTCTGAAACCTGCCCTATCCTGAGCCAACCTCACTGTCTCAGACATACCTACCCCAGTTACACCAGTTACTATGTCAATCCATCTCATCCAGGATCTTTCACTTCTGTGCTATCCCTTCTCCCATACAAGCATGATGTCCTTCCTTCTCCAAGGGCTGGTCTCTCCTGGCCATGTGTCCAATGTATGTGAGATGGAGCTCCAAAATCCTTGCCTCCGAGGAGAAACTCCAAGACTGACCTATTTGTTCTCTTGGCAGTCCAATACTCTTCTCCAGCACCACAATAAAAAGGCATCAATTTTTCTTCTATCATTTTTAGTCATTCTCCAGCTCTCTGATGCATAGCAAATAATTGTGAAGACCATGGTCTGGATCACGCACAAATTAGCTTAGCTATTTTAAAAAATGCCTGCCAGGAATCTTATAATCTTTTAAAAGCCACCTACTACTACTTACTGCCATCAAGTCATTTCTGATTCATTGTGACCCTTCCTCAGGTTTCTGAGGCTTAAATTGTGTCAGGGGAGACTGCCCGTCTTTCTCCTGCGGAGTCACTGGTGGATCTGAGCCACCAGGGAAACACAACCTTTGAGTCAGCAGCACAGCTCTTTATGGACTAAGCCACCAGTGTTCCTTAAAGAACAACCTGTGTGGAATCAAATTGACAATAACAATTGGAGAGATTCTATAGGAATCTCAGGGAGCAGAGAATTTTGTGTTAATTATAAGGAATAATGCTGAAATGAGGGTAACAATGATTGCACAATTTGAAAATTCAGTGTTACTGAATTATACAATTTAAAAATTATTGAATTGAAAGGGGTTCAGCTGTATATATTCTCAAAAACAAAAAAATTAATTCTATTCTAAAAATATCTAAACAGTAATTTAAAAACCATAAACAACAACAAAACTAAACTACTGGCATAGTTGTTGCATACTTTTGAGTTGGAGCTGACCCATAGCTGACCCTCCAACAGGTTTTAAGAGGCAGAAAATTATATGGAAGAAGATGGCTCATTTCCCCCCACAAAGCCACTGATTCAAACCACCTGCCTTGAGTTGACAGAAAATGAAAGATGCTTTTTATGTCCATGAATGAAGAAAACATAAAATGAGTCATGTTTTATGTATAAATCAATTGTTCAATAAACTTCAAAATATGTCAGATAAGAATGACTTGGTGGCATAGTACATTAACGTGTCAGGTTGTTCCCTGTAAGACTGGTGGTTTAAATTCAATGGCAGTGATAAGTTTGATGTTATCTCTGGCTTTCTTTTCTAGCATCCCACTCCACCTGATCATGGACACACTGTTCCCAAACATAGCTTTACCCAGACCATATCCTTAGCAAATCCTTACTCTTTCTTTGTGACCCAGGTCAGGTGTCACTTTTTTTTTCTTTTTTTTTTCTGAAGACTAGTTTAATTTACCAAATTGAACCATATTTTTAACATTTAAAATAAAATACCTGGCTACAATAAAGTTAGCAATTTATGAAAATTGCTTCCAGAAATTGCCCAAATCAATTTTAAACATAATTTGAGTTCGGGGGTTTTTTTTCACATTTTTTAAATGTCAAGTTTTCTTTTGCATATTCATACAAAACATAACATTTCTATTTTATAACTTGGTTAATATGTTTGTAACAGAGCGCTTTAAATTACTGATATTCATAATACTTCCTTTTTCCTGCTAATGGTTTATACCTTCCATTTAAAATATATAAACATCTTTTCATTAAGTTGGAACTCTCAAAGAGAGATCTGAAAATAAATGAGTTAAACATCTGTAAATTCTTCTTCGCTTCTATTATAGTGTAGCAACTTATCATCTAATCCATAGTAGTCTATCAGGTCAGTGAGGCTTAATTTCTTATTTTCTTCAGACAGTGCTGACTGCAACTCATAGAGCACCAGCTGGCTACAGTGTCTCCACTTTTTTATCAGCGACTGTAACTGAGAGAGGTCGTTCTTTGATCTATACATTTTGACTAGTTTTAGCCTGCGAAGAAGGTCTTCTTTCTCCTCAATCTGCTTCACCAATTTTGATTTTTCTTCCAGTAGTTCTTGTTTGAGAAGATTCTCATTGACGGAATCATTTTGGAAAGCACTGTATGATCCAGTTCCAAGTGATTCAGATTCACATGGACTAATATTCTCAGAGGTATTTTTCAAATATGTAGTTTCTTCAAAGTCACTGTCTGTGTGTTTAAAAGTTTCTTGAGATCCCAAAGAGTTTTCTTCTGTTGAAGATACTGATTTTTCTGAAGGAGTCTGATCACTCTCTTCATTGTCTACTTTAAGACGTTTTACCACACTGTAACAGGAACTGAATGATGCTCTTGTTTTCCTTAATCTTTCTCGAAGTGTTGCACTCATTGGTTGTTTTTTTGAACTGTTTGTTTGGGGAGATGGAGGAATCACACAGGCCTGCGGGGTGCTGGGGGAAATCACAGCTAAGTGAGTGGAACTTTCCATCTTGGAAATTAAATCCTGACTTCTCTCTCCCTCCGCCATTCTCATGGGCAGAAAAACGCCCAAACACGGCCGTAAACCGCCCCGCTCCAAGGTGTCACTTTTTATGTGAAGCTTTCTTTCATATCGCAACACTTCTTTTCATGGCTTTGTTCACTACCCTATCAAAGCACGTCACTAAATTATAATTTCTTGTGAGTACTTGTCTGTTTCTCACACAGTGTCTTTGTATCACTATGTTCCTTGGACGTAGCAAACTGCTCCTCATTGAGCAGGAGTTTCTAATGTTTGTGTAACAGATGAACTAATAACCATTTCTCTTCTAGCCAGACAGCCATCTCACCTCCATAACAGCTTTCAAATCACTTGCCATTTCTTATCAAGTCCAAGATTATAATCCTTTTTTTAAAATGAGTAATTTTTTATTGCAAAAAAAATTAACTGTAGTTAGGGACAGGATGCTTATTGCCTGACAAAGACCAAAATACATGGATTTACATGTCAGTAAATTTGTAATATATCAAAAAGAGATCAAATTGTACACAGAAAAATCCACAAATATGTTATCCTGAGCTCACAGGCAGTAAAAGAGAGGTAAAGCAGATAGAAATTACTATTCTGCATACTACTCTATAAAAGCATAACTCACTTTATTGAGCTCTGCAGATACTGCATTTTCTAAAAAATTTAATGTTTCTGGCCAGCCTGCTCAGAGCTGACCCACCAGAAGGTGTTCAGAGCTGTAAGCTGCACAGAGGTAAATGGCCCATCTTTCTCCTGCAGAGCAGTAGGTAGATTAAAACCACCTGCCTGTGTGCTGGTATAAACTGTTGCCCAGTCCTTACTCATTAGGCCACCAGAGCACCTAGAGACTGGTTTGGATTTTTGTTTGTTGGTTGGCTTTGGGGGGATTCTTTTTGAAAGTTTGCACTGATCATATCTATCCATGCCATTTTTTCCCAACATGTTTTCACTTTGTATCTCTCAGTCACATTTTGATAGTTCTCAGCATATTTCAAAATTTTCTTAATAATAGCCCTTGTGATCCAGTGGATAGAGGTTGGGCTACAAATTAAAAGGCCGAAGTTTAAATTCATCAGCTGCTCCTTAGGAGAAATAAGGGGCCATCTACTTCCAAAAAGATTCACAGCCTGGGAGACTCCGTCACGTAGTTTTACTCCGTCCAATGGGTCTCTAAGAGTCGGAATTCACTGGATGCCAGTGGATTATTGCACCCTTAATAATAGAAACAAATATTTTACTTGCACTGGGAAACTAGAAAACATGTATGACTCATTCTATTGTGATATTTGCTTTATTGTCATGTTCTGGAACTAAATGTGTGATGCCTCCAAGGTGTGCCTGTACACTCTTGAGTAGACTTTTTATTAAAGCTGTATGGTTGAGCCTGGTAAAGTTAAGAATCTACTTCACTTCATAGTAAATTACTTTTAAAATAGTAGATAGATGCTGTGCTCCAACGCTGTGGCCTGTTCTCCCCGAAGCGTGATGGCATCGGTTAGTGTTTGCCTCCCTCTTTCATTTCAGCCCTTCTCCCTGCTCTCAGCCTTGAGACATTGGCGCTAGCAAGCTGCACTGCTGGGCTGCATTGCCCTCTGGTTTTGAGGTGGGCTCAAGCCATGGAGAGGCTGGAGGGCAGAAGTGAGACTGGCATTTATTTCCCCTTCAGCTTCCGCACTCCAGGGTCTGAATCTGGCTGTGTTCCATACAATCACTCTTTTATGGTTCCAGCTCCTACAAGACTCTGAATCCTGTTCCAAACAGCATGTTTTCTGGAAGGAATCTGACTGATCAGTCACCTGCCCACAGCTAAATAAAACATGTAACTAGAAGAACTGCTGTGGTGGGTTTCCATTTCTTGCTCCAATGTGTCATCGTAGAGCAGTCTTTACACCAAAACTTGTAATACTGAGGGAGGGTTCTAACAGCATTGAGAAGGGAATGACTGGAAGTATCAGTTAGAAGCCCATTGATTTTTTTTCTTTTCCTCATCTCATAACAGAGCAGGGTAACACTGTATGGTTCAAAATTGGGAAGGGGTACGCCAGGGATGTATCCTATCTCCATACCTTTTCAACCTGTATGCAGAGCAGATTATCCGAGAGGCTGGGCTCTATGAGAAGTGTGGCATCAGGATTGGTGGAAGATCT
>NW_006399753.1:34146074-34162825 GCF_000299155.1 Elephantulus edwardii | reverse complement strand
GGATGGGTGTGTCAGAGGCAATGCGATTGGCACAGGATAGAGCAGGGTTTAGGGCTGTTGTACATAGGGTTGCTATGAGTCATAAACGACTCGATGGCATATAACAACAACAACATCTCATAAAAATCACAAGCTTCAGTGGCACAACAGACGGCTCCTCCCCATAAAGGCACACGTCTTCACATCACCTCACCTTAGTCCTCTGACTTCTGCTGGAAAGACCTGCGGAACTGGGACTCCTTTTCATCCACCTTGAAAGTCTCCTTTAAGCGTCAGTTGTTAATTAGCATTGTGGGTGTTCTTATTTAAAAAGTGAACCACCTCAGAAGGTGGAGCCATGTGTTATCTGTGTACGCTTTTCCTTGTATTCTTTTGTTTAAAAACACTTTGCATTCCCTTGAGATTGTTGCCCAGGCACAACCACATTTTCAAAGAGTCCTTACTCTTGCCAGTCTCAGTAGTAAATCTGGTCTCTGCTCATTTTTAAAAATCATTTTGTTTCCTTATTATGTGCACATCTTATTTCTTCCCCTTTCAGTCGCTGCCTGCTCAGAGCAGATCCCACAGGCCCCAGAATGATGCTGTCTGTCACTTAGAGAAAGGCAGTCTCTTCTGGGAGTTAGAAGCAATGAATGCCAAAAATTGTTTTTCAGATGTTTGGTGTTTAATGAAACACAAGATGTGCACTGCCAGGTAGCACCAGTATTCCTTTTTAAGCTTTCCTTATGTTGCCATATATTTGCCTAAAACACCGCCTTATGTCACTTTGTCTTTCTGTTTGCCTACATTCCTTACTACATTCCTTACACTCCAGGATTTTTAAAGCCCATTTTAAATTGTCACCAACAAAAAGACAAAGGAAAAGTAGCCCTCAGGCAACTCCATTCAGGTAGGAACAAAGAATTAAATTTGAGCCTCAGGAGTAATGCGACTTAAGGGAATTCCAAACAGGACTACCTACTTCAGAACTCTTTCCATCAAATAGTCTTTTTGCTGTATCAAAAATAATAGGTTGAGGCAGGAATGGTATCTACAATATAAACTGTATTCAAAGCCACAAAGCCTGGAGTTATTGAGGGAAGTAGCTCCTCTCAGCTGTGAGTCTCTGGAAACCTGATTTTTCTGGACTGCAGCATTCAGTATGGATTGAGGCTCAATGTCAAGAAGACAAAGATTCTCACCACTGGACCAATTGGCAGCATCAGGATGGATGGTGAAGAGATTGAGATTGTTAACAACTTTAGTCTGCTTGGCTCCACGGTCAACACTCTTGGCACCAGCAGCCAGGAAATAAAAAAACTTATTGAAAAAAAAATTTAAAAAAAAAAAACCAACTTATTGAGATGGGAAAATCTGCCATTAGGGACCTCTCCAGGGTACTGAATAGAAATGGTGTCACTCTGGAGACTAAGGTGTGTCTGATACAGGCCATGGTCTTTGCAATCACTTGTTAAGCATCAGAGAGTTGGACAATGACTAGGGAGGATAGAAGGAGAATTGATGCCTTCGAGCTGTGGGGCTGGAGAAGAGTATTGAATAGACCATGGACGGCCAAGAAAACAGATTCATCCTGGAGAGGGTTAAACCAGGGTGCTCCTTGGAGGCAAGGATTCTGGGGCTTTGTCTGACATATTTTGGACATGTTGTAAGGAGGGAGAGGTCCTTGGAGAGGAACACCATGCTTGGGAGGGTGGAGAGACAGCATAGGAGGGGAAGACCCTCTATGAGGTGGATTGATTCAGTGACTGGGGTAATCAGGACGGGTGTGTAAGAGGCAGTGCGACTGGCACAGGATAGAGCAGGGTTTAGGGCTGTTGTACATAGGGTCGCTGTGAGTTGCAAGCGACTCGATGGCACATAACAACAACAATGGCTTTAAGCCAGCAGGTTCTCTTGGCATTTCTGTATCAACCAGGGGAGCTATGGTCCAGGACCTGTCTTTGAGGGTAAGAACACTGTATTTCTTTAGCCCTTGCCCTATATGGAGTTTACCATTAACAATTCTGTAAATATCTCATGTTAAAAGGAAAACATAGCCCCATACTATGCTCCTGGGAGCAACTAAAAGTGTAAGGGCACTCCCCCTTCAAAAAAGTGAGTCCTCTGAATCAGTTGCCACTAATAACATTCCAACCCTTCACAAGAGGTGTGTCAAAGTAGAACCCTGCTCCAATAGCTCTTAGCATTTTATAGATGAGGAAACTTGAGCCTTGTCATGAAGTCCACCCTTCTCCTTGGGTCCCTGTTGTAAGATATATTAAGTGTAGTTGAGTCATCTACTACTCATAGTAATCCTAGGAAGAAAAGATCAAAACCTTGCCTGTCGTTCTCACAATCTCTCATGTTCAAGCCCAGTGTTGCAGTCACTGTGTCAATCCTTCTTGCTGAGGACCTGCCTTTTTGCTGACCCTCTACTTTTTCCAAGCGTTATATCTTTTTTTTCAATAATTTGTAATGAATTGTAACTCATAGCAACCCTCCATCAGGTTTCTGACTCTGTAAATCTTTATATTTTTATGAGAGGAAACTACCTATATTTCTATCATGGGGCAGTTTGTGAGTTTAAACAACTGAGTTTTCATTTAACAGGCCCACACTTGCCATCCTATGCCATCAGAGCACCTTACTAACATGTTGTGTTCCATCACATCTGAACTGATCCATAGCCGGGCCTTCACCCAGTTTCTAGAGGCAGTTAATCCCATGAGAGGAAATTGTCCATTTTTCTCCAGAGAGAAGCTGGTGGATTTAAACTGCATGCCTTGGGATTGTCATATAGCTAATCTTAATTGGATTGATCCTATTCCACATACTGTTTTGAGCACTTATTTGATAGAAGATGAGTTTAAGCATAAAGAAGTTAAGTAAATTGCCTAAGCCATCCAGATTAACAGAAGTCAGAGGTAGAATCCAAACTCCCCTGTCCACTCAATAAGCCTACACTCAACCATATTCTCTACTGTTGCAGTTCTAGCTTCTACTTTGCTGGGTAACTGTTGGATAATTATTGAATCCGTGAGGCTTAGGGTTTTCTATAAGGTTTTCTATATGGGCTGTGCAAATAGTTACTGCACCACACTGCTAATTGAATGGCTGGAAGTTTGAATCTGCCCAGAGACACCTCAAAAGGAAGCCCTGGAGATATACTTCCCATAAAAATCTGCCATTGAAAACCCTATGGAGAAACCCAGTCTCCCCATGATACGCGGCGTTGCCAGGATTCAGAGTGACTTGGTGACAAGTGACTAAATTTCTGTGTATGCTCATCTCCAGCCTAATGGATTCCTTTTCTTTCATTTTACTTGCGGGATAGGCTTCAGGGAGAGACTCCTAATTTCCTTGCACTGCACATGGGTCCTGGGTGGCAGGGTAGCAGGCACCCTACACTCTGTCCTATTTCAAAGACCACACAAGGTCACACTAGCCACTCAGGGATGTTGGAGTGCTCAACTGCCTTTTACAATACACAGTCACAATAAGACGCGACAGCCCTGCTTGCTGGCAGGCGAGCTGGGCAGTATCACATTTCAAATATTGCCTCTGCTTAAATGTTCTGAGGCCATTCAGAGCCCGGTTAGAAAAATACAGTCACGACTCTGCTCAGGGCTGGGGCTGTTGATTTTGTTAGGTGAGCTCACTAGAGGAATATAAAACGCAAGAGGAAGAGCGGTGACATGAAAAAAAAAAACCCAACCTAAAAACAATAGATGGATATACAGGGTCAAATAAAAGTCACAACACAGTGGATAAACAGGCTGGCTCAGGTTAAACCAAGGTTTTAAAAGCCTAAGGAATGAATGCATTTACGTTTGTTCCTGTTTCTACCTAACTGTAAAATGTTTACTTGCATCCTGGCTTTTATTTCGAGAGAGATAGAGCACAAAGACTAAACTGGAACTCTCTTTAAAAAAAAAAAAATCCCCTGACAATAGCTAATGTCTCCTGCTCAGCACACACACACCAAAAAGGTTTTGTGTTCAAGGCACGCAGTATTTGTATGGCTAACCATCTATTTATGCCAGGTTTCTAATGTTATGCAAGTCTTTTACTTACCACTGAGTGAGTGTGCTGATTCAACATTTTACAGATGCATAAATTTTCCTTTAGAAGCTGTGCCGAGAACGTGTGCACACAACGCTCCCCCCCACCCCCCAGTTTCTTATTGAAATCAGATGATGCAAAATGAATTGTCTCACATTTTAGTGATAGGCTGCCCCCTAGTGAAAAATTCCAGCCATGCACTCAACCTATTAAAAGTATTGGTGAAAACCCTGCAGAGGTTTCTTGACACAAAGGAGAAAATGTCCTTCAGTCCTGCGGAGGATGTGATGGCATTGTGTAATTTAACCATCAATCAGATGCCGCTTTTTCCCCCTCCACCTTATTTCCTTTGTTACAGTGTTCTATACATTTTCCTTTGCCAATTCAAGATCTCTCTCTCTCTCTCTCTCTCTCTCTCTCTCTCACACACACACACACACACACACACACACACGCTCTTAATGAAGGATCTAATGACCAGTGTCCTTTCCCATGTTACTTTGATAATAGTCTGTATGTGCACTTCCATTCTCGTTCATGTCGCTAGGGTATTATGTGGTAATTTTTCCTATCAGGACAATTACATAAAATAAGTTGTTTCTGCTTTTAGAAGGTGATTGTATTAGCATTCTAAATATTTTCGTGTTCAATGTCTCTAGGCAGAAAATTCTTTTGAACTGCTAAATAAGAACGCTAAATGATGATTTCTAGATCGTTTTTATTATGTTGTTCAGAGGTCAAACAGTTCTCATGACAAAATAAAACTGAGCATCTCAATTAAAAACTAGTACTTAGGAACTTAAAAACAATAGCAAATGTATCTTTCTTTGTTGCTTTACTTCTCTACCATCCTCCCTACTCATACATTTAACTCCACTAGAAGGAATAGCATGTCATCAAAAATGCGTAAGACTGAAATGTGAAAAATCAATGACTGTGAACAGTTGTAAAATTTGATTGTTTGGACACTCACTCCTCTCTCCTTTTTGCTATCTAATTTTATACAGGTGCCATCCAAGATTAAAATCAAAAGGTGCTCTATACTTTATTTTGACAGTTCTTTCAAAGTTCCCTTAGTTTCTCCTATTCAGACACAATGATGAATATTACCCAGTTTTGAGGTATCTGAAGGTAAAATATCCATTAATATATGTAATGAAAATATTTTTAAAACCATCTTAGATATCTTTTTAAATCTTAGATATTTTTAAGATGTAAAATTTATAACTAGCCTGTGAGATAAATATAGATAAGAGATACTCAGCTCAGAGAAGGTAAGTCACTTTCCTAAGGGCATACAACTAATTAATGACCATTAGGACTCAAGTTATGGCTAGCTGAAGCCATGTCATGCTCCTTGTTTTCATGGATACTCCACATCCCGCCCTTTGTTTGTAATTTATTAAGTCTTTGAAGCAAATAGTTGTTGTTAGGTGCTGCTGAGTCAAATATAACTCCTAGAGACCATGTGTGCAATAGATCTGAACCCTGTCCTATCCTGTGCCGTTCTTAGCAAATACGACACTCTTTCATCCACTGCTATAGTCACTGTGTTTATCCATCTCATTGAAGGTCCTCCTCTCTTCCACTGACCCTCCAGCTTTACAAGCATGAGGTCTCTTACCAACAGGTAGCTCTCCTAGCAACATGCTTAACGTCCAAAAGACAAAGCTTTGTTATCTTTGCCTACAAGGAGCATTCTGGCCTACGCTTTTTCCAAGATACATCTGTTTGTTCTTTTTGCAGTCCATGGAATATTCTGTATTCTTCTCCAACACTACAAACTCAAAGGCAACTCAGATGCATAGCTAGTGATTGAAAAGACCATGGCCAGAATCGGGCATACTTTAGACTTCAGACATCATTGTTCTTCAGCATTTATGGTGAGACAGCAAACTTGCCCAATGCAATACATCTCCTGATCTCCTGACTGCTGGTACTAAGGGTTTTGATTGTGGATCCAAGTAAGATGAAATCATTGATCACTTCAGTAGTTTTCCCATCTGTCATAATGCTGCCTATTGGTCTAGTTTTGATGATTTTTGTCATCTTGATATTGAGGTATATTTCCATTGACGGCTATAGTACTTGATCTTCTGCAGCAAGTGTTTCAAATCCTCATCACAATCAGCAAACAAGATTGTGTCATCTGCATGATGCAGATTGTTGATGAGTTTTTCTCTGATCCTGATGCCACATTCCTCTTCATGAAGTCCAGAGTCACAAAGTATTTTCTCAGCATGGCCTACAGGTAAGAAGCTGCACTGCTATCCCAAAGGAACACAGTTTGAATCCACCAGCTGCTCTGTAGAAGAGGGATGGGCAATTTCCTCCTGTGTGATTAACAGCATCTGTAAGCTGCCTGTAAGGTCAGCTATGGGTTGGTTCTGATTCTAGGGTACTCAACAATGACAGATTGAATAAGTATGGAGAAAGGATACATCCCTGGCACAACCTCTGAAAGCCTGCTAGAGGTTCAACTCTGAGTTAGTTCCAAATCAATGGCACATGACTCTCCTTGGGAGGTGACACCGTATTTAAGCAGTTCAGCTGTTTACTGATAGTACAAAACAGACACTCCAGACTATTTAGAGCCTTGGAAACTCTCTGAGGACATTCTACTGTCATCTACAGGGTCACTATATCAGTTATGAGTCAGAAACTACCTAAAAGAAAGAAACTGTCATTGCCAGGAGGAATCAGTCCTTGGAGAAGGACATCATGCTCGGAAGGGTGGAAGGACAACACAGGTAAAGAAGACCCTCGATGAGATAGATAGACACAGTGATTAGAGTAATAGGGGCAGGTGAGTCTCAGACAGTGAGACTGGCTAAGCACAGGGCAGGGTTCAGAGGTATTGTGAATAGGGTTACAACAGCATGTAACAACAACATTGATCCTTGGGAAAAATGAGTGAGAGCTGTCACAAAAGAATGAAAAAGAATTGGTTACATCTCTTTTCAGTGATTCTCCCCAAGGTTGCACCCTTCTCCTCAGCATGAATAAGTTATGATGTGAAATTTCTCTTCTTACACAAAGACGTTGTCATAATGGAAAAGAAGGGAACTTCAGGCAGATAACTGCTAAGAGCAGATGGTATTATCTGCAACAACAAACAAACTGCCCTGTGGGATTTCTGTATCATGGGAACTAAAAAAAGCCACACAAATAGTAATATCCATAAACTGTGATTCAAACATGGTTTGAAATTTCATGGCTGAAGGAGAATTAGAATATTCTTTTTTCCAGTTATCCAACTCATGAAGTTGTTTTTCTTTCTATTACCTACAACAATCTTAGAATTACAACAGAGATCATATTTCTAGAATTTAAAAAAAATTCTGCTAGAATATTTAATATTATTTTGTTATCCTTGAGGTGATATAAAGTTAGTTTTCTTTTTTGAAAAGTACACACTTACATATTATGAAAAAGAATCTGTGGTCAATTAAAGAATTGTACAGCAATATTCACTTACTCTGCTTGGAGGGAATACATTTGTTGTGAGTTTGACCATATGATTGGTGATTGCTTTACCCAGTGAAACATAAATGAAAATAGCAGTGTGCCAGATCCACGCCTGAGCCTTTAAAGGCATCATGTGCCCTAGCTCATCCCTTCTACATCAAATAGCTACCTGTCTAAGAAGACATGTTGCTGTTATGTGACATCAAATCACCTGTAACTCATAGCAACCCTATACACAACAGCTCTGAATCGTGCACTATCGTGAGCCAATTTCATTGTCTCTGACATATCTATCCCTATTACCCCAGTCACTGGCCAATCCATCTCATCCAGGGTCTTCCTCTCCTGCACTGTCCCTCCACCCTTCCAAGCATAATATCCCTGTCCAAGGACCAGTCCCTCCTGGCCATGTGCCCAAAGTATGTCAGACAGAGCTTCAAAATCCTTGTCTCCAAAGGGCAACTCAGTTTCACCCTCTCTAGGACAGACCAGGCACTGGCCAGTTTTGTCTGTTGTTGTTACATGTCATCAGTCAGAATTAACACATAGGTGATGCTCTAGAGGGTTTTCAGAGGCTGTAACCTGCACCAGAAAGGATTCTCCATCTTTCTCGTGCATATTCAAATGCATGCTTTTGGGTTGACAGCATAACTCCTTACTCCCTAAGTCACCAGAGCTTGGTCTAGAGCATAATGAAGACTTGTAAGAAAGCAGTACTGGTTCCTCTCACTTACCACAAAAGATGCCTATGGTCAGAGCACTAAAGCCTAAACATTTTATTAATATTCATCTGCTAAGAATCTACTTACTATTTTTCCAACAAAGTTCATTCTTTAAATTCCTAGTCACTTTCCAGTGAGCAGAGAGAAACGGCTACAAGCAAGCTTTCTGTTAACAAGGGAAAAGTTAAATGCATCACTGAAGAAGACAGAAAAACCATTAAGAAGCTACTTACGAATTCAAAATCATAGGCCTCTAGGATAGCTTAACAGGAAAAGAATATCCCTAAATGTGTCAATTGCCCAGGCAACAGTAATTAAAACAAGCAATTATGAACAATTATGATCAATTATGAACAATTACAATAAGTTCAGAAGAATCACTTCCAGAATGGCTTAAAATAGTAATTCTTAAAGGACTTTTGCTTTTGTTTTTAATTTATTTTTTAGATCATGGATGATCCATTTTGATAAATTCTTAAAAATTAGAGAATCTCCTATCTCAAAAATACATGTGAGAAAAGCCTTATAAAAACTTTCCTATAGTTTGAGACACTACAGAAATTTCCCAGAGCGGATTCTATAGACTGCAATATAAACCATTACTTTAGAATAAAAAAGAGGGCTTGGGCCAATAAAGATATAATTTAATTATCTGAAACTTTTTCTTTCTGTGACACTGCTTATTCCTATGAAACAGCTTTTTCCTATAAAACACAATTCTAGATAAATGAAGGGCCCTGGAATTCCTCAAGCGGATGGAGTCATTTCCCTATCACTGATGTCATTTTGGTACTATGCCTAGACCCACCTTAGGAGAGATTACTGATCTTTACGCCTCCAATGACTCAGTGGCATCCCTTTATGGTATATTTCACTCTGCTGCAACTTAATTTTTATATACTTCAAGTTTACAAAATGTTCATCATGTTGTTATTGTCCTATATCTTATAATCCCTGCTTCCATTTCTCTGGTCCATTGCAATTTGGAAAGTTATAAAGCCATTTTATAAAGTCATTCAATACATTTTATTCTTTCTGGTGAAACAGCAAAGATTATTCTTCTGGTTTTAATTTTCTCTGAAATATGGGTTATCCATTTTTCTCTTGCTTATGGAGACATTTAATAAATGAATATATATAATGGTGGAAGTATGGCAATGATTCAAAATACAATTACTGGCATCATTATACCATTCTCTCAAAAACACTTTGCTGTCAAGTTGAAACTGACTCATAACTAACTGATGTGCCATTGAGTTTTCGAAGCTGTAAATTTCAGGTAAAGAGATTGCTCAGCTTTCTTCTGTCAAGCTGCTAATGGATTTGAACTGTCAGAGTGACTTGTATAGCCTCTGGATTATAAGTGTAACTCCCTACAAGCTACACCACAAGAGCTCTCTATGATACCAACCTGATTCAGGCCATGATCTTTTCAGTTACTTGCTCCATATCTGACAGTTGGACAATAAATAAGCATGACACAAGGAGAATTGATGCCTTTGACCCTTCCCATGTGAAAGCAAACCAGCTCTTTTTTGAAATTAGAATGGATAAAAAAAAGCATTGCAAGATCTACCACTGAATATCCTTTCAACTGCTATATTTTCTGCACCCTTGACACCATGTCTAGTATTGCTGAAATCACACGTGGCACTATATTATAAAGGCCCCAAAAATCTACAATTAACCTCCACAAGCCATTTGCCTTTTTTTAAAAAAAAAATTCTACTAGTTTATTTACAAAATTCTAATACGTTGTTGTTGTTAAGAACAAATTATTTTTATTTCCCTCACCTGCCCCTGTCAAATTGTACAACCCCATGATTAACCCCCCCCAGCCCCCTGCATATCCTCATCCCTCGGCCTTCACCTTCTCCTACCACTCTTGGATCCTTGTACTCATTCTACAATAATGGTTTTATACAATATTTATCCTTGTGGGACTGAGGTAGTTCACTTTGCATAATGCTCTCCAGTCCCTCCGAAGTTAGGTAATAATTTACAAAATCATTGCTCCTGCATGCTGCATAATATTCCATTGTGTGAAGGTGCCATAATTTCTCAATCCATTCATTTGTGGTTGGACATTTCGGTTCTTTTCATGTTCTTGTGATGGCGAATAATATGGCTATGAACATTGGTGTACAAATCTCCGTTTGCGCGTCAGTTCTCATTTTCTCAGGGCGTATTCCAACACAGATCAGTTGGTCCAGTGGACAGAAAGCGATGCTACCAAATCAAAGGTGGGTGACTTTTAATCTTCATCCCTCGTATAGCCCTGGTGTGTCCACTTGCCTTACAGCAGTAACTTGTGGTTGCTGTGAGGCTGAACACTGTGACACTGATGTGTCAAATACATTAATGGTTGGTTACCTATGGTGGATAGTGTTGCGTGGAGCTCCCCCGATTAAAACAAGCTTGGAAGGAGGAGTGGCATCCACTTCCATAATAGCTTGCCTCTGGAAACCCTATGAACCTGGAGAGAGGATGAAAGACACACAAGTGTTGAGGACTTTCCTTCGTAGGATTGCTATGAGTTGCCTGCAACTTGACCGCACTTAACAACAACAACAACAACAACATATTCCAAGTAGTGGAATAGCTGGGTCATATAGAATTTCTACATTCAGCTTTTTAAGGAAGCACCAAAGCACCAGAATGGTTGTATCATTTTACAATCCCACCAACAATGTTTAAGAGTTCTTTTCTCACCATATCCTCTCCAACATTTATTACTTGCTGCCCTGTTAAACTTTGCCACTGATATTGGAGTGAAATGATACAGAGCTGTTACACAGAGAATTTGTCAGCACGAACACTCTAGCCTTTAGCATGTCTTTAATCAAAGCAGTTATTTATTTTTTCCACCAGGGATCCTATATGGCTTCAAATTACCCTGAGTAGGCTTAGGCAATTTGTAATGGTTCAAATTTAGCGTGTCAGATTAGCACTGGTCTAGAGTAGACTTACAAGCCTTCAGTTTTACAATATCTGGTAGAGTGTTCCACAATTAGACATAATACACATAAAAATAATACATTCAGGTAAATGACATGCAACTACTTCGTAACATCTGTTTGTATTTTTCAGTTTCCCTCCAGACTTTCACTTTAGTCCCATCAATTATTACATTTCCATTTCCTTCTAGTATAACTTTATGTCCCTTCAAGATTTTATCAACAGGTTTGCAGATTACAGTACATTGGTCTCCTTTCTCCAGAAGTCCCCAAAAGGCTTTTTCTCACCCCCTATGCCATTTTACCCACACATGTACATATGGCCTCAGGTCCCCTGCTAGGGGTTAGACTACAAGACCATGGCTTCTAGTCAATTCATATCTTGATTTTTAGTTGAATTTCTGCTTCAAGTGATTCTTGGGGGGAGCCCCCTATCATAAACCACCTCATGATTGGCATGAATAGAATGGACTTGTTCAGGTCTTCTTGATGTTGTGGGAACAGAGGGAGCCTTTATTGATCCACCCAACCTTCTATAGTGCTGCCTGAGAACTTTTGTCTTGACTCCATCAATGTCCACTATTCATTCCATTCCTGATTAACCATTTAAAAATGTCCATCCTGTTAGAGTAAATCTTTTCCACATAGTCTCTTCTCTTTTTTTTATTTGCCTATTAATCACCCTGAATTTCCTTGTATCCTTAAAACTCATAAGGGGAAGTTGTTTCAATAGGACACACAGCTTCTCAAATTGGTGTCTTGTTCTTCAGTAGCAAAGCTATATGAGATGCCCATGCTGGAGGAGTTCCAGTGAGTAACGTCTCTGTCACGGCCTCTGTAAGTGGTGTATTCATTGGATGAAGGACTTCAGTAGCATAAAGCCATTCCAACATGGCTTGCATATGTGGGACATCAACTGCTGCCTCTGTGCTGTCCCAGTTGTTATTTAGACAAGAAAGAGAAGGGCATTTTCTTTTCAAAGAATAAACAAACATATTCACATATCTTATCCACTCTATAAGCTAATTGTCCCCTCTGGGTTTATCTGCTCTCTAACTGTATCTTGCAATATCATTTGTGACTCTTCTACAATTAGTTGTTTGTCTTGTGTTAAGCTAAACATACTCCTTAATTCTGCAGCATTCAGATCTACAGGTGCTGCCCCTAAATTTGTCATACTTACAATCTATTTTAGTAATTGGTTGTTCAGGAGTCTATATATATGTAGCAATGTTGTTGTTGTTATGTGCCGTCGAGTCGCTTGCAACTCATAGCGACCCTATGTACAACAGCCCTAAACTCCGCTCTGTCCTGTGCCAATCGCACTGTCTCTGACACTCCCATCCCAATTATCCCATTCATTGAATCAATCCACCTCATAGAGGGCCTTCCTCTCCTGCGCTGTCCCTCCACCCTCACAAGCATGATGTCCTTCTCCAAGGACAGGTCTCTCCTCACAACATGTCCAAAGTATGTTAGACGGAGCCTCAGATTCCTTGCCTGCAAGGAGCCACCCGGTTTAACCCTTTCCAGGACAAATCTGTTTGTTTTCCTAGCAGTCCATGGTATTCTCAATACTCTTCTCCAGCACCACAGCTCAAAGGCATCAATTCTCCTTCTATCCTCCTTTGTCATTGTCCAGCTCTCTGATGGATAACAAGTGATTACGAAGACTACAGCCTATGTCAGATGCACCTTAGTCTCCAGAGAGACACCATTGCTCTTCAGTAATTTGGAGAGGTCCATAACAGCAGACTTTCCCATGGCAATGCGCATTTTAATTTCCTGGCTGCTGGTGCCAAGACTGTTGACTACAGAGCCAAGCATATTAAGCTGTGTACAATCTCAATTTCTTCACCATCCATCCTAATGCTGCCAATTGGTCCAGTGGTGAGAATCTTTGTCTTCTTGACATTGAGCCTCAATCCATAGTGTAGGCTGCAGTCCTTGACACTCTGCAGCAGGCGCTTCAGGTCCTCTTCAGTTTCAGCAAGCAGGGTTGTGTATCCGCATAACACAGATTGTTGATAAATCGTCAACCAATCTTGACCCCACATTTCTCCTCATAGAGCCCAGCCTCCCGGATAATCTGTTCTGCATATAGGTTGAAAAGGTATGGAGATAGGATGCATCACTGGTATACGCCCTTCCCAATTTTGAACCATGCAGTGTCCCCTTGCTCTGTTCTGACAACTGCCTCCTGGTCCAAGTATAGGTTTCGCATTAGCATGCTCAAGTGTTCTGGGATTCCCATTCTTCTCAGAGTCAGCCATAGTTTGTTATGATCCACACAGTCAAATGCCTTTGCATAGTCAATGAAACACAGATCGACATTCCTCTGGTATTCCCTGCTTTCAGCCAAGATCCATCTAACATCAGCTGCAATATCCCTAGTACCACTACCCCTTCTAAACCCAGCCTGGACTTCTGGTAGTTCTCTGCTGATGTGCTGTTCCAGTCGTTTTTGGATAATCTTCAGTAAAATCTTGCTTGCATGTGAAATCAGTGAGATTGTTCTGTAGTTTCCACATTCGGTTGGGTCACCTTTTTTTGGGATAGGAACAAATATAGATCTCTTCCAGTCAGTTGGCCAAGTGGTCATTCTCCAGATTTCTTGGCACAACTTGGTGAGCATGTCCAGGGCAGCATCTGTTAACTGAAATATGTCAATTGGTATACCATCTATTCCTGGAGCCTTATTTTTTGCCATGTCCTTCAAAGCAGCCTGAACTTCTTCTTTCATCACCATAGACTCTTGCTCATACGTTGTTTCATGAAATTCTTCTGTGTCTTCCAATTCCTTTCAATACAGTGACTCAGTATATTCCTTCTATCTTTTTTTAATACTTCCTGGATCATTTAACATTCTGCCAAAAGCATCCTTGATTATAACAACTCGAGGTTTGAATTTGTTCTTCAGTTCCTTGAGCTTAAGATATGCTGAGCAAGTTCGGCCCTTTGCATATTTCATTGTAATATTTTGCTTTGTCATCCCGTGCTGCCTTTTGAAATCTTCTATTCAACTCTTTAGTATCTTGAATTCTTCCCTGTGCTTTGGCTTCTCTGCATAGGAATCAGATCGATTACATCTGTGGAACGAACCGCTGTCTATATAGCAATCTATAAATGTATGTGTATCCTCTCTGCCATATCTCCTGGTTATGATAGTTTCTTGATCTTGCTCATCTGCCCCCTGACTATCGTTTTGGTTTCCAGAGGTCTCAGGGTTATTTTGAGTTGCATCTACAATTTTTTCTTTCTAGATAAACCCTGAGGTTAAGGTGCATAATTCTGTCCTGATAAGACATTATTCAGTGCTCAAACTGGCCATCTTTGTTCCTACATTCTTTTCTCTTAAATTTGCTGCCACTACTGATAGCAGAAATCAAGGAATTGTAAATTTCACTCTTATCACTCCACATGCCCTCAGTTAACCAGCTTCTCAGGAGCCCACTAACTTCGTGTCCCATGAACAACTTTTGCTTTGGGTAACTGACTGCAATGTAAGAGTTGCATTAACCCATGGATGTTCTTTATCCCATCCAGAGACCAAAAGTGTCTCACTCTCTTGTTTACTCCACTTTCTACAAAACCACATGTTATAGGGAGTCTGGAACTTTGCAGCGAATCCTACAATTCTAACATGAATTGTATTCATAATTCATCATGCTAAGATTAGCAGCAGAACAGTTACAAGAAGTGGAAAGTCAACAGTATTCCAAATGGTTGGTCTTCTGTATAACTCTATGATGTCTGACATCAGCTCCTTCTCTCTCATTCAATCCCCCCCACCCCCCACTCCTCTACGTCCCTTGGCTTCAGTGGTTCACTGGAAGATATCACAGAGACTCAGATCTGTTAGAGGAATGACTCACATGGCTTTAGGTGATGTAGGCAGATGTTACAGAGACTGGTAAGCGTTGTAGATTGTCATTTGCTGTGCATCTGGATGCTGTGCTCTAGTGTCCAAGGAAGGGAGCTATCCAAAAGAGAGCACCCATCACCTTTCATAATCCTTTGTAGGGTGAGGCTTGCATCCCATTCTAATCCTATCTCCTTAATACAATAAATACTTCTTCACAAAATAGAGTGCTTGAATGAATAGAAAATACATTTTGAACAATAAACCTTTAACACCACAGTCCTTAATGAGTCACACTCGACTCAATGGCACCTAATAGCAATTAACAGTAATACTTTGGGAGCTCTGGTGGCTTAGTTGCATTGTAAGGGGTTGTACTGCCAAACCAAAGGCAAGTGGTTCAAATCCACCAGCTTCACCCAAGAAGAGAGATGAGCAATCTCCTCCCGTGCAACCCCCTGCATCTGAAAACATGCTGGAGGATCAGCAATGAGTCAGCTCTGACTTGACAGTACAGAACAACAATGCTTTATTATTATTCATGATTTTTTTTATATTTTCAAAACACTTAATATTTTAACAGAAATAATGACAAATATGGTACTTTTTATAAAAAAAATGAAAATAAAATAGTGTGTAATTTTATGTGCACTATGCAACCAGAAGGGAGTTTCTGATCACTCAGTCCATAGGAAGTTGTGCTGCTATTTCTAATTGACCACTGGATCCAAGAAAGATAGATGAACAATCTCCTCCTGAGTGTTCTACAGCCTCTGAAAATCCACAGAAAGGTGACTAGAAGGCTAAGAGTTTGAGTTTGGTTTATGCATCCAAATATATCAATCGCATGCCTCTAGGTTTGCAGCACAGCTTCTCGCCACTAGACCACAAGAGCTCCCTTACATTGTATAAGACAAGGATTATTATCCTCATTTTACAAGCAATGAAGCTAGAGTAAAAGAAATTGGCTTACCTAAAGGCACATCTTTCTAATGCCAGGATAAAAATTTATACCCATCTCGTTCCCATAACAACATTGTTAAAATCCAAAAATGACAAAGGATTTGCTAGTTGTTTTCAAAAATCAAAAGTATGGTAATATATCTTGTAACTTTGAAAATATATGCTTTATACCAGTGACAGAATATTGATGGGGAGCAGATTTTGTTTCCATTTTAGGATGTTGATGCTCCCTCTTGCCAAGTTCTGAGCTCAGTAAAAACAAATCCAGTCACACACAAAAGTTGTATGTGCCACTGAGTTAGAACTGATTTTTAGTTGACACTCTTGTGGGTTTTCAGAGGCTACAAATCATATAGAAGTAGATTGCATATCTTTCTCCTGAAGAACAACTGGTGGGTTCAAATCACATAGTACTATTCCTAACCACTAGGCACCAGAGCTCCTCATGCACAGAGAAAAGGATCTGCAAACTGATAGGAGGACTGTCTCATAACAATCCTAACTGTACTAAATACTTACAGCTCAATGGCAACAAAACATAGATTGTCCTGTGGCACTTTGGCAAAAGGGAATAATAGTAATTTTATATTATCCTAATGAAGAACAAATTCAAACCTCGAGTTGCTATAATCAAGGATGCTTTCGGCAGAATGTTAAATGATCCAAGGATATGAACATGTACGACTAAGCACAATTGATAACAGTGCATCTAAATTCCAAAATCAATCTCCATAATAG
>NW_006399753.1:34139653-34145384 GCF_000299155.1 Elephantulus edwardii | reverse complement strand
ATGCAAGCAAGATTTTACTGAAGATTATCCAAAAACGACTGGAACAGCACATCAGCAGCGAACTACCAGAAGTCCAGGCTGGGTTTAGAAGGGGTCGTGGTACTAGGGATATTGTAGCTGATGTTAGATGGATCTTATTAAAGCAGGGAATACCAGAGGAATGCCTATCAGAGGAATGCCTATCTGTGTTTCATTGACTATGCAAAGGCATTTGACTATGTGGATCATAAAAACTATGGCTGACTCTGAGAAGAATGGGAATCTCAGAACACTTGAGCATGCTAATGCGAAACCTATACTTGGACCAGGAGGCAGTTGTCAGAACAGAGCAAGGGAACAATGCATGGTTCAAAACTGGGAAGGGCGTATGCCAGGGATGCATCCTATCTCCATACCTTTTCAACCTATATGCAGAAGAGATTATCTGGGAGGCTGGGCTTTATGAGGAGAAATGTGGGGTCAAGATTGGTGGACGATTTAATCAACAATCTGCGTTATGCAGATGACACAACCCTGCTTGCTGAAAATGAAAGAGGACCTGAATCGCCTGCTGCAGAGGGTCAAGGACTGCAGCCTATAATATGGATTGAGGCTCAATGTCAAGAAGATGAAGATTCTCACCACTCGACCGATTGGCTGCATCAGGGTGGATGGTGAAGAAATTGAGATTGTACACAGCTTTAGTTTGCTTGGCTCTGTAGTCAACAGTCTTGGCACCAGCAGCCAGGAAATTAAAAGGCCTATCCATGGGAAAGTCTGCTGTTAGATACCTCTCCAAAGTACTGAAGAGCAGTGGTGTCTCTCTGGAGACTAAGGTGTGTCTGATACAGGCCATGGTCTTCGCAATCACTTATTATGCATCAGAGAGTTGGGCAATGACCAAGGAGGATAGAAGGAGATTTGTGTTTGAGCTGTGGTGCTGGAGAAGAGTATTGAGAATACCATGGACTGCTAGGAAAACAAACAGATTTGTCCTGGAAAGGGTTAAACCGGGTGGCTCCTTGCAGGCAAGGATTCTGAGGCTCCGTCTAACATACTTTGGACATGTTGTGAGGAGAGACCGGCCCTTGTAGAAGGACATCATGTTTGGGAGGGTGGAGGGACAGCGCAGGAGAGGAAGGCCCTCTATGAGGTGGATTGATTCAGTGACTGGGATAATTGGGATGGGAGTGTCAGAGACATTGCGATTGGCACAGGACAGAGCGGAGTTTAGGGCTGTTGTACATAGGGTCGCTATGAGTCACAAGCGACTCGACGGCACATAACAACAACAATGTCCCCAAGAACTGGTTCATCCTGGCAACATATCAGAGTATGTTAGACAGAGCTTGAAAGTCCTTGCCTCCAAAGAGCAGCCTGATTTAACCCTCTCCAAGAAAGACCTGATTGTTCTCTTAGCAGTCCATTATATATTCAATACTCTTCTCCAGAATCACAACACAAAGACATTTATTCTTCTGCTATCATCCTTAATTATTGTCCAGATCTCTGATACGTAGTAAGTCATTGTAAAAACCATGACCTGGATCAGGCACACCTTATTCCTAGACTGGCATTCTTGCTCTTTGGCACTCTGGAGAAGTCTCTGACAGCAGATTTTCCCAAGGCAATTAATCTTTTGATTTCCTGGCTTCTGGTACCAAAAGTGTTAACTGTGGAGCCAAGCAAGCTGAAGCTGTTAACAGTCACAATCTCTTCTCCCTCTATCATGATGCTGCCAGTTGGCCCAGTGGTGAGAATTTTTGTTTTCTTGATGTTGAGCTTCAATCCACATTGAAGGCTGTATTTCTTGACTTTCTGTGCAACAAATGCTTCAGGTTCTCATCCCTTCTGGTAAGCAAGGTTGTGTCATCTGCATAACACAGGTTGTTGCTGAGTCTTCCTCCAATCCCAATGCCACATTCCTCCTCACAGAGCCCAGCCTCCCGGATGATCTGCTCCACATATAGATAGAAAAAGTATAGAGATAAGTTGTAACCCTGGTGTACACCTTTCCTCATTTTGAACCATGCAGTGTTTCCTTGCTCTGTTCTGCTGACTGCTTCCTGGTCCAAGTATAGGTTTCACTTAAATATAGTTAAGTGTTCTGAGATTCCCATTCACCTCAAAGTCAGCAACAGTTTGATGTGGTACACACAGCCAAATGCCTTTGCATATTCTTTTGTGTCGTGGTCACAGCCTCTTTTAAACCCAGTCTGCACATTTGAGAGTTGGGTTGAAGTGCTGTTCCAGTCGTTTTTGGATAATTTTTAGCAGAATCTTGCTTGCATGTGACTTTAATTATATTGTTCAATAATCCCCACACTCTGTTGGTCACCCTTTTTTTGGAATGCAAATAAATATGGATCTCTTCCAGTCAACTGTTATCCTCCAGATTTCATGGCACAATCTGGTAAGCATGTCCAGGGCAGCAATTGTTTGTTGCCAGGACGGACCAGTTCTTGGAGAGGGACAGCATGCTTGACAGCTTGATAGTTAGAGGGAAAGTGTAAGAGAGGAAGACCCTGGATGAGATGGATTTACTCAGTAATGGGGTAACTGGGGAAGGTATGTCAGAGACAGTGAAATTGGCTCAAGATAGAACTGGGTTCAGAGTGGTCACTATAAGTCACAGGCAACTCAACAGCCCTTAACAACAGTGTTCCCAGCAAAACCTGGGCAACAAAACCAAACACTCCCCAAAGCTAAGTGTCTAAGTATGTCTAAGAGAACTCAGGAAAGGTAAAGGGACAGCAGTGAGAATGATTAAAACTCTGTGTCTTGGTGATCAATTTTCTGAGTGTAGTCCACAGACTCCTAGGTATCACTAACACCATCTAAGGTCACTTCACTGTTTCTGTTATGTCAAAACTATCTCCATAATAACATTAAGAAATTGTTTACCTTTTTATGTCCTGGCATTTTGTACTGATGCTGAAAAGCAATAGCAAGTTAAGCTGCTATTCACTTAGCATGAGTCAAGGCAATGGTATCAAACTGTACTCGTTTTCACTCAACTCTTAGCATTGCACACATTTTTTAAAATGCCAGTTTTATTTGAGAATATTTTTATAATGAAAATAAATTATCAATTTTATTACATTTAGTCCTTGAGTATGTCTTTTAATATTCAGAGTGATAAAATGAAAACTTTGTATAAACACTTCTGCTTCGTTTCAAAGTAGAGATAAAAAATAAAGAATAGATGTAAGCTGAACTAGCCACTTTTTTACATAAATTGTTTTTCTTCTTGTGAAAGGCTGAAACAAAGAGTTGTTATTCAGAATGTGTATTTAACAATATTTCTATAAAAATGAGATAATTGAGCCTAGCATCCCAAGTGGAAAATTTGACAGGATCTGTTGCCTTTAAAATATGATATTTCAAGTAAAAATTATAGTTTTATAAAAATTTGCACTTATCACTGTGGTAGACTTTTCTTATAAACAGTAGCATAAATTAACAATTCTTAGAACTATAAAGAGCAAGCTAAACTTAAGGCCACCATTGTTGTTGTTATATGCCATCGAGTCACCTGTGACTCATAGAGACCCTATGTACAACAACCCTAAACCCTACTCTATCCTCTTCCAATCCCTCTCTCTCTGACACACCTACCCCCCATTACCCCAGTGACAGAATCAATTCACCTAACAAAGGGTTTTCCTGTCCTGAGCTGTCCCTCTACCCTTCCAAGCATGACGTCCCTCTCCAAGGATTGGTCCCTCCTTGCAACATGTCCAAAATATGTCAGACAAAGTCCCAGAATCCTTGCCTCCAAGGAGCAGCCTTGTTTAACCCTCTCTAGGACAGGATGAACCTGTTCATTTTCTTAGCAGTTCATGGTATATCCAATACTCTTCTTCAACACCACAGCTCAAAGACATCAATTCTCCTTCTATCATTCCTAGTTATTGTCCAGCTCTCTGATGCATAGCAAGTCATTGCAAAGACTATGGCCTGTATCAGATGCACCTTAGTCTCCAGAGTGACATCGTTGCTCTTCAGTACTTTGGCGAGGTCCCTAACAGTAGACTTTCCCATTGCAATACGTCTTTTAATTTCCTGGCTGCTGGTGCCAAGAGTGTTGATTTGGAGTCAAGCAACTAAAGCTGTTAGCAATAACAAAGATCTGAGCAGAAATAAGTAAAACAGAAAAATGTAGAAAAAGCAATAAAGCAAAATATTGATCCTTTGAGAAGATCAATAAAGTTTACAACTCATTAACTACACTAAAAAATAAAAAAGATGCTGTTGTTGATTGCCATTGAGTCAAGCACAACTCATAGCAAACCTATGAACAAAAGACCTGAAGCCTTAATGTCATTTCTAAAAGTTCATAGAGTTTCCAGAGGCATGTATGTTGTTTAGGAATTGGGGGCCAGTCCTGCTTCCAAACCTGTCTTAAATTGGGAGCTCCACCAAACACTGTCCACCATGTGCAGCTGTTATGGCATTTGACAACCCTCCCCCCTCCCACCCCCACCATGGCACAAGGGTTAGCATCACGGCAAACCCAGATTACCTCAGTACAGCAAACTGACAGAAGAGGGCCGTATGACTTAGAAGAATGTTCCTCCAAAATATAACAACATTATTTCCAGGAGAAATCCTACAAAGCATTTAAATAAGATTTTTTACCAATACTGATTAGATTCTTCCAAGAGATAAAGAAAGAATACTCTCTAATTCATTCTGTCAGCAAGAGTACCCCTGACACCAAAACACACAGACAGCATATGGGAAGAAAACTACAAGCCACTAACTCCGCTGAATCCCTCTTGAGATTATCCCCACCCCCTTTTGCCTTCAAGCAGATTCTGACTCATAGCTCACCCTCCAGTGGGTGTCATAGGATGCAAGTCACCTGGGAAGAAACTGTCCCTCTATCTCTCGTGGAGTGACTTACAGATTCAAACTGTCAAAGAGACTTGAACTTTGAGTTAGCAATGCTACTCTCTATGAGCTACATCACCAAAGCTTCCTCCTATAAATATAAAAAATCATAATAAATTATTGTTGTTGTGTACTATCAAGTAGGAACCCATCCATAGCTGACTCATCAGCAGGTTTTCAGAGGCAACCCGTCTCACAGGAGGAGATTGCCCATCCTCCTCCCACGGAGCAGCTGGTGTACTTGAACCATGTGCCTTTGGGATTGCAGTGCAGTTTTCTTGCCACTAGGCCACCAGAGCTTCCTAATAAACTTACTAAACAAAATTCAATAGCATATAGAATTACAATGAATGAATGGAAATCCAAAGCCCCTGTAAATTTTTACTGAAATTAATAATAAATTTAAATTTAAAAAAAAGAATTTAGTTAGAGTAAGGATGGCAATGGATTTATAACTGCTCATACTAATAACACTATATCGTGGCATGGAGGAGAAATAGTGGAAATGTACCCACATTTACAACATTCCTCTTACCAAAACCATTTATGGAAAATAGGAACTGCATTGGAACATGTATCTCTGGATTGGAAATGATGATATTGTTAATATTTCTAGCCTTAAGCTTAAAGATTATAATGTTCAAAATTATTTGTTATACATTTGTTTAAATCTTTCCCTCTTTTAACAATTGGGATCTAGAGAGAAAAGAAAAGACCAGAGAATGGCCAAAATTATTGGGGCAGCTATTGCTGCCAGTTTAGGGCCTGTGTCAGGAAAAGGAAGCCTTACTCATAAACAGTGCCACCCAAAGGTAATAAAGGAGGTCAGAATTGCTTCCACTGTGGAAAGCTGGGC
>NW_006399753.1:34137402-34138645 GCF_000299155.1 Elephantulus edwardii | reverse complement strand
TAGAGAAAACAGTGCAACAATGAATGAATGAAAACCCAAAATCTCTGTAAATGTTCATTAAAACTAAGAAAATTTAATAATAATAATAATAATAAAATAGCATATAGAATCATAAACCTTGACTGAGTAAGATTTATTCCAAGAATGTTGAAATGTTTCAACATTAGAAAATCAATCAGCATAATACATTAATAGAAAAAGGGAAAAGAATAACATGATCACTTCTATTAATCGAGAAAAAGCATTTGCTAAAATTCAAAATCCTTTCTTTCTACCTCTGAAAAAAGTTGAACTAAAAGGGGAAATTACTCAGTATGATCAAGAACGTAAACGGAAAGTCAACAGCTCATAGACATTTTCCTTAATGGAGAAAGACTGAGAGCTTTCTCCTTAAAATTAGGAACAAATGTGCCATTATTATCCTTTTTAATCAATATTTTATTGAAATTACTAGCCAGAGCAATAAGACAAGAGAGAGAAAGTAACGTTTTACAAATTATAAAGGAGAAAATAAAATTATTTTTACTTGAGGATGCTACGATCCTATATGTACAGTCTGCAAGAAAAGGTTAGGGCTAGTAAATGAATTTAGCTTCGTCACAGGGTACCAGTTCAGCAAACAAAAATCGGTTGGGTTCCATACACCAGCAATCAAAATTTTAAAGGGAAGTTAGGAAAATTATTATGCCTTTATAATAAATAGTATCTAAGAGAATAAAATCCTTCAGAATACATTTAACCAGGGATATGAAAGACTGATAAAATGGAAATTACAGACTATTTCTGAAAGAGATTAAATAAAACAAATGAAAAAAATGTTATATTTTTATGAATTGAAAGACTTATTTTGCTACACAGTCAATATTATACAAAGTGATAGTTTCCATACAATTTTGATAAAATAAAAGTAATTTAAGAAATAATTTTTTAAAAGAATTAAAAATCATTTTTCAACTTTATGTGAAATGGCAAGAGACCTCAAATATTGAAAATAATGTGAAAGAGAAAAGCAAAATAGACTCATTTCTTTATTTTAAAAATATAGAAACTTGGACTTTGCTGGGAGATCTGCGACTCAGCCTTCCTGTCTGCTACCACTGCAGCCTTCCTGTCTGCTACCACTACAGCCTTCCGTCTGCTACCACTGCAGCCTTCCTGTCTGCTACCACTGCAGCCTTCCCGTCTGCTACCACTGCAGCCTTCCTGTCTGCTACCACTGCAGGTACTGACTACAGTTCCCAGA
>NW_006399753.1:34090980-34131835 GCF_000299155.1 Elephantulus edwardii | reverse complement strand
AAAAAAAATTTTTTAAATATACTATAGAGCTACCATAATCAAAGCGACCTAGTACATGGAAGCAGTAGTCAAGAATCAAATGACAAATGTTAGGCAAATCTGCTTGTTTTCAGCAGATTTCAGATCTCTTTAATGTGTTAAAAGGCAAAGATCACACTTTGAGGTCTAAACTGCTCCCAACTCAAGCCAGAGTATTTGCAATTGCCTCATGAGGATCCAAAAGCTCATACAGATTCTTCTGTAGAAGAAAAAAAAATGTGCCTTTGAAATACAATGTTGGTGATTAGTATTAAATGTCCCATAGACTTCGATAAGAATGAATAAATATCTTTCAGAAGAGAGATAGAAAAAGAAGTAGAGCCAGAGTGCTCCTTGGAAGTGGGTATGGTGAGACATTTTGGATCTGTTATCAGGAGGGATTGATCCCTGGGAAAAAACATCATGCTTGCAATAGCAGGAGGTTAACAACAAAAGAGGAAGATCTTCAATGATATGTATTAAAACAGTGCCTGCAAGAATGGGCCCAAATACAGCAACAATAGTGAGAAGAACGGTTTTCTGTTGTATATGGAGTCCCTACAAATTGGAACTAGCTTGATGGCATCTAACAAAAACACACGGAAAACAGTAAGCAAAATCGCCTGGGACTGGTATGGCACTAGATACATGGACTAAAGCGATGTAATTAAGAGTCAAAAAGAAACCCAATGCCTACTGATTTTGGACATGTCCATTTGATGGCGAAAGAAGAGTTTTTTAAAAAGGATGCTGGGGAAATTAGATGTGCAAGCCACAAATTGTTAGAAGAAAATGCAGGGGCATTGTTTTATTGGCTATCTTTTATCTCAAACAAAAAGAATACAAAATAAATTACTGTTATTTCTATGTGTGTTTCATTTCTTTTTTTTTCCTTCTACTTTAGTGGCTATGTGTCAAAATTAATGCAATAATCTCTAATAACAACATTCTACTCTTTTTTAAATTTACATTGTATTTCTTATGATCATTACTATAAATTGTGTCTTATAATACTAATCAACACTGATCTATGCCCACTATTACTCTATCTTTTTAGATTTCAGTTGAATCTTTCCTACTTCCTTCACTCCCTGTCTTCACCCCCTAAATCTGTGATCTCATGATTTCCACATCCTCCTCCTTCACCTTCAGTTCCCCTGCCCCCTTCTCTTGCCTCTTTGGATATCTATACACATCTTACTGATTAACCTTCCATTTTTACAATAATGGTCTTATGCTATATTTGTCTTTATGGGCCTGAGTTAGTTCACTCAGCATAATGCACTCAAAACTCTCTCATGTGATATAGCCTTTTTCAAAATCATTGCTCCTGAATGCTGCATTGTATCCCAAAACCCAGTTACAAAGTAGGCAAAAGATATGGAAAGATCTTTCACAGAGGAAGATATTCAAATGGCCAACAGACACATGAAGAAACGCTCAAAGTCACTCATAATAAGAAAAATGCAAATCAAGATCACAGTAAGGATCATCTCACTCTAATGGCAGTGGCCAACTTCAACAAGACAGCAAGAAACAAATGCTGGAGATGATATGGAGATACTGGAACTCTCACGCACTACTGGTGGGACTGCAAAATGGCACAATAACTCTGGAAGGCAGTTTGGCATTTACTCAAAGCACTGAACATAGAAATTCCATATGACCCAGCCATTCCACCGCTGGGAATATGAGTTTCATTTCTAAACAAATGGAAACCTTATAAAAAGGAAAACCTTTTAGACTTCAAAATGCAACAGCAACTCAAAAGATTATATAGGAAATTTAGAGGGCAGGAAGCTTATGTTTGTGGGAGAGGTGGGACTTCAGAAAGGAAGGAAAGAATGTTTGCACAGGTCACAGAATGTGATTAATGCCATTGAATTGTACATGTACAAACTGTTGAATTATTAGTTTTGCTGTATATATTTTCAACAAAAAAATTTAAATTGTTAATGCCTTTCTCAAGAAATAGGTAGTAATACAAATGAGTATGAATTTTTAAGATTTTTCTTAATAAAATATGTGAACATTTGGTAAATCTGAATCACTCAGTGATCCAATTTTCCAAATAAGTAATGTAGGATGTTACAAAGTCATGCTGGAGTTAAAGACTTTTTCAAGATGAAAAACAGATCCATGGATTTTACCATGATCAGTATGTTGTTGTGCACTATCACATCAGAGCTGACCCATAGTTGACCCTCTTGCAGGTTTTCAGTAATCACACAGTAGAAAATCTTCCATCATTCTCCTACAGTGCAGCTAGAGGATTCAAACCAAGTGCCTTCGGGATTACAGTGCAGATTCTTCCTGCTAGGCCACACGTATGGAAAGTTCATTAAATTATTTCAGATCCCATACTGAAAGTAACCTTCAAGAAACTATTTTGTGAGATTATATATATATATATATATAAACAATAAAATAACATTTTATAATATTAAATACTTCTTCCTCTTTCAACTTCCTAGCAAAGTCACTTAGAATAGATTCTGACTAATAGTGCCCAAGAGAACAAACAGTTCTGTCCTAGAGAGGGTGAAACTAGGCTGCTCCTGGGAGGCAAGAATTTTGAAATTTCATCTCAAATACTTTGGGAATGTGACCAGGAGGAAGTAGTTTTTTGAGAAGAACATCATGCTTGCAAGGGTCCGTGCAGGAGAGGAAGATCCTGGATGAGATAGACTATCACAGTGACTGTGGCCATGGGGGAAGGTATGTCAGAGATGGTGGGGTTGGCGTAGGATAAGGCAAGGTTCAGAGCTATTGTTCATAGTGTCCCTATGAGTCATAGTGGACTCAACAGCACATAGCAACAACAGCAAGTGAGCCTCCATCATCTTTAGGAGGCTGTAAACCTTTATGAGAGAAGACTATTTAACTTTCTCCCATGCAGCAACTGATGGTCTCAAAGCAATAGAGTGGCAAGGCCTTTTCAGAATTTTATGTTATCATATCTGATATTACCAGAACCCTGTAAAGTAGATAAGACAGCTCTGACTATTCTCATCTATTGTTATTGTGTACTGTTTGCAGAGAGAGTAAATTAAACAGGAGGAGATTGTCCATCTTTCCCCCACAGAACAGCTAGTGGATTCAAACCACACACCTTTGGGCTGGTAGTACAAATTTTTACCACTAAGCCACCAGAGCTGTCTCTGTTAAGCCAGATGGACACCCAGGAGGCACAAGTGGATCAGTGGTATTTAGCAGCAATCCCACCAAATGACCCAGGACACACTGTGGCAGAGTCGGTTCCAACTCACTGAAACCCTGTAGGATATGGTAAAACTGCTCTGAGTTCCCACAGTTATAAAATCAGGTTGGCTTTTTTTTTCTTCCTAAGAACTAACTGACTGAGTTTAATGCAGCTAAGCATTTTGATGACTACATCACCACTAATGCTTAGATAAAAGCCCATTAGTTAAACAAATTTTAAGAAAAATATGTATTATAAGTGAAGGACTACAAAATCTATTAAATAATTCAATTCCTTCTCATCTCAACTGAACATATTTTGTCTCTGTGCCTATCAAAAGCAGAGAGACTAGGTGAACCAGGATGATCTGCACTCTTGAAAGACTCTTTGATGAAACTGAGTATGATTAAGTTGAATCAAAATCTACATTTTAATAAGATTTCCAGGTGACCTGGCTGAACACCTTGTCAAAATGTAGATTCGGATGCAGTGTTTCTCACTCTTGGCTGTTGAATTGGAACTGACTCATAGTTGACCCTCCAAAGGCTTACCAAAGGGAGGAGATTATCTAACTTTATCCCATCAAGCAGCTGATGGCTTCAAATTGTTTGCTTTGAGTTGACAGGGAAACTCTTCATTCATTAGGTTACAAGAGCTTCAGTACATACCAGTGGAAATGCAAGTTCTCAGCCAGAAGTCGAACAGGAAGAAACCAGGTCAAAGCCCTGATTCCAACTCTTAGTTCTGGCTTAAATAGAAAGTTTCAATCAATTCTTCATAAGGTTTCACTCAGTGGTGATTTAGTTTAAAGACCTATACCAGTTTTCAAGGAATTTAACAGAACTTTGGCCTATTTCCTTCCTCGGAAGGGCCACCAGGAACTTCATGGCCCACAAACCACTTCATGGCCTACAATGGCATTGGTAGCCACAGTAATCAGTGAAAGTGGTAATTTTTCTTTACGTACACATAAGAATTGGCAGTAAGACAATGTGTTTTGCATGTTTATTGAACAGTTCACTGAACTAAATCGCCTCAGTAGAACATCTCTTTTCTAGGAGGACACATGGCTTTGTGACCTTGGCTGCTAAAGCAGAGTGAATTCTTTCCTTGGGATGAGTTACTGTTTCTCAAGTCTATCTTTCTATGCTCAAGGGGTAAATAGTCACTCTGTATTGTGAAAACACTCCTTCTGACCTCTGTCACACCCAAAGGTTACTATTCCTCTGGTTTTCTTAGTGCAATTAATACTGAAGTCGTGAGTGCCATAGAAGACCGATTATAATAAGCTTTTATGTTTGGGTGACACACACAACAAATAAATCACATTTTTGTTTCTTTTTCTTTTGTTCACTAAGGAGTAGTTTGTGTTATAAACTTCAGTCATCCAAAAATACATATTTATTTTGCAACAACTATTAACCCCCACCCTAGAAGGAAATAAAAACAAAATAGTTGTGTCAGTAACATTGTTATTGTTATGTGCCGTTGAGTCACCTGCAACTCCTAGCAGCCTTGTGTATAACAACCCTAAACCCTGCTCTATCCTGTGCCAATCTCACTGTCTCTGACAAACCTATCGCCACTACCCCAGTGACAGAATTAATCCATCCCATCGAGGGTCTTCCTCTCCTGCGCTGTCCCTCTACCCTCCCAAAGCATGATGTCCCTCCTCAAAGACTCATCTGACCTTGCATGCCAAAGGTATATCAGAGAGAGCTACAGAACCCTTGCTTCCAAGGAGCAGCCTCGTCTCACCCTCCCAGGATGAACCTATTTGTTCTCCTAGCAGTCCATGGTGTATTCAATACTTTTTTCCAGCACCACAGCTCAAAGGCATCAACTCCCCTTTTATCATCCCTAGTCATTATCCAGCTCTTTGATGCATAGCAAGTAACTGCAAAGACCATGGCCTGTATCAGGCACACTTTAGTCTCCAGACTGACATCGTTGTCCTTCAGTACTTTAGAGAGGCCGCTGACAGCAGACTTTCCCAATGCAATTCGTCTTTTAATTTCCTGGCTGCTGGTACCAAGAGTGTTGATTGTAGAGCCAAACAAAATGAAGCTGTCAACTATCTCAATCTCTCTATCATCCATCACGATGCTGCCAATACAGTGAAATGAAAAACTTATTTCCAAGTTAATAATATACCAAAAGAGAACTCTATATGTCTTGGGAGTGGGAGGGAATAGTGAAAGTCTTAATATTTGACTATTAATTAATATCTGATTAATTAATTATAATTAATATCTAAATTCATATCCTCAAAGGTATGAACTATGGTTTCATAAGTTGAAAAAAAGAACATCTGGGAATAGTGCCCTCTTTCTCCTTCAAATATGTGAGACTCTAAATAGCTTATTTATACACAGTGCCTTGTATTGATTAAATTATGTTGAATTTTCTGTGATACAGTAAAGCCATTAAACACAGACTGGTTGCTTGTGGTTCTATTTGGTGTGAAAATAACCACTAATTTTTCTGATTATGATGAAGCAATGCTATCAAAATTGAATTATACAGTAGAGCTATAATTGAATATTTGGTTCTAATCCAGAAAGAAGTAGTACAGAAAAACTAGAAAATGACTAATGTGTGAATTGCAGTCTTAGATAGATTGAAGAGAAATTAGGAGTCTAATTGTTTTGGCTGAAGTGTCATCTTACTAATACCTTCTCAAAGTATTACTGAGTAAGACATCTTAAAGTATCACTGAGCAAGATGTCTTAGTTGTATTGTCCCCTTGTGAGAACCTATTAATACTCTATACCAGGTAGGGGAAAAGGGAGCTCTGGAAGTCTGAGTAAAAATCATGTTTGTATTGTTTATAATTTTGTTCCTAAACCAAAAATAAATATGTGTAACAGTTGTTCAAAAATTGTGTTGAGAAAATAAATAAAAATAATACTTCAAATGATATCAAAACAGAGAGTAACTTTTGATTTGTATGATACCAGAAGAGCATAAGATAATGCAGACCATGTATGTCGAGTCCTAGAAACAAAGGCATACGAAACATGTGTTAGAGTTGCTTCCCACTGCCTCTCAAGGGTCCAATTAGTGCATGTACTCCAAACTTTTTTGGAGGAAAGGATGGTGCAGCTTCATTCTATATAATTTGACCATGCTGGTAGGAGAGGTTGTTCCTTAGAGAAGCAAAATAGAAGACGACCCTCAAGGAGATGGAGTGACACAGTGACTATATCAACAGGCACAAGTATATCAGAGATGATGACGATGGCATAGGGCAAAGTTCAGATCCATTGTTTATGGGGTTGCTATGAATCATAGCCAACTTGGCGGCACCTTATAACAACTCCAAACTCTGTTTTCTGTGTTGGTGAGAAGAACCCCAGAACACTTAATCATGCTTAGGTGAAACCTATACTTGGACCAGGAGGCAGTCATCAGAACATAGCAAGAGAATACTGCATGGTTTAAAACTGGGAAGCTGTGTGCCATGGATATGTCCTATCTCCATACCTTTTTAATCTATATGCAGAACAGATCATCTGGGAGGCTGAGCTCTGTGAGGAGAAATGTGACATAAGGATTGGAGGAAGACTCAACAATCTGTGTTATGTAGAAGACACAACCCTCCTTGCTGAAACTGAAGAGGATCTGAAGTGCTTGCTTCAGAAAGTCAAGGACTGCAGCCTTTAATATGGATTGAAGCTCAACGTAAAGAAAACAAATATTCTCACCACTGGGCTGATTGGCAGCTTCATGATAGAAGGTGAAAATATAGAATTTGTCAACAGTTTCAGTTTGCTTGGCTCCACAATCAACACTCCTGGTATCAATACCAGGAAATTAAAAGACAAATTGCATTGGGAAAGTCTGATGTCAGAGACCTCTCCAAAGTGCTGAAGAGCAACAATGTCAGTCTGGAGACTAAGGTGCACCTGATACAGGCCATTGTCTTTGCAATCACTTGCTATGCAACAGAGAGCTGGACAATGACTAGGGAGGATAGAAGAGACAAGTTTATGCCTTTGAGCTGTGTGGTGTTGGAGAAGAGTATTGAATATACCATGGACTGCTAAGAGAACAAACAGGTTCGTCCTGGGGAAGACGAAACCAGCCTGTTTCTTAGAGGCAAGGATTCTGAAGCTTCTGACATACTTCGAACATGTTGCAAGGAGGGATTAGTCCTTGGAGAGGGACATCATGCTTGGGATGGTGAAGGGATAGGCATAGGAGAGGAAGACATCAATGAGATGGATTAATTCAGTGTCTGGGATAATGGGGCTAGGTATGTCGGAGACAGTGAGATTGGCACAGGATAGAGCAGGGTTTAGGGCTGTTGTACATAATAGGGCTGCTATGAGTTTCAGGCGTCTCAATGGCACATAACAACAACAAGCTCAAAATCAATCATGAAGGGAAAATATATACCATGGAAACCAGCAAACAACATAAATCAGACTTCAGAGTTGTTTTCTTTTTTAAAAAAAATATTATTTTATTTAATTATTTTTTGTGTGTACCGTCAAATCAGATCTGACTTATACAGGAGGAGATTGTTCCTCCTTCTCCAGCAGAGCATCTGGTGGATTCAAACCATGTACCTCTGAGATTGCAGTGCAGCTTCTTGCCACTAGGCCACCAGAGCTCGCCAGGGTTGTTTTCTTACGAGATAACTCATTTTCCAGCATACAAATAGTACACCTACAAAAATTGTATCCTATGGTATTATATGCTAATACAATTCTACGTAAAACTGTATTAACATAGAACTCTACACCACAAAGTCCTATAAACCTTGACCAAAACAGGGAGGGTTTGTATTAAGGTTGTTTGTTATCTTGGTTACTTTTAATCCTCTGGTTTGGCAGTCATAATCTAATCCTTTCCAGTTTGAAATTCTTTAGATAAACACTAATGTAATATAGAGTGTGTGATACAGAATGAATGTGTCAGAGATTTTGAGGTCAGCACAAGATAGAACAAGGGTCAGATCTATTGTTTATAGGGTTACTATGAGTCATAGTCAACTCAAAGGAACCTAACAAATAATAATAATATAATAATTTCCTCAATGAGATCTTAAATAAGAGCTCACCTCCATGATGACATTGAATAGGTGTGGAATTCTAGCAAACTCTCTTGCTTATCTCAATTAGAGTCCTGCATCTGGCTCATTATCTCCAGATCTTTAAACTTGAACCAGTAGCCTGCCTTAACTGCCCCCTTTAGATTTGGCATCCTCCAAAGCTATGTGACTATCCCATGGACAGCCAAAAGAACTAACAGGTATGTCTTAGAAAAGGTGCAGCCAGAGTGTTCTTAGGAGGGAAGAAGGGCAAAGTTTCATCCCTCATTCTTTTGACATTTTGCTAAGAGAGACTATTCCTTGGAAAGGAATACTCTTTAAAGGGTAGAGGGTTAGCAAAAAAGAGGAAGACCCCCGCCCCATGAGACGGATTGATACGACTACAGCAATGGGCTCAAGTGTGCCCAAGATGATGAGGATGGCACAGGATAGGACAGGATTCAGATCTATTGTTCACTGGGTCTCTATGGATCATACGCAACTGGACAATACCTACCAAAAACAACAACAGTGATATGAGTCAGGAGAAGCCTCTCTCCTGAAGTCTGACCCACAGAGGTGGAACTTGCCAGCTGCTACAAGCATATGGGCCATTTTCTTTAGATGTCTTCATCTCTATTTATTCGTATGTCATTCATTGAGTTTGCTTCTCTAGAAACCTGACCTATCACATTTGGTACCCAGAATGACTCTAGAGAATCAAAATTAAAAAGGTGAGCTTAAGGGAGCTCTGGTGGCCTAGTGTCAAGAAGCTGTGCTGCAACCCTGAAGACACATGGTTTGAATCCACCAGAAGCTCCGCTTGAGAAGGAGAAGCAATCTCCTCCTGTACTAGTCGGATCTGATGCGACAGTACATACACACACAGACTCACACACATACAAAGGTGAGCTTCTAAGTTGGTTTCAATTCTGAATTATCTAACAGATGCTGACACCTAGGCATCCATTAGTAAAGAGGGCTCTACTATGCTTATTAATACTAAAAATATTACCACCAATGTTGTTTTGCTCTTAAGTGTTATTGAGTCAATTCCAGCTCTTAACCATGCTCTGAACTATATATGGAAACATTGCCATTTCTAACACCATCTTCAACATTTCTAGCTGCTCAAGTTTTTTCTTAAAGCCACCGTGTCAATCCACCTTACTTAAGATCTTTCTCTTCTTCTGACCCTCCACACTTTCAAGCATGCTATCTTTTCCCATGGCCTTCTCTAATTTCAGAAGTTGGTGGTCAATTCTTGCTTACTCATCTGTCTTAATTTGGAAGCTCTATTGAAACCTGTCCACCACAGGTGATCCTACTGGTGGTATTTGAAATCCTAGTGACAGAACTTCCAGAATCATAGCAACCTGCAAGCCATCTCAGTACAGCAGATTGACAGACAAGAACTGTAATCACAATAGCAAATGATAAACAAGCATGTACAGACACATCTAAGCTAAAAAAATAAGCAGCAATATGCAGATCACTCCCCCAGTACAACAAACAGACTGACAATATCCTTAAGAGAAAGTCACAAAATCAAGTAAGCATGCAGATATCATGACACTGGCTGCATTTTGCTCTTTCAACAAAGGCTCAGCAGGCCCACACATTGGGATTCTGTCCTCCGGGCAGATAGTGCCTCGGTCATGTGCATCAGGCTCCTCACCTCCCAGCAAACAGCTCATGGGCCTTGCACATCAGTCACTTCTCCCAGCAAAGGGAGTGTCAGGTCTGCATGTTAGGCTCCTCTCCTTCCAGCAAAACTGGAGATTTTGGCTGTTGTCTCCTCTGAAAGCATGCTCAAACCTTGTGAGATAAAGTTTTACCGTTCTTGTCTCTAATAATGAGTATTCCAACTTCACTTCCTCTAAGACAGACTTATTTGTTCTTTAGGAAGTTCATGATATATTCGATATTTTTCACTAATACCATTATTCACGGTTGAGAGAGAGAAGAGATTGTCCGGGAGGCTGGGCTCTATGAGGAGAAATGTGGGGTCAAGATTGGTGGAAGATCTATCAACAATCTGCAATATGTAGATGACACAACCCTGCTTGCTGAAACTGAGGAGGACCTGAAGCGCTTGCTGCAGAGTGTCAAGGACTGCAGCCTCCAATATGGATTGAGTCTCAATGTCAAGAAGGCAAAGATTCTCACCACTGGACCAATTGGCAGCATCAGGATGAATGGTGAAGAGATTGAGATTGTTCACAGCTTTAGTTTGCTTGACCCACAGTCAACACTCTTGGCACCAGTAGCCAGGAAATTAAAAGACATATTGCCATGGCAAAGTCTGCTGTTAGGGACCTCTCCAAAGTACTGAAGAGCCATGGTATCTCTCTGGAGACTAAGGTGCGTCTGATACAGGCCATGGTCTTTGCAATCACTTGTTATGCATCAGAGAGTTGGACAATGACTAAGGAGGATAGAAGGAGAATTGATGCCTTTGAGCTGTGGTGCTGGAGAAGAGTATTGAGGGTACCACGGCAACTAAGAAAACAAACAGTTCATCCTGGAAAGAGTTAAACCACGTGGCTCCTTTGAAGCAAGGATTCTGAGGCTTCTTCTAACATACTTTGGACATGTTGTAAGGAGAGACCTGTCCTTGGAGAAGGACATCATGATTGGGAGGGTGGAGGGACAGTGCAGCAGGGGAAGACCCTCTATGAGGTGGATTGATTCAGTGACTGGAGTAATCGAGATGGGTCTGTCAGAGACAGTGCAACTGGCACAGGACAGAGCAGAGCTTAGGGCTGTTGTACATAGGGTCTCTATGAGTTGCAAGCGACTCAACAGCACATAACAACAACAGCAACCATTATTCAAAGGTATTGTTTCATCTTTATTGTTCTTTGTTCATTGTCCACCTTTTATTTGCACATGAAAAGATTGAAAATGCTATGGCTTGGGTCAAATGCACAAAAAATACCCTTAAGTGTTAGTGAGAAACTACACTCTGGAAAAAGAGGGTCTGATGATTGCCTATAATTTTATCAGTATGAAAAATTTAGGGAAGCTGGTTAGTCTTAATAATTCTAGGCAGAGTAGTAAAAGAAAGAGATGTTCTCAGAATTTCTAAGTCATAGTCCATGAATCCCATAGGTTCCAATTTTGCCTTGAAAGGCTTATGTCTTATAGAAACAGAGCTGATATTGCTTAACAACAAACACAAAACCTTATTGCAAGAGTAATCAAAAAACAATGACAACTTGAAATTTCAAGCCTTAAATTATGTCCATTTCTGTCCCAGAAGCTTCAATGTTGGGATGAGGACATATGGGCACATAATTAGGAAGTTGTGACATTGAGTTTCTAAATTTTATTGAGCCAGTCTGATCAACAGAACAGGTTCTTCTATATCATCTGATGAGATTAACCCAGTTGTACTTAATGAGTCTTCGTCTGATATTTAAACTATGACAGAGTCTGAGGCCAATTGTCTGAAACCAGTATCTTAAAAGTCTGACAGAAAAAAACTGCATAAATTATGTATATTGTATTGAAACACATGAGGGAAAGAACAGATTAGAAGTGATATATGATTGAGTATTATGGTTAGCACAGGAATCCAGAATTAAGGTTGCACAGAGAAGTGTACTCAGGGTGGGGCTGGGGGGAAGGGATGTGGGAATTGTATACCAATGAAGGAATTTTTTTTTCTTTTTCTCTTCGGAGGGAGGAGCAAGCTGGTGGGGAGGGGTGGGCAGGGAGAGAAGTGTGGCAATGAATGAATGGAAATCCAAAACCTCTGTAAATGTCTATTAAAATTAATAATAATAAAAAAATCTTTGTTACATATTCCTAAGAAACACCCTCACTAATCATCTTTATTTGTAGATTCCAGTGACTACCAAAAGGTGAAGTACAAATTGTGACCCACGAAGAAACACGCTACATTGAAAAAAAACAAAACAAACAAAACCCAAACCACATGATTTTCCAAATATGTATAAGTAGAACAATGGAGGGTATGTATTGGGAGCTCTTACTATGTGAGATAATGATGCAAAGAGCATAAAAATTGTCTCTGTCTGCATTTAATAATTTAAGTCCACTAACCCCAGATTATGCATTCAATGTTTTTATTTAAAATATTTTAAAGAAACCCAGAATTTAATAATTTATTTGGTTGGCTCACCACATCATGGATTATGCAGTGGCCTAAACTAAGTCAAGGTGAAATATTAGACCTATGTTGGTGTACTGTAGAATAAGGTATCAGAAGGCTTAGAAAAATTGGTATGTTAGATTGGAGTTATCAGGCCAGACCCATAAACCCACACAAGGAACACAGAGAGGACACATCTTTTAACACAGTGGTGAAGAACAGATTTATGCAGGGAACCGCATGGCCCCTCAATTCATTCTCAGGCTTGAACCACTTTAAAGGTCTACTACCCCTTGACCTAAGAGGAGGCCTAACTCCCTTGAGGAAAGGTCTCACTACACCGGCAAAAATTAATACTGTCAATCTTTAACTCACCAGTTCCCAAAAGGGATCTATAGCTTTTTATGAGAGTGACTATTCACTGAAGAAAGATTTTTAAAAAATCAGATTTTCAAGGACTATTTGACTCTAATTCCAGGAAGAGTGGCATTCACTTTCTAAACAACATGCCTCTGAAAACTATGAACTTTGATAAACGACAATAGTTAGAGAAAGGCTTCAGGCCTTTTGTTCATAGGGTCACTACAAGTCAACTTCACAAGTCAGAATAGGGGCATTTAGGGATCAGGGTTTGATGGATTAGCTTGTAGGCCCAGGGGATAGTTGAACTCATACTGTAGTGATTATACCAATTCCAGAATTCATCATTGGAACAGGTATACTTAGTAACTGGTAGAATCCCACATTGGCTCTCTGACATGTGAGCAAGGGCTACTATGTAAGCTAAGTAGAAGTTATTAAAACAGCTCTAGTGGCCTAGTGGTAAGAAATTACACTTCAATCTCAAAGCTACACAGTTTGAATCCACCAGCTGCTCCCCAAGAGAAGGATGGTCAGTCTCCTATCATGTGACTTACTGCCTCTGAAAACCTGCTAGAGGGTCAGCTAGGAGAGTCTGGCCTGAACTTTGCCCTATCATGAGCCAATCTCACTGTCTCCAATAGACCTAAGCTCATTTCTCCAGTTACTGAGTCAAACCATCTCATCCTGGGTATTTCTCTCCTGTGCTCTTCCTCCATCCTTCCAAGCATGATGTCCTTCTCCAAGGACTGGTCCCTCCAATTAACATGCCCAAAGTATGTCAGATGGAGCTTCAAAGTCCTTGCCTCCAGGGAACATCTTAATTTTATCCTCTCTGACGCAGACTTATTTGTTCTCCTGGCATCCTATGGTATGTTCAACACTCTTCTCCAGCACCACAACTCAAAGGCATTGATTCTTCTTCTGTCATTCTAATTTACTGTCCAACTCTGATGCAATGCAAGTAATTGTGAAGACCAAGACCTGTATCAGATGCACCTTAGTCTCCAGACTGACCTTGTTGTGCTTCAGAACCCTAGAGAGGTCACTGACAGCAAACTTTGCCAGTGTAATTTGTCTTTTTGATTTCCTGACTTCTGGTGCGAAGAGTGTTGATTATGGGACCAAGCAAATTGAAGTTGTTAACAATCTCAATCTCCTCTCCATCTATCATGAAGCTGTCAATTGGTGCAGTTTTAAGAGTCTTTGTTTTCTTGATGTTGAGCTTCAATCCCTACTGAAGGCTGAAGTCTTTGAATTTCTGGAGCAAATACTTCATCAATGCACATTCCCAGAGGATATACAGATATTAGTGCTACTTTCAATGGCTTGCAGGATGCACAGATGATGATTTCCACAACATCCCCATTTCAATCCCTATTTGGTTTGTGTGGAAAAAAGAACGGATTGTGAAGAATGACATCTGCAATTCTGGGAGTAGTTTATTATGTAACATTGCCTAGCTAATCATAAAAAGTGGAAGTAAAATTAATAGATGCTAATAGATGTTAGATGGATCTTAGCTGAAAGCAGAGAATACCAGAAGAATGTCTATCTGGGTTTCATTGATTATGCAAAGGCATTTGACTGTGTGGATCATAACAAATTGTGGCTGACTCTGAGAAGAATGGGAATCCCAGAACATTTAATCATACTAATGCAAAACCTACACTTGGACAAAGAGGCAGTCGTCAGAACAGAGCAGGGCAACACTGAATGGTTCAGAATAGGGAAGGGTGTGCGCCAGGGATGTGTCCTATCTCCATACCTTTTCAACCTGTACGCAGAGCAGATTATCCGGGAGGCTGGGCTCTATGAGGAGACGCATGGCGTTAGGATTGGTGGAAGATCTATCAACAATCTGCGTTATGCAGATGACACAACCTTGCTCTCTGAAACTGAGGAGGACCTCATGCACTTACTGCAGAGGGTCAAGGACTGCAGCCTTCAATATGGACTGAGGCTCAATGTTAAGAAGACAAAGATTCTCACCACTGGACCAATTGGTAGCATCAGGATGGATGGCGAAGAGATTGAGATTGTCCACAGCTTCAGTTTGCTCAGCTCCACAGTCAATACTCTTGGCACCAGCAGCCAGGAAATCAAAAAACGTATTGTGATGGGAAAGTCTGCTGTTAGGGACCTCTCTAAAGTACTCAAGACCAACGGTGTCTCTCTGGAGACTAAGGTGCGCCTGTTACAGGCCATGGTTTTTGCAATCACTTGTTATGCCTCAGAGAGTTGGACAATTACTAGGGAGGATAGAAGGAGAATTGATGCCTTTGAGCTGTGGTGCTGGAGAAGAGTATTGAATGTACCATGGACTGCCAAGAAAACAAACAGATTCATCCTAGAGAGGGTTAAACTAGGCTACTCCTTGGAGGCAAAGATTCTGGGGCTTCATCTGACATACTTTGGACATGTTGCAAGGAGAGACAGGTCTTTGGAGAGGGACATGATGCTGGGTAGAGTAGAGGGACAGTGCAGGAGGGGAAGACCCTCTATGAGGTGAATTGATTCAGTGACTGGGGTAATCAGGATGGGTGTGTCAGAGGCAATGCGATTGGCACAGGATAGAACAGGGTTTAGGGCTGTTGTACATAGGGTTGCTATGAGTCGCAAACGACTCGATGGCACATAACAGCAACAACAACTTTGATAAGGCTAGCAGTCTAATAGAAGAAACAGACTAGAATGTAACTATTATATTAATAAAGATACAGTGGTCAATTACCCTCAGGGTTAAGAGTACATAAGAGACCTAGGGCAAAATATCAAGAAAGGCCTCTTGAAAAAGTGATCATTGAACAAAGAGCTAAAGAATGAATAGTATATAACTAAATCAAAAGACAGAGATAGTAGAAAGAAAAAAAAATTTTGTAGTGAGAAGAAACAAGAAAAAGAAAAGTTGGATTCAGGCAAGTATGACTTGGGCAGAAATAAAGACATGAAGAGAAAGTACAAAATAAGCAGGAAATATATGCAAAAGCTGAGCCATGGAAATCAAGACATTTTCCTACTCTTCAAAAAAGCAATGAAATGTTCTTATAGGTTTTTAAGCAGTGAATGACACACAAACAATTATACTTTGGGAATAATCACTATAATTAATGTTCTGCATTGAGTTAGGGGCATATCTTGAGTATTTGTTTTGGAACTAAAGATCTCTATTTTCATTTGGAGCTACAAAATAAGCGTTAACCCTGGAAGTTTGATATTTAGAGCTAAAGATACAAATTTGTGATTTTGGTATATGCTGGGAATAGCTGAAGACATGTATATGGATGGAATCTCCTAGATGAAATTTTTATTGTGATTTGAATGGAAGTTTACAAAGACATTGACTTTTTATACACTCATTTATATAGATTTATCACCTCTTCCCTCGTCCTTCATTCATTCCCTAATGTTTGTCCTGTACCAGCTTATTAAGTGAATTACTTATAGTGTCTTATCACTCATTCTTTTCTGAATTATCTTACCTACACCTATTCCAATACCGAGTTCCTTATTTATCCATTCCTGTTCTCCCCATCTCTTCCCATCACTGCATAATCCTCTTGATTTTATAACACTAGTCCTTTGTTTTTGGAATTAGAGCATTTTTTTAAATTGAGGTTTTAATGAAAGTTTATAAAGAACTTGGATTTCCATTTATTCATTGTTGCACATTTTCCTCCATGTCCCCCCACCCCCGAGGCCTCTTTTTTCTTTTTTTTTTGTTTAGTTTGAATTACTGCTTCTTGGTTATGTATCCGTTTTGTTTATTAAATTTTATTAGTTTTAATGAACATTTACAGAGATTTTGGGTTTTCATTCATTCATTGTTGCACTGTTTTCTCCACCCTCCTCCCCAGTTTGTTCTTCTTTCCCCCCCATGTCTGTTTTAATTGTCCAATTGCCACAGTGCTTGTCAAAGCCAGTTCTGATTAATCTCCTTTGTCAGTGTGTCCTTTGCCATTTCCTATCACTCCTCCCTGAGAGAGACTTCACCCTGATTCATAAGGAAAAGGGGATGGCGTATTCTCTTAGCTACTTCCTGCTGAAAAGGGACGCTGTGGGTTTCAGGGTGAAGGTCTTCTCTCACTACTCTAAAGGGCCCCTTTGGCAGTAGGAAACACATAGACTATTATGGAGATTGATTTTGGAATTTAGATGCACTGTTATCAACCGTGCCCAGCCATACATGCTCATATCTTTGAAGATGTATCATGGAAGTGCTGCAGCTTTCAAACTGCAAAACAGCAAGATGTTATTCCTTTATCTTGAGTTTCAGCTCGTTTTTCCTTTGCATCTCAGCGATTTCCTCTGGGGTGGCTAGTACAGGTGATGATTCTGCTACAGGTGGTGATTTACCAGAATTGCTGAGTCAACCCGAGGGCAGGTCAGTAGTGATGCAGCTCCCGCCAGGCTGCAGCTCCCGCTGCCGGCTGTAGTGCACCTTTTTACCACTAAGCATAGTAGAGTTCCTCCAGCAATCGGGTGATGAGACTATCCACGTTCAGCTCCCCGTCTGCCATCTTGTCGGCACTTGGAAGTAGAGGCTTTTGAGGGATAAGCAGTCTAGCACCCCAAAGGCCCTGCGAAGGGGGCCCGACTGCTACCCAGAGGGACTAGGAAAGACCCAGCATTCTGGTTCCCGGGGTTGGGGGTGTGACGAGGAGGCCTCTTTTTTAAAAAAACAAAACAAACCTTTTTTTTCATAGTTATATAGTTCTCCCACCCCCCAAGACCACTCTACTATGCAGCTCTTACTCCGGACTCTTGTCAAGCCAAAAATATCTAACCATATGTTCCTTTTATACAGTTCTCTCACTTATCTGTTTCAATGACATGTATATTATTTGTCTCCTCTTTTCTTAGCTTCCCCCCAACCTCCATGTCAGTCCTGTTTTATAACAGTAGCATTATGCAGTATTTATCTTTTTTGTGACTGAGATATTTCACTCAGCATAATGCCCTCCATGGTCACCCGTTTTATATAATATTTCATGAGTTCTTTGTTTTTCCATGCGGCATAGTATTCCATTATGTGAATATACCAGAGCTTCTCTATCCATTTGTTTGTTAATGGGCATTTGGGTTGTTTCCAACTCTTTGCTATTGTGAACAAAGTAGCAATAAACATAGGTTTGTATATATCTGTTTGGGTGGCAGTTTATAACAGTAGTCTTATATCACACCTGTTCCTTTGTGAGTTAATTCACTCAGCCTAATGTCCTCTAAACTCATTTATGTTGTATAATGTTTCTTGAGATCATCATTGGCTTTCAATGTTACCTAATATTCCATTTTGTGGATAAACCAAAACGAAAGTGGGTATACACACAACTATTTGTGCCTTACCTCTGTTTTCTTTGAGGCAGATTCCTAGTAGTAGGATAGCTGAGTCAAATGATATTTCTATTTTCAGTTCTAGATGTAATTTTGGCATGCCAACAGAGGAAGACTAGCACTAAGCCTTGTGTGATGAAATATTTCTTGGCAGGGTAAAGGCAGATGAACCTGCAAAGGAGACTGAGACAGCAGGAAAAGTAAGTGTGAAGCAAGGAATCACAGAAGACAGAAGAAGAAAGTGAAACAGGCAGCAGGAGCCAACAGTGGCAGATGCTCGTGAGAATCCAAGTCAGACAAGGGCAAAAAATATGTGTATAGATTTGTAATAATTGAATATTGATGACTTCCGAAAGAACTGCTTCTGTGGAGCGAACAAGAACCAGACTGGAGTGGGTTTGAGGAATGAGTGGAAGGTTAGTAAATAACTCTCTAGCTGTACTGTCTTAATTACAGTTTCATTTTCATGAGCTCATCAAACTCATCCATTCCCAAGCCAGCTGGTCTCGGTCCATGGAGGATTTCTTGCCAGCAACTCACTCTGACTCTAGCCCAATGGGGCCCTGTCTGAAGGCTGATGGATAACCCACCCTCCAACTCATACAGTAGAACACCACTGATCTCCTAATTTTAGAAGACTATGGTACAGACAAAGGGACTCTGCTGGGTTAGTGGTAAAAAATTGTGATGCCAAGCCAAACGTTTGTATCCACCAGCTGCTCTGTGGGAGAAAGATTGGCAATCTCCTCTCGTGCAATTTGCTGCCTTCAAAAACCCACTGGATGGTCAGCTCACACAACAGCAACTCTAAGATTTATAGACTCCGAAAGCCAATGGAGAGTTAGACTGAGTTAGAATGCAGCACTTGGTAACAGTTAATAGAGTGTATTTGTCTAAAAATTCATTTAACCTAAATATTATCTGAGCAGAAAAGGCTGTTTTCTAGGGCTATGATGAAAAATTGCTATAATCTTGATGACTTGAAGGGGATGGGGCAGGGGGGCTACAGGTAGGGAGGAGGGACATCACGGGGTCACAGAATTTGGTAGGTGAAGAGAGGAGATGAATCAAAAAACAATGTATGTAAATGAAACACATACAAAAAGCCTCTGAAAAACAAGTTACCATCTTACAGTTTAGGAAGCCAAAAGTTTGAAATTAAGGTGTGAGCATAGGAAGTTCCTTCTGGAGATTCAAAGAGAAAATCAGCTCATGCCCCTTTGAGAACTTCTGGTGCTTGTTGGCTGTCATTGGCTGTCTTTGGTTTGGAGATATATCACTCTAATATCAGACTCTTTCTTTACATTATCTTCTTCAATGTGTCTTTGTATAATCTTTCTGTCAGCAAGTTGGAACCAACCCATTGCTGATCCTCCAGAGAGTTTTAGGGGCAGTGAATCACATGGGAGGAGACTGTCAATCTGTGGAGCAGCTGGTAGATTTGAACCACAAGTCTTCAGATTAGCAGTGCAGCTCCTTTTCATTAAGCCACTAGAGCTTCCACAAAATCTTGCTAATGATTATTTTAAAACAGCTATAACAGTTGGTACCTAGAGAACTGCCAAAAGTTCAAACTGGATTTAGAAAAGGCCTAGCACCAGTAATGTAATGTCATTGATGGCATTGAATGGATCTTGGCTGAAAGGAGAAAATCCAGAAGGCTTTCTATTTGTATTTTATTGGCTGTGCAAAGGCATTTGACTGTGTGGATAATAAATTATGACTAACCTTGAGAAGACTAGGAATCCCAGAATACCTAATTGTGTTCATGTGTAATCTAGACCTAGACCAAGAAGTTGTTGTATAAACAGAGAATGGGAACACTACATGGATTGAAATAAAAAAGATCTGCATCAGGGCTGTATGCTTTCTCCATATCTACTTAATCTGTATGCTGAATAAATCATTGAAGGATTTTGAAGAAGAATATGATATCAAGATTGGAGGAATACTCATCAACAACCTACATTATGCAAATGATTTAACCTTGCTTACTGAAAGCAAAGAGGACTTGAAACACTTGCTGCAGTGCTGCAGTAGAGATTACAGCCTTCAGTATGGATTTTATTTCAACGTCAAGAAAACAAAAATCCTCACCACTGCACTAGTAGGCAACATCATGACAGATGGAGAAAAGATTGAAGTTGTCAATAGTTTTATACTACTTGGATTCACAATCAATACTTTGGTAGCAGCAGACAAGAACTCAGAATATATTTATTGAGGAAATTTGCTGTCAAGGACCTCCCTGAAGTGCCAAAGAGAAATAACATCAGTTTAAAGTCCAAGGTATGGTCCAGGCCACGTTCTTTTCAATTACTTGCTATGCATCTGAAAGGTGGACAATGAACAAGGATGACAGAAGAAAAAATGCTTTGGAGTTGTGATATTGGAGAAGAGTGCTGAAGATACCATGGACTGACAAAAGAAGAAATAAATATGTCTTGGAGAAAGTACAACTAGAGTGCTCCTTGGAGGCAAAGATGGTGACACGGCATCAAACATTCTTTTGGCACGTTATTAGGAGAAGCTAGTTCTCAGAAAAAGACATCATGCTTGGAAAGGTGGTACATGAGTGAAGGAGAGGATTACCCTTAATAAGATGGATTGGCACAGTAACTGTACCCATGGGCTTGAGTATATCAGAGATGATGACATGGCATATCATAAAGCAAGGTTCAGATTTGTTTTCCATATGGTCACTATGAGTTGTAGTTGACAGGACAGTACTTAACAACAACTAATCTTGGATGATCTAGATACAATCCTTAATTATATATACAAAGACTTATTTCCAAGCAAGGTGATTTTCTTAAGCTGAGTTCTCTCAAAAACCAAAATCAACAAAGAGAAAAATAATGAGCACAAAGATTTCTCTTTTTCTATAAGAAATGACTCATGCTTGTACAGGCTGGAAAGTCCCAGACCTGTGGCATGTAGCTGTGGAAGCTGACAAATCTAAAGTCGGCAGGTAAGGCAGTCTGATGGCCCAAGGATCCAAAGAAGGGACAAGTAGGATCAAGATCAAGCAAAAAGTTAGCCACCTCTACCAGATTTCCTTATACGTTCTATTCAAATGAAATGTTCCTTCAATTTGCTACTTAAATCAGATCCTGTTTAGGAATGGTTGCATTCCACCAAACTTCAGTGAAAGGAGTGACATATCATAACTGCCAAACAAGAGAAAAATAAGAAGCCAAACTGGCATAGAGCCTTAACCACACAGTCATATTTTGAAATTCCAAGTGGGAGACACTGTGTTGGTTTGGTTGGTTGGTTTTGGACACTATTCAAAGCATTGCTGCTGCTGCTGCTGCTGCTGCTAGGTGCTGTCAAGTATAACTCATAGTAACTCCATAAACAACAGAACTTAATCTGTCTTATTCTATGCCATCCTCATCATCTCAGATACGCTTGAGTTCATTGCTACCATGACCGTATCAATCCATCTCATCCAGAGTCGTCTTCACTTTCACTGACCCATACCTTTCCACATATGCTATCCCTTGCATTGCAAATATTTGCTGTCAGGGACTTCTCCAAAATTCTGAAGAGTAATAATGACAGTTTAAAGACTAAGGTGTGCCTGATTCAGGTCATGGTCTTCTCAATCACTTGCTATGCATCAGAGATCTGGACAATGACTAAGAATGACAGAAGAAAAATTCATGCCTTTGAGTTTGGTGCTAGAGAAAATTACTGAATATTCCATGGACTACCAAAAGACCAGGTACATCTTGGAAAGGGACACCAGAGTACTCTTTCAAGGCAAAGATGGTGAAGCTTTGTCTTTTACACTTGGGCCATATAAGTAAGTGAGGCTATTCCTTGGAAAGAGACATCAAGCTTGTAAAGATAGAGGGTTAGCAAAGGAGAGGATGACCCTCAAGTAGATGGATTGATGATTTCAGCAATAGGCTACAGTATATCAGAGGTTATAAGGACAGCATAGGATAAGGTAAGTTCAGGTCAGCTGTTCATAAGGTAGTTATGAATCATTCTCAATTCGGTGGCACCTAACAACATGTCTAAAGTGTGAGGGATGAAACTTAACCATCCTTGCCCCCAAGGAGTGCTCTGGCTGCACCTTTTCCAAGGCATACCTGTTTATTCTTTTGACAGTCTAGGGGATATTCAGTCTCCTGCAGCTCAAAGACATCAACTTTTCAATTTTTTCAAAATTTTTCATTTTTTTCTGTCAAAATAGGTTAATTCCTTTTATTACAAAAAAAAATCATCTTAACTAGGAAAACAAATTTGTGCATCTCCTCTACTCATCCTGCAAACATTTATAAAATCTTAAAACACCATCTCATACAAGGTATGGATGCACAGGTAAATAAGACAGGCCTAAAAGCCTTTTTATGACTGCCAAAATAGCAAACAAGTTTGTCCTAGGGAGGGTGAAACCAAGTTGCTTGTTGGAGGCAAGGATTTTGAAGCTACATTTCACATACTGTGGGCATGTTGCCAGGAACGGCCAGAGGGTCAGTGCTGGAGAGTTAAGACCCTGAATGAGATGGATTGACACAGTGACCCTGGCAATGTTTCAAGTGTACCAGGTTGATTCAGAATAGGGAAAAGGTTCAGAGCTATTGTTCATAGAGTCTCTAGAGTTGTAGATGACCTGACTGCACTTAGCAACAATAACAAAAGGCATTTATAATCTGGAGTTTGAAGCACAGAGATAGAAGAATGAATATATATCATGGTGTGGGTACGGAGTAGGTAACTGTCCTTAGAGAATAATCAAAGATTTTTATGTACCATTGAGTTGGAACCAACTTATAGCTGACCATCCAGCAAGTATTCAGAGATAATAAATTGCACAGAAGGATATTTCCCAGCTCTGTCCTATAGAGCAGCTGGTAGATTCAAACCGCATGCCTTTCAGCTGGCAATGCAGCTCCTTACCACGAGGCAACAGAACTCAAGGAGCCCCACTGCCAATCCAAATCATAGGTGGGGTTATTAAATCAGACTAGAATTTTAAGTAATACTTCTTTTTTAAAAAAAATTATTTTATTATTTTTTTATGTGCACCATCAAATTGGATCTGACTGGTACAGGAGGAGATTATACCTCCTTCTCCAGCAGAGCATCTGGTAGATTTGAACTGAGTGCCTCTGGGAATGCAGTGCAGCTTCTTGCCACTAGGCCACCAGAGCTCCCCTAAGTAATACTTCTAAGAAGAGTTCATTCTTTACAGATATTTTGAATGATGACTAGAATGTGATAGACAAAGGAAAGTGACTAGAATGTGATAGACAAGGAAAGTAGAGCTTTCTTTTGTACAGTCTGTGCAAGGAGGCTCAGATAGACAGAATAACATGGTGCACTGAGAAATGCAATGTAATGCAGACACCTTGTTTTCTTGTGCTTCACTTTATTGTACCTCACACATACGGTATTTTTTTTAACAAATTGAAGGTTTGTGGCAGCCATGTGTTAAGCAAGTCTGTAGGTGCCATTTTCCCAACAGCATATGCTCACTTCACGTCTCTATATCATTTTCTCAAAATATTTAAAATTTTTTATTACTATTTTATCGATTGCAGTCATCTGTGATCAGTGGTCTTTGATGTCACTGTTGTGATTATTAAGGGGCATCACAAGTTACGTTCAAATAGGACCACAAACTCCATAGATGAAGTTGCATATGTTCTGACTGTTCCACCTATCAGTCATTCCCCATTTTTGTTTCCTTTCCTCAGGCTTTCTTATTCTGACACACAAGGAGATTGAAATAAGGTCAGTTAATATTCTCATAATAGTCTCTAAGCATTAAAGTGAATGGAAGGGTCAATTGATGTGGCACATTTCACTGTTTTCTTTCAGTAACCACCACCATGGTCACTCAGTAGCTATCAACTTCAAGAGAAAACCCTTCACCAGTCATGATTGTGACTCAATAATGAAGTCATGAAGGCTCAATAATGGTGAACATACTTTTGCAATAATGTTGCTTGTTTTTGTTTTTGTTTTTGTTTTAATTTAGTGTATCCTCAAATCAGATCTGACGAGCACAGTAGGAGATTGCCCCTCCTTCTCCAGTGGAGCATCTGGAGGATTCAAACTGTGCAGCTTTGGGATTGCAGCACAGCTCCTTGCCACTAGGCCACCAGAGCTCCCTTAATAACATATTTTTAATTAAGATATACACTTCGTTTATTTAAGACATTATGCTGTTACACTCTTAGTAAATTACCCTCCTCCATCCCCTCAATAAACCAAACCGCTGCTGTTGAGTCCACTCTGATTGCTAGCAACCTTCCACTGGGTTTCCAAGGCTATTAATCTGAATAGGAAGAGACCGGTCACCTTCCTGTCTTGGAACTGGTGGTCGATTTCAAAACATCAGCATTTTAGTTAGCAGATCCGCGCATAATGCCCTATGCTATCAGGGCCCCTTTAATAGACCGTAGTATAGTAACAACATGCCTTTCTATGTCCTATGGTCATTCTGTGCCATCAAGTTGACTATAACCCATGGTGACCCTGTGATCAACAGATCTGAACCTTGCACTATCCTGCACCATCTTTGCATTCACTGCTATGTTTGAGTCCATTGTTACAATCACTGTGTCAATCCATCTTGTTCAGGGCCGCCTTCTTATTCTCTACCCACCACCTTTCCCAGCATGATGTGTTTTTTCAAGGGCTGGTCTATCCTAATGACATGCTTAATGCTGGTGAAGCAAAGTTTCACCATCCTTACCTCAAAGAAGTGTCCCTGTTGCTCATCCTACAAGACAGACTTGCTTATTCTTTTGGCAGTCCATGGGACAAACATTTCTTTCTACGTATTGTTGTTGTTCCAATCATCAAGTTGGAACCAACCTATAGCTGACCCTCTAGTGGGTTTTCAGGAGCAGCTAATTGCACGGGAGGAGAATGTCCATGCTTCTCCCACAGAAAAGCTGGTAGATTCAAACTGTGTCATTTGTCTTGCATTATTATGATATCCATTTTATTGCAGTGGTCTGGACCCAAACCCACAATATCTCCAAGTTATGTTTCTATGTGGTAAATACAAGGAGATGAGTAAGAAGAAGCAATTGTGGATTTTAGACTGCATAACTTAGAATGTTGATACGTTTGCCAAGAAAGCTTCGTTCCAATTCTTAGGAAATCAATTAAAATCATTTTAATATCAAAATTTGGAACAGTGGCCAAAATCACAAAAGAATTAAAAAGATAAATTCGTTTTTAAACTTCGCTAATTATAGAACATTAGCTGATGCCACTGGTAATCTCTATTCATCTCTAAGCCCAATCCTCTTTGGCTTCAACTTGATTTTATGTTCATTATGGAACAAATTTCTAATGTTCTGATTGGCCAAGCTTGGGTTTTGTTAACTCTCAACTCATTGCTGTCAAGTTGGAACCAACCATAGCTGACCCTCTAGTAGTTTTCCAGGGCTGTAAATTACTTGGGAGAGATTGCCTACCATATCTCCCAAGGAGACACGGGTACATTCAACCCACCAGAGAGGTGCTACCTTTGGGTTGGCAGTGCAAACCATCAAAATGACACTGAGTGAAAATCCAGCAAAGCCCTATTTTCACTCAGTGTCATTTCTAATCACTCACCGTAGGCTGCTAATCTCAAAGTAATAGATGTCCATTTATTCTATTGGAGACAAAAGTTGAAGCAATTGAAAGTCATTGCCTGAGTCTCCTACTAGGTACCCTGACTTGGTTTTAAAGACATTGTATATGCTGCAATGCTGCTTCTCAATTATAAGAAAAGCCCACACACCTGATCTTAAATGTGAACAGTGTTTTTTATGTACAAAGTATGGTCTCATCCATTCATTCAGTCAATCCTCTCAGCAACACTATGAGATGGTCAGTGGTTGTTAGAGCTGTTAAGTGTCATTGACTCCAGTTCATAAAGACTCTTTGAACAACAGAATGATACTGCCTGATCCTGTTCCTTCCTCACAGCTGCTCTTGAGCTTATTATTAAAGTTACTGTGTCAGACCATCTCACTGAGGGTCGTAGCATCTCCATTTATTAAATAAGGAATCAGAGATTTAGAAAGGAAAAGGTAACACTAGATGCAGGAAGGCCAAAGAGGGAGAGTGTTTGGGCTTGAATCCTACCTTTTCAATAAGCGTGCTCTAATTATAGTTGTGATCCTGGACTCCATAAACAAATTCCCACGTTTCAAATTTTGGCATGCCACCAAGGAAAGGAATATCCTTAGACAAATAAGCATGGCACTTCTCTGGCTCTCAGTTCCCTCAACTGTAAATAGAAAGTTTTAAAAATAACCTAACTCATAGAGTTGTTTTAAAGATCAGGTGAGTGGATACAGATAAATAAAGTGAATTTATAATTTATTGTCCAAACAATTAAAAAGAGGAACATTAGAAATAAGTTATTTACTACTTATGGATGGTTGTATCTGACCTCTACTAACTTCACGCAGGGAAACTGTTCCCATCAATAAGTACAAAACCAATTCCCCACCATGGACCAATAGGTAACATAACAACAGAGAGAATATTGAAACTCTCAATGATTTCTTATTTGGACCCACAATCAGTACACTTGGTACTAACAGTCAGAAGATCAGGAGACATGTTACACTGGAAAAGTACAATCAGGAAACTCTCCAAATTATTGAAGAGCAATGTCAGTTTGAGAATTAAGGGGCACCTGATCCAAGCCATGATTTTTTCAGTCACTTGCTACATATCTGAGAGACAATGACTTAGGATGACAGAGGAATTTATGTCTTTGGGCAGTGGTGGTAGAGAAGAGTACCATAAATGGCCAAAAGAAGAAATAGATATATCTTGGAGAAGGTGTAGCCAGACTGCTTCTTGGAGGCAAAGATGATAAAACTTCATCTCACATACTTTGCACATGTTGCTAGGAGAAGCTATTCCTTGAAGAGGAACATGATGCTTTGAAAGGTTGAGGGTCAGTGAAGACTCTCACCAAGTGGATTGACACAGTGACTACAGCAATTGGCTTGAGTGTGTCAGAGACTGCGAGGATGGCATAGAATAGGACAGGGTTCAGATCTGTTGTTCATAGGTTGCCATGAGTCATACTCACCTGGAGGGCATCCAAAACCAACAAGGTCAAACGTGGCCTCTCACACTCCTGCACCTACTTTTACTAATTCCAGCACCAGCCTTGCCTCTTGCAACTGTGGCATCCAGCCTGGACAATTGCTTACTAGTTTCTGAGAAGGAAAAAAACAACAAAACACCAAACCAGTCTGCATTCCTGACATGAGTCAGGTATGAATCTTAGTCTCTGTAGACCATTCTGGTAAATCTTTTCACCAAACCCATAAGACCATAGAGGAATTACAGAACTGAACCACAAATGGAGCTGCTAATAGTTGTTGTTGCTGTTGTTATGTGCTGTTGAGTCGTTTGCGACTCATAGCGACCCTATGTACAACAGCCCTAAACCCTGCTCTATCCTGTGCCAATCGCACTGCCTCTGACACACCCATCCCAATTACCCCAGTCACTGAATCAATCCACCTCATAGAGGGTCTTCCACTCCTGCGCTGTCCCTCCACCCTCCCAAGCATGATGTCCCTCTCCAAGGACCGGTCACTCCTTACAGCATGTCCAAAGTATGTCAGACGAAGCCCCAGAATCCTTGCCTCCAAGGAGTAGCCTGGTTTAACCCTCTCCAGGATGAATCTGTTTGTTTTCTTGGCAGTCCATGGTACATTCAATACTCTTCTCCAGCACCACAGCTCAAAGGCATCAATTCTCCTTCTACCCTCCCTAGCCATTGTCCAACTCTCTGATGCATAACAAGTGATTGTAAAGACCATGGCCTGTATCAGGTGCACCTTAGTCTCCAGAAAGACACCGTTGCTCTTGAGTAGACATTATGTATTTATATAATTTGATGAGCATTTATGATTATGTTGACTTGAGGCTTCTGATGAATAGTGTGATATTAATCTTAGCACATAATATGATAAAAACAGATATTTAAGGAAAATGTTTTCCCTATTTTTTTTTTTTTAGGGAGCTCTGGTGCCACAGTCCATATGGGGTTGCAATGCTAATCCAAAGTCCCACTTCCATCCTTATTTTAGATCTTTATTTCTCATGTCACACACATGAGAAAGCATCATTCGTTCTGTTCCTTGGTGGTGTGGCAGCATGATGTATATGTTTGGGAGGGGAGGATAAGTATAGGCACATGGAGACCCTGGGGAACAGTCCTAGTATGTGAAAGAGACAACTTCATGGCTGAGATGAAATACTGGTCATACCATTGTTCTTTGGGGAGAAAAAAAAAGATCCTCAACATTTAGATGTTTGTGATAATGTGACCAGGGAAAGAGATTCCCAATGTCTAATCCAGGGAAATTAGGCTATAAAGCAAGAATTCAGAATTCAGTCTGAAATTGAGCCACTCTGGCAGGAGCTCTTTCTGAGTAAATGCGAGCTTAGACATCTAAGGTTTAGATGTGGCCAGATGATACCTAAGGTTACCCTGTAGGGTGAGCCTGCCATCAGCAGCAGCATGTAAAAAAGATGGGGAAAGCACACACCTTCTCCGGAGCCAAGAAATTAGAGCCACAGAAGCCTAATTGGGCTTTGAAATTAACACTTCATGAAGTGAAGGCTGATTCAACTTGATTCACTGGCAGCATGTTCTATTTAGTAATTAGCTGTGGTATTCCATATTATTTCCTTCCTAGGAAGTTTCAGAATTTCACCAACCCTTGATACATCATGCTAATTTTTCTTTTTCTCAGCTTTCTTGGCATTGTTTCTATGTTTCTTGACTTTGTTCCTGTCTTGTTCTGTTTTGTGTATTGTTGATTTCTTTTCAGTCCCAGACAAGGTTAATTGGCCTCTGAGCTAATCTTGCTTTCCCCTTTTAATAGCAATACCAGGAATCAGCTATTAGCAAATATCTTGACCTTAGGCTGGAGTTTGGGGTCTTCATGGTATCACTAACCTATTCACCAGACAGTAATAGATGCAGAGGGAGCTCTGGTGGCCCAGTGGTAAGGAGCTACACTACCATCCCCAAAGGCATGCTATTCAAATCTACCAGCTACTCTGAAAGATGATGGAAAATCTTTTCTCTTATGATTTACTATCTGAAAATCCACTGAAGGATCAATTATGGGTTGCTTTGATTCAACGGTAAATAAAAAGAAGAGAGATTATCAGAGTTGTCACCTTAAAGGTATTGATGCTTCCTATTGTGGGAATCTATTTCCTGCAAATAATGGGCCCACTGTAGTTACTTTTGACTGGTTTGGTGTTACTAACAGCTTGGCTGCCACCAAAACCAAAGTGATGCTCAATACATCATAACCTGCTCCAATTATCCCACCTGCCAGTTTCCACAGCCTTGACTATTATAAACTTTGTGAAGACAACTATAAAAATCTTCACCATCTGCTGAAGTCTGCATAGCTTGTTTTTTTATAGATTTCCTTAGTGAGGCATCACTGTCAAGTTTCTTTTCTATTGACCATATCTAGGTAATAGGAAAGGGAAATACAGGTTTCTTCTGAAGTCCAAGCATCCCTTAGAATGTGACAGTTATTTGTGAGGAGAGAAGCAGCTTTCTGAGACAACACTCAGCCGCTGTGGTGCTCTTTGGTTGCCAGCACTGGGATGAATGCCTTTGCAGTATCAAACAAATATATGAATTTGTTTATAAATCCTTTGTACTTGTACCTCAGAGACAAGTAAGAGGCCAACTGGCTTGTGTGACTTGGAATGAGAAGATCACAGAAATTCCTGGAATCTGAAAAGTCAAATGGGCCTCAGTTTCCACTTCAATTGCCTCTTCTCAGGACAAATAGCCCAGAAGAGGTCATACATGGGAAACTATATAGAGTGTTCAAAAATGGAAGAATTGTTTATACAGGATTGTTATCTTTAAATCTGTGGCAGTGAATGCACTTCCTCGTTGCTTACAAAGGGGCTGAGTTCAGAGCCCTTATGAAAATGCGATGGGGCTCTTCTCATTCTTCCAGGCCAACATACAATGTGGTTTATCTGACTGGCAGAAGAAAATGTACCAAGGGACCTAGGAAGCTGTCATTTAGGGGGCAGCACTAACTGAGCAGCTGTTCTGTTGGAAGAAGATGTGGAATTCTGCTTCTATAGAGATTACAGCCATGGAAATATAATGGAGCAGTTTTATTCCATACTATAAAGGTTGCTGTGAATTGGTATTGACTCAACAGGTTTGGATTTTTTGTTGTTGGATTGGTTGTTTGGCTATTTTTTTCTTTCTTTGAGTCTATTAAAACTGATGAAAGATTTAGAAATGGTTAGTGGTGATGGCTTGCTCAGCTCCACAATCAACACTGTTGGCACCAACAGTTAGGAAACCAAAAGATGAATTGCATTGGTAAAATCTGCTGTTAGGGACCTCTCCAGAGTACTTAAAAGCAACGATGTCAGTCTAGAGACTAAGGTGCTCCTGATACAGGTCAAGGTCTTCACAATCATTTGCTACACATCAGAGAGCTGGACAATGACTAAGGATGACCGAAGAAATTATACCTTTGAATTGTGGTTCTGGAGAAGAGCATTGGACATACCATGGATCTCCAAGAAAACAAACAGGAGAGGGTGAAATCAAGTTTCTCCTTGGAGGCTAGAATTTTGAAGCTCTGTCTCACATATTTTGGGCATGTGGCCAGGATGAACCAGTCCTTGGAGAAAGACGTCATGCTTGGAAGGGTAAGGGACAGTATAAGAGAGGAAGACCACAGATGAGACAGATTGATACAGTAATTAGGACCATTGGGATAAGTGTATCAGAGTCAGTGAGATGGTTTACGCATACTGGGTATGCTTTAGAGCTGTTGTACATAAGATAGCTATGTGTCACAGGCAACTCAACAGCATGTGACAACAACAGTGGCGAGGGTTGCACACCATGGTAAATGTGATATCTCTGAATTGTGTATGCAAAGATAATTTAAATGATAAATATATGCTGTCATTTTTACATACCATTGAGTCAGAACCTCATCAAAGCCAACCCTCCAGCTGGTCTCCAGAGGCAGTAAGTCTTACAGGAGATTGCCCCTCATTCTCCTTCAGGGCAGATGGTGGATTCTAACTGTGTGCCTGTGACTGGGCGGTACCGCTCCTTACCACTGAGCCACCACTACTCCTTACCACTAAGCCACCAGAGCTCCACAAGTGTATTTTACCACAGTGAAAAGAAGAAAACAACCAACCATATATGAAATTGTACAAACTATGCTTTATTCTCTGTAGGAATTTTATTATTTCAATGCTCATATCTAGGACTTGAGGGTTGATAATTATAATGAGAAGCAATTTTTTTTTCCATTTTACAGAATAAATGAAAATATGAAGGATATACGGGAATTTGAACACTGAAACAATCTCAGGATATTTCTCTATTGTTGTTATGTCCTGCCTGGTTGACTGTGACTCGTAATGATTTTATGAACAACAGATTGGAACTTTGGCCTATCTGATGCCATCACCACGATTTCTGCCATCTTTTAGCCCACTATAATCATGGTGTCAATTCATCTCGTTTATAGACCTCTATAAACTCCTTTAAAATTAAAGTTGACAATGAATTTTCCGTGTTCAATAATATATAGATCTCTAAGCCAGACATAGTGAAACCTGTGAGAATGAAAACTTAATGCTCAGTGCAGTTTTACCACTTTCTATCACTCAATCTAGTGGAAAATATTTTAGCATGACAGATCAAGAGGCTGGTGTAGAAAGGGCAAGGTTCAGATCTGTTCGTATATAAATGAGTCTTAAATTAATACATTTTAAAACAGAACATAAAAAATGTTAAAATATCATCATTTTCCAAATACATTAATTCATCCAGTATTTTCATTACATTTCAGGCTTGTGTTTCTAGAACTCAATTCTTTAAGCTCCTTATCCTATTTAAAACCAACAATTGGTCTTTTAATTCTTTTATAAAAAACTATCTTATTGCCAAGGATTTTTACTTTTCTGATTAAAAAAAGAGATTCTTAAATATCTTAGGAAGTAGAAGTACTTAAAAAGAATCGAAGAGAAAATAAAGCAATGGCTCATATAAAAATCTCTATTTTTCACAAATGTAAGAGATTTCCTTTCCTGTATGTTCCTTATATACTGTTGTTGAATTTTTGGCAAAGGACTCATAATGGTGAGGAGATTTGTTTCAGGTACCTGTACTAGATTATTAGCTGACAAAATTTGAGCGGGGCCTGGAGCCCCCACAGGTGTTGCCCAAGTAGCTGTTTGGAGAACACCCTTCCAGCAGGGGCAGTTCCAGACCCCACTGTTGAAGGCACAGCTCAACTCCGGCGCTTGAGATGAGTGTGGACCTCGCTGCTTCAATCCTGGCCTTGTGAAGGCTGCTCAGCTGGAACAGCAGGTGTTTCCAGTTTGCAGATTGGCAGGCCATCCTCTGGCCTTTTGCAGACCCACCTTCTTGGAGACTTTTCCTGTGTCTTCTAGCATTATTTATTCAACTGCTCTGGGGCCTGTCTAGCATCTTTTCCTTCTGCGTCATTCTCAGGCTTCTCTCATGCCTATTCTCTTCCTTCCCTCACTTGTCCCAGGTGTGTCCTTCACCCTGGACCCAACATTCCAACCACTCTTGCTTAGACAAGATATTCTTGGTCAGAAACACAGACAAGTCTCTTTTCCCCTGCCTGCTTTTATACAATTCCAAGATGCAGAAGTGTTCCATCTAACATACCAAATTGTTTAAAATACCTACTATCTCTCTACACTTCCCATTTTACCCTCCACAAGCATTCTTGTACAAGACACCAACACCAAAAACTTTCTGGTCTGTAACAACATCAGTAGTTTGCTATATCAGGAAGTCTTAAATCTAGGAAACTGTGGAGAAAGACCATAATAAGGCCAGAAGTAAAGGAAAATAGTCATACAGCTCTCGAAAACCCTTTTACTTGCCCTTGTCTTCATTTCTATTGCTTCACAACTCGCCTTGCAAGTGAAGATTCAAAACCAAGCCTGAAATTTCAGACAGGGTTGATCTGTTACTTTTCATGATTTCCTCGTGATAGAAACTTTTATCTACTCTCATTCTGTTATAGACTCGACGAAGTAACGTTTTCTTCCTCCAGTAATATCACACACACACTCTTTTCAAGATGAAATCATTTGTGTAGCAAGACTGGCTGCCTTCTTCCATGACTCATTTCCCCCTTTTCCATATGCTCTCTGCCTACATAAATACCTTTAGCCTGTTCATTAATTCCCTGATAAATGTATTCAGTTCTTCCCTCTGTTCCTTTTCTCCAACACTCCAGTTGCTTTTAGAAGTTTTAGCTCTAACCTTATGCTCTCTGTCTCTCTAGCCCTGCAGTGATTGTCACTATCTTTCTGTGTTTCTCTTTCCTCAAAGTCTTGTAAAATATAACATACTGCAAAGCAGTGGTGTTCCTTGGATTTAGCATTTGGGGTGGCAGATGGGGTGGGAAAGAATCTGCATGTGGGGTGTGGGTACATCCCCCAGCACTCCAAACCCATTGCATACATTTTAAAAGAAAAATATTAGAGAAAATGGAATGAGAAGCACGTTAATGTGGGACTTAGCCCATTCAGTAGTAGTTGAAAAGACAAACTCTTTACTAATACTTAATAGAAAATAGCCAAAAAATAGCTAAGCAAAATCCCCTTGATGTCAAACTCTGTTACCAGTTTAACCACGAGTAACGAAGGCATTGACACAGGTATAAATGCCATCCTTGAAGTGATGGCTGCCTGCCAATCATTGTTTCATTTAGATCTTCTTCTTTTGTCCTCTTTACCACCCATTCTTTTCACTCAAACTATCTATAGATTCACTTTCTTAATAAAACCATGGCTTCTGTTGTGTAATCTTAGTGTTACAACTATTCATATCATGTTTATCTATAGTGTATACTCTTGAGGATAAGGACTATATTGTGGTTGTTGTCAAGAGGGTTAGCTGTCCAGTCAATTCCAATATATAGTAAATTTGGAGAGTTGTGGGGATAGGGAGTACCACTGACCTCTAGGGTTTCCTAGGCTCTGATCTCTATGGAAGAATATCAGCACAAGCGTTCTCCAGTACAGCCTCTAGATTGTTCAGATTACCTCTGCAACAAGATACACAATGTATGCAGTGTTAAGAAAGTAAAGTCTTTTGATAGAGCATCCCTTGTCTGTAAGCAGTATATCATATAGGCATTTCACTTATATTCTTTTTTTTTTTAGTTTTTTTCACTGATATATTCTTATGTCATCATTTCAACAACTTTACTGTTCATAGATGTCAATATGGAAAACCATGGAGACTGAATCATTTTTACTGAGATCACAAAACTAATAATAATAAAGCCCAGTAGTTGTATCACTAGACAGAAACCCCTAATCTTCTTGATCTTAAGCATCACTCACTCAGCCACTGAATTGAAACTGGCGCATAGCTGACCCTTCAGCAGGTTTCTGAGGCTGTAAATCTCAAGAAGGAAATTACCCTTTCTCCCTTGGGTTCAAACTGCCAGAGAGGCACAGCCTCTGGGTTAGCAGCATAACTCCCTCCGGACTACTCATATATGTTGTTTATATCATGCCACTCAGTGTTGAACAAATGAATGAATGATTAGTGAATCAATCAATTCTGGACCCAACGCATCCAGTTCTACCAGCTTGACTGTCTCTGATAACAAAACAGAAGGTGGACATTAACAATAGATGGAAAGATAGGCATGTTCTATGAATAGAATGACATTGAATTCTAAACTAATATTGTCAGCATTTAGATATACAAAAAAAAAATCCCACAGCAACAACTCCCTCTACAAGGCTAGAAGACAAATGAATTTTATGTTCCAGTCTGATATTTGACTGAATGAAAACAGACAGATTAAGAGAGGCCCTGCCTGGTCAATGTCATATGGACTATTATTGTCAATCTAGAATTAGAATCAAACGTCTTTGAAAGCTTCATTTTCTGCTCAGTAGTTTATTTTTTTTTTCCTCCAAATATTGATGTACAACTCTTGGCCTCAAACACTAATAGAAACTGTATACCATAAAGAAACCTTTATTATCAATTAACTGATACTGAATACCTCTCACAGAAAAGCATTGCCTGAATGCTATTGGGTTTTTCTAGAGCGGAAAAACAGCCTCCATTGTGATGTAACCACAGTGAAGCTAGAAAATTGCATCAAGCCCTGCAGATGGTATAGAATATCCTAATTACAATCCCAAATTGCTCTAAATGCTTTTCTAAATAGAAAAAATATCCAATAATTTGAAAGAACATACAAAATTGCAGTCAGGGTGAGATTAATCTTTCATTAGCAAATCTTTCCATTTTGCCTGACCCTTAAGTAACTTTTAGATCACTAAGGAGACTCAAACATGCATACAAAAAAAATTTCCCTCTGGTTTATGTAAAAGTAGAAAAGCTTTTCCATTATGTTCTGATTCTTTTGAAGAACTCCCTGAGGAATTCTTCCACAGTTGAGGCAAATCAGCATTCACAAATACATCCATTTACAATCTCCTTGGAAACTAGGATTGCTGGCCAATTCAGACAGCAAGCAGTAAAAATGTTTTCTCCAGGTTTACTTGAAGAGAGAAAAATATTGTGAAAAATGCTAAGGGAGGTATATGTTGAGCTTCAGGGTTTGATGTGCTATCCTCTAGAGACCTACGTTTTCAGGCACCAGAAAACTGCTGCCTTATGCCAAGTCTGCACGCTGTGCCATCAAAATGAAATAAGCCAAAGAAAAAGTGATGATGATCATAAAAATGGCTACTGTTTAGAGCGCACTTAGCAGGCACAAGCACTCTGTTCAACACTTTACCTACATTATTTCCTCTAATCCTCACAATCACCTCATCTTGCTGTGGAGCACCATTTAGTCCATTCTGACCACACCACACTTTGTATAATAGGACAAACCATTGCTCAGTTCTGTGCAAATACCCACCCTAGAAAGTTGTTGTTATTGTTGTTGTGAGGTGCCATCAAGTCAAGTACAACTCAGAGTAACTATATGAACAACCTATCTGAACCTTGCCCTATCCTGCACCATCCTCATCCTCTCCCCTATGGTCATGCTGAGAAACACTGTGCCAATCCATCTAATTGAGGGTCTTCCTCTCTTCCACGGAACCGCCATCTTTACCAGTATAATATCCTTTTCCTAATTCTAGTCCTTCCTTAATAAGCCCAGAGTATGCGATACAAGTTTCACTGTTCTTGTCTCTAAGTAACTCCCTGTTTATACTTCCTGAGAGACAGACTGGTTTGTTCTTTTGTGTCAGTCCATAATATATTCAGCAACCAGGAAATCAAGAAACTAATTGCATTGGGAAAGTTGGCTGTCAGGGACCTCCTCCAGAGTACTGAAGAACAACAATGTTAGGCTGGAGACTAAGGTGTACCTGATCAAGGCCATAGTCTTTGCAATTGCTTGCTATGCATCAGAGAGCTGGACAATGACTAGGGATGATAGAGAATTGATGCCTTTGAGCCATGGTGCTGGAGTGCTGGAGAAGAGTGTTGAATATACCATGGACTGCCAGGAGAACAGACAGGTTTGTCCTAGAGAAGGTGAAAACAGGCTGCTCCTTGGAGGCAAGGATTCAGAAGCTCTGTCTGACATACTTTGAACATGTTACAAGAAGGGACCAGTCCTTGGAGAGGTTGGGAGGGACAGCACAAGAAAGGAAGACCCTTGATGAGCTGGATTGATTCAGTTACTGAGGAAATGGGAGTAGGTGTGTCAGAGACAATAAGGTTGCACAGGATAGAGCAGGGTTTAGGGCTCTTGTAGATAGGGTCACAACGAGTCGCAAACAACTCAAAGGCACATAATATTTCAATTCAAAGGGATTGGTTCTTCTTATCTCATCCTTTCAGTGCATCTGAAATTTGAACAATGAACAAGGATGACTGAAGAAGAAAGTGGTTATCCCTGTCCTTATTTTATAAAAAAGGAAGTGAAAATTCAGAGAAGTTAAATAACTTGTGTAAGATCACAGTGCTACTAAGTGATGAGGATAAGTGGACATCAGCTTGGATTTTTCTGTTCTTAAAATGCAAAAATGCAAGAAGTCTGTGTTATGAATACAATGCTCCATTCTAATGTGTATTACTGTGCTGTCACCAAGATCGCGTTGGCTGTCCCCTCCATAGTATAATGATATAATCATCCTCAAGCTTCACATGAGGTTTTCAGCTGAAAAAGTCTTAAAAGAACTACAAAAATGGCATTGAACCACTAAAATAAAAAACATGGAAATTGTCCCCAGAGATCAAATGGACATTTATTTATGAATTCCTCATAACTCATTTCTGCACAAAGGTATACTGGAAAAAAAGAATTCACGAGGAAAATAGAATTATCTGTACTTCACTTTTAGATGGACAAAAAGATTAAAAGGCATACTGACACACTAACACACACACACATGCAAACGGAAAACACAGATTTGTTTTGACAATCTATTCTACGACAAAAATATTTATGAATGTAAGCTGCAGCAAAGTGCATCCATCTTTCAAAGCAGCCCCCTACCCACCCCACCAGCATCACCACCACCACCAAAAACTGCTTAGATTTGGGAAAGGTAGAAACCTACAAATCAACTGCCTTGAGAATAAGGGGGTGCAGGGAGGGAAATCTCCAGTTTTCTAGTATTGGGATTTTTATGTCATTCTCTTCACAGAACACTCCTATTTTTCACATCCACTGTTAAGTGACCACCCTTTATTTTGCAATCAGAGAGTCGAGCTGGCAGAACTGAAGTGCCTTGGCAGCTGCAGAGATGAAACTCAACTGAACAAACAGATTCTTAAGTGATGCTTAAATGGAAGAACTTGGAAAAGGTTCAGATTTTTTTTTTAATTCATTTAAATGTGTGATTGAATCCTGCTCATTACCCTCTTGGCAGTATATTATATATTCAGCTCTTTATTGTATAATAATGTTGAGGGTGGAAAATAAGAAAGGTACAATATTACCAACTCATCTTATTATAGAAGAGGAGCAGCTTTGTTTATGCCATAAACAATAGTCAATAAATGCATAGAACAAGTTAATTTTTCACAGCACTCTATACCCAGAACTTGAAATATGCTATTTTGTTCTTTGGTCCAAATTTCTTTTACAGTAATTATACTAAAATCTTGGAGTAAACTGTGTTTAAGAGCTTGCAGGTCCAATTTTAGATTAGCATTCTGCTTAATGCAAACTGATGACAGATGACATTACTACAACTCTGTCCACCACTTCTCTGATTATATTTCAAAACACTCCCCTCCCCTCACTCTCCCTGCTCCAGCCATTGGAACCCGTTTGCTTTCCTTGAATTTTCTGAGCATGCTTCCACCTCAGAGTCATTATCCTGTCTCCTTCTTCTGCCTGGAACACTCCTATTCCGATAGCCACGTGGTTTAAACTCTCACTTCTTTTAGTATCTGCTCAAATGTTACCTTCATCTTCACCTGTCACTTTTTTTCCTCACCCCCCACCACACCACCCCTCTGCTGTTGATTCAGTCCCAACTGATAGCAATTTCTCATTCATTTTCAAGACTATTAGTCTTGATAAGATACTAGCCACCTTTTCCCCATAGAGCTACTAGTAGGTTTGAACTGCTGATCTTTCAATTAACACCTTACCACCAGGGCTCCTTTTCTGTCATCATAGCCTAATTATTTTCTTCAGGGTTGCATCATTGATATGTATCTATGTGACTCTTAACTCTCCTAAACTGTAAATACCATGAGCAAAGGATGTGCTTCACTGTTTTAACTCCAGCATTTAGAAGGGTACTAGCATACAGCAAGTGTTCATGTATAAATAGATGAATGAATAGTACCAGACCTAGTTTAGAGTTGATAAATGTAGTAGGGTGACTGCCTAAGAAATCAATTTATAAAATGGAGCTCTATGCTGCATTGAAAAACAAGGAACTCATGCAATATTATTCAAAATGGGTGACCCTGGGAGACATTATGCTGAGTGAAATATCTCAGTCACAAAAGGACAAATACTGCATGGTGCCACTGTTGTAGAATGGGACTGATATCAGGGTTGGGGTAAGACTGAGAAAAACTGGATAAATTATGTATACTGCATTGAACAGATGAGGGAGAGAATAATTTAAAAGTGATATATGATAGGGTATTTTAGTTATCACAAGAGTCCAGAATTAAGGGTGCATAGTTGAGTGTACCTGGGGTGGTGGGAGGGGTACAGGGGGATTGTATACCAAAGAAAGAATTTTTCTTTTCCTTTTTCAAAGTGAGGAGCAAACTGGGGGGACAGGGGGGCAGGGGGAGAGCTGGGCAGGGAGAAAAGTGCAACAATGAATGAATGGAAATCCAAATTCTCTATAAATGTTCATTAATATTATTAACATTTTTTTTAAAAAAAAGAAAACACATGTCACAAAAAATGGAGCTCAAATACTATTGGAGATACAATGAAATGAATAATATGTATTTTAGGATAAATCTCACAGGTATTTGGAAAGAATATTTTGATAATCCAAATTGGGACTAGGTGAGTTTGAGTAGCAGTCTCCATGAGGTGAGAGCTGTAATGTTCTCTAAACAGGGTAACTGTTGTTATTGTTGTTAAGTGTAGTCAAGTACAACTCATAGATACCCTATAAACAACCACTGTGAACACTGTCCTATCCTGTGCCATCCTCATAATCTCTGCCACACTAAAGTCCATTGCCACAGTCATCATGTCAACCCATTTGATCAAGGGTCTTCCTGTCTTTCGCTCCCCCTCCACCTTCCCAAGCCAGATGTTCCTCTCCAAGGATTAACCTCTCCTAGCAACATGCCCAAAGTATCTGAGATAAAGCCTCATCTTTGCCACTAAGAAACTAAGTTGGCTGTTCTCCAGGACATATTTGTTCTGTTGGCAGTCCATGGGATCTTCAGCACTCTTCTCCAACACTATAATTCAAAGGCGTCAATTTTTGTGTCATCTTTAGTTATTGTCCAATTCTCAGATACATAACAAGTGACTGAAAAGACCATCCATGGTCTGAATCAGGTGCAGTCCTCAAACCGACATCATTATTCCTCAATAATTTGAAGAGGTCTCTGAATACAATACAGCTTTTCTTTGGCTGTTTGGTTTGCAAGTTTGAATCAGAGGACAAATACACAAATTTCATTAATAAAGGCAAAAAGCATCCACTAATTATTTCCTTTTTTAATCCTTATATCCGGCTCATCCTCTCCTCTAAATAAATGAATAGTTAAATAATACCAGTTTGAAGAGGTGTCATATCATCAATCAACTGTGTATATCCACATTCTTCACAGCTCAAGAGCCAATGTTGTTGTTGTTGTTGTTGTTGATTGCACAACTTATAGAGATCCTATGAACAAAAGGCCTGAAGCCCCTCTACAACTATCAATAATTATCCAAGTTCATAGAGTTTCCAGAGGCATGTTGTTTAGGAAGTGGATGTTATTCCTGCTTCCAAATAGTGCTTCTCAATTACCTTTTTGATTACATTGAATCTCTCCAACGTGGCATCCAACCCTGAATTTGTGGCTATTTAACTTCCATGGCAAAGAGACTTCACAGGTGGTACCAAGGCTACAGATTTAGATTCTCTTCATTACTCTCAGTGGGCCCAATAAAAATCAACTGAATAAATTATGTATACTGCATTGAAACAGATGAGGGAGAGAACAGTTTATAAGCGATATATGATAGGGTATTATGGTTATCACAAGAGTCCAGAATGAAGGTTGCGTAGTGGAGTG
>NW_006399753.1:34071869-34090852 GCF_000299155.1 Elephantulus edwardii | reverse complement strand
AATGTTCATTAAAATTAATTAAAAAATAATAATTTAACACCAAAAAAAAATTTAAAAATCACATGGGCCCTCAGGAAAAAGGAAGGCAGAGGAGTCAGAAAGAGATAGTGGAAGTCGGAAGTAAAGAAGTGATGTATGCCATGTGGAAAGAACTAACTTGCCATTGTTAACTTTTAAGATGGAGGAAGGGGCTATGGACAGGAATATAGGGAGCCTCTAGAAGCAGGGAACAACTCCAACCTCCACACAGCAAGGAAAGCAGAATCTCAACCCTGCAACCAAATGGAATTCAACCTGGAAGTGCCTGAAGTGGATTCTTGCCCAAAATGCAGCCCTGCCAACACCTTGCCTTCAGCCCTGTAAGACTTGAAGCACAGAAAGCAGCTGTACCCACCATATGTCACAACTATAAGATAATGATTTTGCATTAAATTCCTATTTTTTTGTAATTTATTATATAACAATGAATAACCAAAACAAAACCTTTAGAAATCTAGTTTCAACTTATATATCCTAAACTGATGGCCTAGTGGGTAGGGAGTGACCAAAGATGTTGTTGTTGTTGTTGTTGTTGTTGTTGTTGTTGTGTGCCGTCGAGTCGTTTTCGACTCCTAGCGACCCTATGCACAACAGCCCTAAACCCTGCTCTATCCTGCGCCAACCGCACTGCCTCTGACACACCCATCCCGATTACCCCAGTCACCGAATCAATCCATCTCATAGAGGGTCTTCCCCTCCTGCGCTGTCCCTCCACCCTCCGAAGCATGATGTCCCTCTCCAAGGACCCGTTCCTCCTGGCAACATGTCCAAAGTATGTCAGACGAAGCCCCAGAATCCTTGCCTCCAAGGAGTAGCTTGGTTTAATCCTCTCCAAGACAAATCTGTTTGTTTTCTTGGCAGTCAATGGTACATTCAGTACTCTTCTCCAGCACCACAGCTCAAAAGCATCCACTCTCCTGTCCTCCCTAGTCATTGTCCAACTCTCTGATGGATAACAAGTGATTGCAAAAACCATGGCCTGTATCAGGAGCACCTTAGTCTCCAGAGAGAGACCGTTGTTCCTGAGTACTTTAGAGAGGTCCCTAACAGCAGACTTTCCCATCGCGATACGCTTTTTGATTTCCTGACTGCTGGTGCCAAGAGTGTTGACTGTGGAGCTGAGCAAACTGAAGCTGTGGACAATCTCAATCTCTTCGCCATCCATCCTGACACTGCCAATTGGTCCAGTGGTGAGAATCTTTGTCTTCTTGACATTGAGCCTCAGTCCATACTGAAGGCTGCAGTCCTTGACCCTTCGCAGCAAGTGCATGAGGTCCTCCTCAGTTTCAGCAAGCAGGGCTGTGTCATCTGCATAACGCAGTTTGTTAATAGATCTTCCACCAATCCTGATGCCACAATTCTCCTCATAGAGCCCAGCTTCTCGGATAATCTGCTCTGCATACATGTTGAAAAGGTATGGAGACAGGATGCATCCCTGGCGTACACCCTTCCCAATTTTGAACCACGCAGTGTTACCCTGCTATGTTCTGACTACTGCCTCTTGGTCCAAGTATAGGTTTCACATTAGCACAATTAAATGTTCTGGGATTCCCATTCTTCTCAGAGTCAGCCACAGTTTGTTATGATCCACACAGTCAAATGCCTTTGCATAATCAATGAAACACAGATAGACATTCTTCTGGTATTCTCTGCTTTCAGCCAAGATCCATCTAACATCAGTAACAATATCCCTAGTACCACGACCCCTTCTAAACCCAGCCTGGACTTCCAGCAGTTCTCTGCTGATGTGCTGTTCTCATCGTTTTTGGATAATCTTCAGTAAACTCTTGCTTGCATGTGAAATCAATGACCAAAGATAGGTAGTTTGAATCCACTGCTGCTTGTAGGGAGAAAGAAGGACAATCTCTTCTTGTATAATTTACAGCCTTGAAAACTCCACTGGACGGCCAACTATGAGTCAATACCAACTTGATGAAAAAAAGTGAGTGTATAAAACTATGGCCCTCTAGTCTTAAACATGAACCAACGATTCCAATCTACTTGGTGTTGTTATAGTACAGAAATATTCTCATTTGTTACTAACCTGATACTATCCCTCTTCTCAAGCTATTTGACCTACCCCATCAATTCAAATCCAGTCATTCAAGGCTAGGTCAGGCTCATGACCCTCCTCTCTCATATTTTAACCTGGAGACCAGAAGGACTTCCCATATACAGACTTCCCAGTATCACTGTATTTCATAAAATTATGTATTTATTTCAAGTTGCTCATTATAAAACTTTAAGCCCTTCATGAACCAAAATTGCATCTCCTTAGGACGACACAGACATAGCCTTATCTACCCTGAGACAAAAAATAACTGGTGATACTGTCCAGTTACCTCTAGAAACTAATCAGGGCTGTCATAAATTGATCTTGACAGAAGAGGAGAAAATTATAGAACAGAACTCAAGTTCTTAAGTCTAAACTTACTAGATCAACTGAGAGTAGAGGACTCCCTGAGATTTCCCATAAACCTTGAATTAAACAACTCCCTGAGGGCTCTTATTAGCAAAATAACAAATTTGCCAATATAATAAATAGTATTACCAAGTAGTACTCTAAGCCATAAAAAATTAATATGAGATTGAATGGTCAACAATTACTATAAAGCAAAGATGAAAGGTAAAGGGACAAAGAAACTAGATTACTGAAAGTGAAACACCCAGGAATGAATTAATAAGAGTGAATGTTTAAAAATTATTTAAAAATGTAGCCGATGCCCTTGGACAATTTATGTTGTTGTTGTTATGTGCCGTCGAGTCACTTGTGACTCATAGCGACCCAATGTACAACAGCCCTAAACTCTGCTCTGTCCTATGCCAATTGCACTGTCTCTGACACTCCCATCCCGATTAGCCCAGTCACTGAATCAATCCACCTCATAGAGGGCCTTGCCCTCCTGCACTGTCCCTCCACCCTCCCAAGCATGATGTCGGTCTCCAAGGACCAGTCTCTCCTTACAACATGTCCAAAATACGTTAGACGGAACCTCAGAATCCTTGCCTCCAAGGAGCCACCCGGTTTAACCCTTTCCAGGATGAATCTGTTTGTTTTCCTAATGGGAAGCTAATTTTCTATGTAAACTTTTAGTGAAAACACAATAAAATATTTTTTTAAATGTCCACTTAGGGATTATTACTTCTAGAGTATTTTCTTGTCTGCTTAAAACAACAATATTGGCAATAGAGTAGTTGATTTCAGCTTGTATCACAGATCAGATATGAAGAGTCCTAATAGATTTGATGCGCTCACAGGAAGGATTTCATTTCATCTATGACTATCAGTTGAGTATTCCTTACAGGAAGAGTTCTCATCTAATGGATAATTTGCCACTCTATTTTGATTCTAAGGACTTGATGCTCACAACATAAAAGTCACAATCAGACTCTGTAGGAACAATTGACCTCGTTCACTGAAAACAGTATTGTAGCTCATTGCCTAGACAGCAGCTCCAGTTGCAGTAAGCCGACCAGAGAAGCAATGGCACCTGCTTTCCTTTCAGACTATCATACTGAAGAAAATTTGAAGTTGTGTCTTGATATTAAGCATCTTGAAGCTCACATATAGGTTACTGAGCTAACTTATTCTGTGGGCCTTGTAGAATTAACCTAGGAAGGTAGCAAGTTCCAAAGACTCATGACACTGTTCTTTATTTTAAAACGTAAAAATTTCGTTTATCTCATCTCATCGTCATCACACTCTCATAAATGAAAACCAGTAGACATACATTCATTTATTCAATAAGAAAGCATTTTCTCCTCATAATGTTGCTTGCTTTTATTAAAAATTCTGTCTTTTTAAGTGCAAATAAATTTTAAAAACCATTACTGAGTATCTAGTATGTGATTCAAATCCCTCACCCATTCTGTTTGACTTAAATAAGGAAATAAAACTCTTTAGTTCCTCCCTTTCATCTTAGTGATATACTCTCTTCCTAAATTTCCCTCTTTGGTTCCCACCCAATTAAAAATTGCTGCCTTCTTAAGAGCTCTAGGGAGCTCTGGTAGCCAAGTTACTGGTAAGAAGTTGCGCTGCATTACTGAAGGCACACGGTTCGAGGCCACCAGCTTCTCTGAGGGAGAAGGATAGTCAATCTCCTGTGTGATTTACTGCCTCTGAAAATCCACTGGAGGGTCAGCTATGGATTGGCTCTGACTTAATAATAAATAGCAATAATGAGCTCTAGGGCACTCTGGTGGCCTGATGTTAAACTTAACTACAATTCCAAAGGCACGTGGTTCAAATCAAACAGCTGCTCTTTGGGAGAAGGATAGTCAATCTCCTCCCATTCTATTAACTGACTCTAGAAACCTACTGGAGAATCAACTATGGGTCAGCTCTGACTCAACTACACACAATGAGAACAATAATGCTGCATTGGAGGAAGTCAACCAGGATGCTCCTTGGAGGCAAGGTTCCAGAAATTTTACGTTACACACTGAGACTTCTGGTCAGGAGGGGCTGGACCTTCAAAAAAAGACATCACACTGGGAAAGCAGAAGGTCAATGAGATTTATCCAAGACCTTCAGCAAAACAGATTGTGATAAATTGACTGTAACAATGGGCTCAAGCATGGCAGAGATTGTGAGGATGCTGCAGGATAAGGCAAGATTGAGATCAGTTGTTCACAGGGTTCCTATGAGTTCTCATTGACTTGATGACACCAACAATTCTCCAGCAACTCTGAACTACTTTTACTTCCTCACATGTGGACACACGTCATGATGTCTAGCCTCCGTGACCTTGTTCATGCTGTCTTCTTTGCCTATTGTCTTTTTTTTCTTTTGTTGCCATTATTTTTTTCATTTTTTTCTTTTTAAAAAATTTATTATTAATTTCAATGGAAGTTTACAGAGACTTTGGATTTCCATTCACTTAATCTCCTAGACAATCACACCCAAGTAACCCTAGTTTAACCTTTCAAATTCAACATAAATGTCCCTCTTTTTCAGATTTCCTTACCTCACTAAAGAAATTCAACATAAATGTCCCTCTTTTTCAGATTTCCTTACCTCACTAAAGACTCTTACTTCTTAGGGGCAGAAATTAGATCTTAACCCTTTTTTTAAAATCTTGGTACTTAAAACAGCACTGGATATACTGCAGAGTCTGCAAATGAGGAATGAGTACATTTTAAGTACAATGGTTGTTTAAAAACTTCCCAAGAAGTTTCACAAGAAAGCTAAACAGGAATGCAAATACTAAGTATCAATGTAAAATATGTTATGCATTAAGTTTGTTAATGTGATGTAAAGCAAGAGAAACATAATCTTTCTCAATTCTGGAGGCAAGACATTCAAAAGCAAACCGTCAAGAGGATTGCATTTCCTGTACAAGATCTGGTGGAGAGTTCATCCCTTGCTTATCTCTTCTATGTTGGTGGTTGCCAGTAATCCTCAGCAGTCCTTGGCTCATAGCAACATTACTTCAAACTCTTGACTTCTCCCTCTGCATATATCTTTCCTCTGTGTCTCATGAAAATATGTGTGATTGCATTTTAGTGTCCATATGTATTATTAAAAAAAAAAAAACAACTCTCTCAAAACCCTCAACTTAATCATATATTTTGCTGTATAAAGTAAACCCAAAGGTTCTAGGGATTAAGATATTGGCATGTGCTTTGGAAGTTACTGTTTAATCTACTGTGGAGCCCTAGTAGCATATTGTAAAATGTATCTGATTGATAAATGAAAGGTTGGCAGCTTGAATCTGCCAGCTGCCCCACAGACAATTGATGGACAGTCTCTTCTCATAAAGACTGACAGCCTTGAAAGCCCAACAGAGAGCTGGATGAGTCAGGTTTACTTAATGGTAGTGAGTATTAAATCCACTGCAAAGAAACAAACCCATAGCAACCTTACAGAGAAAAGTAGAGCCATCTCACAGGGTTTCCATGCCTGTACGCTTTATGGAAGCTCCTGGCCACATCCCTCTCCTGAGGAGAGACACGGGTGGAGTCAGACCACTGACATTTCGGTCAGCAGCCCAGTGCCTGTAACCACTGGGACTCCTCGCAATCTACTACAATAGGTATAAAGAAGATTGATAGAAATTCAGAAGAGAGCTAGTGTAATGGCTATGCAGCCTTAACACTTTAAGGTGCCAGGGTAATTCGCACTGATCACTACGGTTCCTTTGAGTACACAGTAATTTCCATTCCGCTGAAGGGAAAACTAAGGAATGGAAAAGATACATACATTCACAGAAAGGATAATGGAAAGGTCAAGATCAGAATTTATCCTTCCTGCCTCCAAGTATCCGTTCATTATCCATGCTCTGCTAAAATTAATTTAAAAGATATTGAATGAAAAAGTCATCACAGAACTCCCAGCCATTATTCCAGGATAGTCTTTTCGTTTCTTTTCCCAGAGCAGAGTTCTTAAGGAAACACACCAAAGGAGCACAGTGAGGGGGGGAAACTGGGGCCTTTTAGCACTATTTACTTAGGACCTGCTCTTGGACAAATATTTTTAGGACTATAAATTAGAAAGACATGGATATCTAGAGAGCCACCATCTCATGGAAGCCAGGTGATTAGTCAAGTACAAGGCACTGCCGTAGCAGTTTACAGTAGGAGAAGTTATTCTTGGTTAGCATTATCAGGAAAGTCTTTGTAGAACATACACCACTTGAACGAGACATTTAAAAGAAAGTATAAAAGAATTGAATGTGGAGTGTTGAATGAAAAATTTTAGCAGAGAAAAGAGGATATTTTTTAAGTGTGATGTAAAATGATGTAAGTAAATCTGGTAAACAAGAAATTCAATGTACATACAGGAAAATTAATGAAAGGTAAAAATGTAAACAAAAATCATAATATGTAATACACAACTGTCAAACAGATGATATAAAGTTTATTAAATAGGTATGGAGCTGTTAGTCTATATATTTTTAGTAGAAAAGGCATAATCATAAAAGACATAATAAGAGCTCTTTGGCAAGATTACTCTAGCAGTAATATGAAGGCTATATTAGAAGGCAGAGGAGAAGATGCTTAAATATTACTGCAATAGTAATAGAACTAAATAAAGATCTTGATTAAGGAGGCAGCCCAAAAAGAACAGAAAAAATGTAACAATTTCAAAAGAAAACTCAATAAAACACACTGACTTATTGGGTACAAACTTATGATGTAGGAAGCATCAGAGATAAAAAATATGGCAATGAGAAAATGATAATATCATTGAAGAGCTAGGCAAGTTAGGAGAAATGTGTTTAAAAGCAAAGATGTTGAATTTGTTGTTGCTGTTGTTGTTGTTGTTAATTACCTTCAAGTCGAGCACAACTCATAGAACCAAAAGGCCTGAAGCCCCTTTCCAACTATTGACATTTATCAAAGTTCATAGAGTTTCTGGAGGCATGTTGTTTAGGAAATGGATACCACTCCTGCTTCCAAACCTGTCATAATATGTTATTGTTTTTATGTGCTACTGAGTCGCCTGTGATGTATAGTGACCCTAAGTACAGTAGCTCTGAACCCTTCCCTGTCCCCAGCCAGTCTGATACACCAAACCCCCCATCACCGCAGTTACTGTATCAGTCCATCTCATCTGGTCTCCCTCTCTTGTGCTGTCTGTCCACCCTTCTGGGCATGATGTTCTTCCCCAAGGAATGCTGAATTTAAAGAATCAGTAGGGTGTAGAGATGCCAAGAAGAAGTTACATAATTGGAATATAATTAAAAGAATCATTCCCATGGAAAAAATAACTAGTCTTGGGACTTTATAACTTGACAGAAGATTTTAGCTTTTCTTGGTGGTGGAGATGTTGTAGTTATTATTAAATGCCATCAAGTTAACTACAACTCACTCAGAGCCTATGAACCCTGCCCTATCCTGTTCCATCCTTATCATCTCTGACACGCTTGAGTCAATTGCTGTAGTCACTGTCCCAATCCATCTCATTGAAGGTCTTCCCTCTTTTACTAACACTCTTGTACTAACACTTCACCATTTCAAGCATGATGTCCTTTTCCAAGGAATAGCCAGCTTGACCAAAGTATATGAGATGACGCTTAGTTAATCATCTTTGCCTCTAAGGAGCACTCCCTCTGCACCTTATCTAAGACATATCTATTCTTTTGTGCCGTTTAACTCATAATGGTTACAACCCTGAAAATATCTTTAGTAAAAGACCAAAGACCAGTAAGCTCCAGAGTGAAACCTGAGTATTCCTATTCTTTTGGCAGTCCATGGAATATGGACTCTTCTACCACACAATGCAAAACCATCTATTCTTCTTCTGTCATCCTTATTCACTGTCCAGTTCTCAGAGATAAAGCAAGTGATTGAAAAGACCATAATCTGAATCAGATCCTTACTCAAACTGAAATCATTGCTCCTCAGAGCAAAACTTCCTTCTCCATGCAATACATCTCCTGACTGCTGGTACCAAGGGAGTTGATTGTGGATCTGAGTAAGATGAAATAGCTGATAATTTCCATCTTTTCTCCATCAATCATGATGTTGTCTATTGGTCTGGTAGTGAGAATTTTTGTCTTTTTGATACTGAAATATAATCCATGCTTAAGGCTGCAGTATTTGATTTTCTGCAACAAGTGTTTTAAGTCCTTCTCACTTTCAGCAAGCAAGGTTGGATCAGTTCAATAATGCAAGTTTTAGATGAGTCTTCCTCAAATTCTGATGCCATACTCTTTCCGCTTCTGGAATGATTTGCTCAGCATACAGATTTAATAGGTATGGAGAAAGAACAAATCCCTGATGCACACTTTTCCTGACTTTAAACCATGTGGTAACAGAACAAACTCCCAGTGTTGTTATGTGTTTTCAAATCAGAACTAATTCATAACTGACCCTCCAGAAGAACTTCAGACCCTGTAAATCACACAGGAAGAGATTGGTCATCTCTTCCTTAGCACAACTAGTGAATTTGAATCTCCTGCCTTTGGGTTCACATCACAACTCCTTAACTACTTGACTACCCAGAAGAACTGTCATCTTTGAGTTGTGGTGTTGGAGAAGAGTATTGACTATCCCAAGGACTATTAAAAGAACAAACAGATATGTCTTGTAAAATGTACAGCCAGAATGTTTCTTGGAGGCAAAGATCTCAAAATTTAGTTTCTCATACTTCAGACATGTTCCTTGGAGAGGATAAACCTTGGAAAGGAACATCATGCTTGGAAAGGTCAGTGAAAGAGAGACACACTCTTGATAAGATAGATTGACAAAGTGCAATGGACTCAAGTGTGTCAGAGATTGTGAGGATAGCACATGATAGGACAGGGTTCAGATCTATTGTTCATAGGATCATTATGAGTTATATTGGACTTGTCAACACTGAACAACAACTAGTCTTCACTTGCTCTTTTTGTACAATAGTTTCTTGGTGTAGATAAATGAGGAGAATTAAGTGTTTTGGAATTTCCATTATTCTCAATGCTAGCCATAGTTTCTCATGATTCAAACAGTCAAATGTTTTTTCATAGTCAATAAGACACAAGTAGACAGTCTTCTAGTATTCTATGCTTTCAGGCAGGATCAACCCGACATCAGAAATTATGTACCGGATGCCTCTTCTAAATCCAGCTTGAACTTCTGGCAATTCTCTGTTGATTGACTGTTCTAGCCATTTTTGGCTATTACAAAAAGATAGAATGTCCAAAAATTCAAGGAGCATTCTTAATTAATGGATGGAAGGAGAGTAGGATAAGGAGCATTGGGGCACAAAGAGTTAAGTGTTTGGCTATTAACCAGAAGACTGGTAATTCAAATATGTCAAATGGCTCTTTTAGACAAAGATCTAGCAATATGTTTCACTAAAGATAATGGCCAAGAAAACCCTCTGAAGAAGCTCTACTCTGTCACATGAGGGTATTAATTTAAATCTACTTAATGGCAGATAACAACAGAAAAGTAGCTTAAAAAGGAAATAAAACCCAAGGAAAAACTATTTAGCCAAAGAAGCAAGGAAAGTCAAATGCCAAAGTGATTAGAATTCAAGAAAATTTCAAGGAATGGTTGTTGTTGTTGCTGCTGTTGTTGTTGTTATGTGCCGTCGAGTTGCTTGCGACTCATAACGACCCTATGTACAACAGCCCTAAACCCTGCTCTATCCTGTGCCAATCGCACTGCCCCTGACACACCCATCCCAATTACCCCAGTCACTGAATCAATCCACCTCATAGAGGGCCTTCCCCTCCTGCGCTGTCCCTCCACCCTCCCAAGCACGATGTCCCTCTCCAAGGACCTCTCCCTCCTTACAACATATCCAAAGTATGTCAGACAAAGCCTCAGAATCCTTGCCTCCAAGGAGCAGTCTGGTTTAACCCTCTCCAGGACAAATCTGTTTGTTTTCTTGGCATTCAATACTCTTCTCCAGCACCACAGCTCAAAGGCATCAATTCTGCTTCTATCCTCCTTAGTCCAACTCTCTGATGCATAACAAGTGATTGCAACGACCATAGCCTGTATCAGATGCACCTTAGTCTGAAGAGTGACACCATTGCTCTTCAGTACCCTGGAGAGGTCCCTAACAGCAGACTTTCCCATTGCAATACAATTTTTTTATTTCCTGGCTACTGGTGCCAAGAGTGTTGACCATGGAGCCAAGCAGACAAAAGTTGTTAACCATCTCAATCTCTTCACCATCCATCCTGACGCTGCCAATTGGTCCAGTGGTGAGAATTTGTTTTCTTGACATTGAGCCTCAATCCATATTGAAGGCTGCAGTCCTTGACCCTCTGCAGCAAGCATTTCAGGTCCTCCTCAGTTTCAGCAAGCAGGGTTGTGTCATCTGCATAACGCAGATTGTTAATAGATCTTCCACCAGTCCTGACGCCACACTTCTCCTCATAGAGTTCAGCCTCTTGGACAATCTGTTCTGCATACAGGTTGAAAAAGTATGGAGACAGGACACATCCCAGGCATACGCCTTTCCCAATTTTGAACCATGCAGTGTTTCCTTGCTCTGTTCTGACGACTGCCTTTTGGTCCAAGTATAAGTTTAGCTTTAGAACAATCAAGCATTCTGGGATTCCCATTCTTCTCAGAGTCAGCCACAGTTTGTTATGATTCACACAGTAATTTAAACAATATATTATTATCATGAAGACATAGACACAGCATTTGTGTTTAGGTTCTTTCAATGGACATAGAGGCCAAATTCCAAAAGAATAAATAATACCTAGTAACAAATAAGAATTCTTGACAAATTTTTCAACATGAGATTTGAGGATAAAATTTAAGAAGCCTATATCAGTGGAGCGTGGAAGGAGAAGTGGCGTCCAGTTCCATAATAGCTTGCCTCCGGAAACCCTATGAACTTGGAGAGAGGATGAAAGGCACCCAAGTGTCAAGGACTGTCCTTCATAGGGTCGCTATGAGTCACCTGCGACTCAAGGGCACTTAACAACAATAACATCAACAGAGAGAAAGAGAGAGAGAGAGAAATCAGCCCGCCCAGCGAAGAGAAAACGATATGACCAAGACAAAGGTGGGTGACCTTTAGTTTGTGGCCCTCCGACCAGTCTTTCATTGTTTTTGTTCAGACATTTCTCTAGGTCGTATAGCCCTGGTGTACAAGTTGCCGTCCCACGGTCACTTGTGGTTGCTGTGAGGCTGAACACTGTGACATGGATGTGTCAAATGCGTTAATGGTTGGCTACCCAATGCGGACTGAGAGTGGGGTGGAGCTCCCTGATTGAACAAGTGTGGAAGGAGGAGTGTCGTCCACTTCCATAATAGCTTGCCTCCGGAAACCCTATGAACTTGGAGAGAGGATGAAAGGCACCCAAGCGTCAAGGACTGTCTTTCATAGGGTCGCTATGAGTTGCCTGCGACTCAACGGCACTTAACAACAACAACAACAACATATCAGAGTGGGGAGCTCTCGTCGCTTAGCGGTAAGGAATTTACTGCCAACACAGGGGTGCACAGTTTGTATCCACCAGCTGCTTTATGAAAGATAAAGCAATTTCCTCCCCTGCAATTAACTGCCTCTGAAAATCCACTAGAGAGTCAGCTATGGGTCAGTTCTGACTCAATGGTCCGTATGAACATCGAAGAGTCAGATGAAAAGAAAGATGGATGTTCAGGTGTTTCTTGCTTGTTTTTTCTTTTGAACATAAATTATTATGATTATAATAATGATTATAAACAAACAAATGATTATCATTCAGATTGTATCTTTTTTCCATACTTATTCAATCTATATGCTGAGCAAATTATTTGAGAGTTGAACTCTATGAATAATGTAGCAACAGAATTGGAAAAAGACTCATCAACAACTTGCATTATACAGATGACAAAACCCTGCTTGCTGAAGGTGAGAAAGACTTAAGTGCTTGCTACAGAAGATCAAAGACTACAGCCTTAAGTATTAGTTTACATCTCAACATCAAGAAAACAAAAATCCTCACCAATGGACCAATAGCCTGATTTTTTTTTTCTTTTTTAAAAATCCTTTTTTGAGATTTTAATCAAAGTTTCTAGAGATTTCTAGGATTTCCATTCCTTCATTGTTGCACATTTTCCTCCCTGGCCTCCCTCCCCCCTCATACGGGCCACTTTTCTCTTTGAAAAGAAAAAAAAATTATTTCATTGTTGTACAATTCCCCCATCCCAGTCCACTTTACTATGCAGCTCTTATTCTGAACTCAGATAATACCTAATCATATATCTCTTTTAAACAGTTCTCTCCCCATCTGTTTCAATACAGTATATATTATTTATCCCCATTTTTCTTAGTTTCCCCCAAACCCAATTTCAGTCCTATTTTATAGGAGTGGCATAATGCAGTATTTGTCCTTTTGTGACTGAGATATTTCACTTAGCATAATGTCCCCAGGGTCAACCATTTTGTATAATATTTCATTAGTTCCTTATTTTTCAATGCAGCACAGTATTCCATTGTATGAATATACCACAACTTCTCTATCCATTCATTTGTTGATGGGCACTTAGGTTGTTTCCAACTCTGCTATTGTTAACAAAGCAGCAATAAACATATGTGTGTATATATCTGCTTGGGTGACAGTTACGGTTTCTTTAGAGTATATTTCCAGTAGTTGAATTGCTGGGTCAAATGGTATTTCTATTTCCAACTTTTTGAGAAAGTGCCATACTGCCTTCCATAGTGGTCGCACCATTTTACACTCCCACCAACAGTGAATAACGATTCCAGGTAAAAACAACACCAAAATAGAAAACTATATGCCTCTATCTCTCATTAACATAGATGCAAAAATCCTGAATAAAATCCTGGCCAATAGTATCCAATGATACATTTTAAAAAAAAATCACCATGACCAAGTGGGATTCATAACAAGTAATTCATCACATTAACAAATCAAAGAACAAGAACCACTTGATCCTATCAATTGATGCAGACAAGGCCTTTGACAAAATCCAACACCCTTTCCTGATTAATACACTCAACAAAATAGGAAAAGAGAGGAATTTCCTCAACATAGTAAAAAGTATATACACAAACCCGAGAACCAACATTGTTCTCAATGAAGAGAGATTAAAGGCATTCCCTTTGAGAGTAGGAACTAGGCAAGGATACCCACTATCACCTCTCCTATTCAATATTATATTGGAAGTCTTAGTGATAGCAAAAGAGAAGGAATTAAGAAGTATCTAAATTGGCAAAGAGGAAGTGAAATTATCTCTACATGCAGATGATATGATAGTGTACCTAGAAAACTACTGGACATGATTGACCAATTCAGCAAAGTGGCAGGATACAAGATAAATTGGATTTCTCTACAGTGACAAAGAGAATACAGAGCTGGAGCTAAAAATAACAATACCGATCACAATAGCTAAGCACAAAATTAAATACTTGGGAGTAAATCTAATTAGAAACACAAAAGATCTATTCAAAGAAAATTACAAAACATTACTACAAGAAACAAAAAGAAACCTGGAGAAAAGGAAGACTATACCTTCCTCATAGATAGAAGACTCAATATTGTGAAAATGACAATACTACCAAAGGCAATAGGCTGATGTTGTTTGTTGTTGTTGTTGATTGCCTTCGAGTCAAGCACGACCCATAGCGACCCCATGAACAAAAGACCAGAAGCCTACCTATAACTATCGTCATTTTTCAAAGTTCATAGAGTTTCCAGAGGCATGTTGTTTAGAAAGTGGATGCTATTCCTGCTTCCAAATAGTCTGATCGATGAAGGATTGAAATTATCAATTAACTTCATTTTAACTCAGATCCACCATCAACATCCTTGGTACCCATGGTCAGGAAATCAGGAGATATATTGCACTGGGCAAGTCTACAATCAGGGATCTCTTCAAACTACTGAGGAACAATGATATCCATTTGAAGACTAAGGTATGACTAATTCAGGTCATAGTCTTTTCAATCACTTACTATCTCTGAGAGCTGGAAAATGAAATAATATAAGAAGAATTGATACCTTTGAGTTGTGGTGTTGGAGAAGAGTAATGGATATCCTAGATACTCTCAAAAGAACAGACATACGTCTTAGAGAAAGTGCAGCCAGAATGCTCTGTGGAGGCAAAGATGGTAAAGCTTCATCTCACATACTTTGGCCATGTTGTCAGGAGAGGCTATTCCTTGGAGAAGGACATTATGCTTGTAATGGTGAAGGGTCAGCAAAAGAGAGCAAGACCCTCAAACAGATGGACTGACATAGTGACTACTGCAATGGGCTCTAGTGTGTCAGTAAGTGTGAAGACGGCACAGGAGAGGACTGGGTTCAGATCTGTTGTTCATAGGATTGCTGAGTAGTTCTTGACTCAATGTCACCTACTAATAATAACAACAGCAAGCTTATTGTCTAATTATGCCAGGTGGCAAGATTCAAAGGTATTTAAAACTTGATTATTACTCTCAAGTAGCAAAAACTTTAGTTGGCATAACAGAAATGTAAATACATTGTTTAACATAAAGCAGCAAGCATTAATGCCATCAATACAGGCAAAAGGCTGACTCAAAAAATTTATTACAGTTGGTTCTCACATACTGCAACCTCCATCAGGTTTTCAAGGCTGTAAATTGAAGTAAGAAAAGATTTCCCATCTTTCTCCCTCAAAGCTGCTGGTGTATTTGAACCAGTAAAGATGTGGTGCCTTTGGGTTAGCTGTGCAACTTGCTACATGCTAAAGCTAACAGAGGCCACAGAAAGTTGCATTTTTACATTTTCTGGGGCCAGAGGAGGTGACAGTAGGAAGGGCCTCCTGACCAAGAAAATTCCAACCCTTTTCTATGGAGGAATTCCACTTCAGAATATCCCCTCATTGAATCTGTGGTTGTAAATTTTGACTACCCAGCTGTCTCCGATGCAGCAATTCGTAATTCGAATCACTGATCTTTCTGTTAGCAGTATAACACAGAATTCTTTAAGATGGAATAGAAGACAGGTGTATTTCCATAGTAAATTAGGGAAGAAGTACTGTATCTGTTTTATGTAAAGATGAAGAATTTCACAGGGGTTGGAAAATTGAAGTTGCTGCAAAACAAAAGGGTGAGGGGGGAAAATGATAGTTGGTCTGACTGAAGTGGGAATAGATGAGATCAAGTCGACTGTTAAAGAGGAATTAGCATTTCCCAGGAGCAGTCAAGAGGGAAGGAAACTGCAGTTGATGAAAGAGAATAAGTTCTGGTAGCAAGAAAGGAGACTAAGGAAGCCAGTTGTTCTGTTTGGCTTCCTTTTTTTTTATTTTTTTAAATTTTATTATTTTTGTGTGAGTGTACCGTCAAATCAGATCTGACTGGTACAGGAGGAGATTGTCCTTCCTTCCCCAGCAGAGCATCTGGTGGATTCGAACCGTGCGCCTCTGGGATTATAGTTGCTGCTTTTTAACACTAGGCCACCAGAGCTCCCCTCTGTTTGGTTTCTTTTTGTAAAACAAAAAGTCAGCCATCTGCTGAGAGCAGGGTAGGGGCTAGAAAGAATAGAATTCTTGGGATCCCAAGATTAATAGTGTTTTATTCATTTATATAAATCATTTAAATAAAGATAGTTTGGTGTTCAGTCTCTTACTAATGAATGCATCAAGTGTGAAAGCAATTGAGAAGAACGGTGCAGAGCCAGGCTGCCCTGTTTGTCTTATCCGTTCTGCTCACCAGCTGTGTAATTTGGTGCAAGTGGCTTAGATTCTCTGAGTCTTCTCATCTATAAAGTGAGACAAATAAAAGCTGTGAACTCATGGGCTTTCTGTGAGCGTTAAGAGAGTTGTTGGGTGCTGCCCAGTGCTCAGGCTCATAACAACGCTATGACAACACTTGAAAAGCTTCCCCTCGTGGCCCATCCTCATCATCTCATCTCACAAGCTCAAGTCCACTGCCATAATCAGTGGGCTGCTGCTTCTTCAGAATCTTCCCCTCTTTTGCTGACTCTCTGCTTTTCCAAGCATGATGGCTTTTCCCTCAAGCTTCCTAAAGTCTGTTAGGCAGTGTCACCACCCTCGCATCTTCGGAGCACCCTAAATGTATTTCTCCAGTCTAACAGTTTTATTTGTTCCTTTAATACTCTTCACCAATACCACAATTCATAGGCATCAATTATTTTTTGGTCTTCCTTATTCATTGTCGAACTTTCACATGTATATGTAACAGCTGAAAATACTGTGTGTGGGGGCAGGCATGCCTTTTAAAATGACATCTTTATAATTCAATGCTATTGGCTAGAATTTTAAGGTGATGGGACACCGCATTGTCCAATCCAGTCTTCACTTGTGACTAATGAGCACTGAACCTGTGACTGATGTGACTGAGAAACTAAACACTTCATGCATTTCAATAGCCATCTGTGGTTACTGACCAACATGCAGAAAGTAGAGAAACCACTTTAAAAGGGTTTGCTTAGTCCAAGAAAAGACACTACATTTCATACCCTAAGGATCCTAGTCATAAAGTAATGCAGAAAAAAATTCAGATGCCATAGAAATGAACTGTGCTTTCTAGGGTTTCAGTGACTGGGGTTTTGAAAGTAGATTGCTATGCTCTTCTACCAGGATACTTCTGGATAAAACCATACCTTCAACATTTCATAAGCATCCAAGAGTTTAACTGATTGTATCACTCTACTTTAAAATAGGCCTCGATAATTAATAATATATGGCTTAAGACTCAGTTTTATTTTGTTGGTACTAAGAATCAAAGGCAGAACAAAAAAAAATGTGCTCACAATCCCTGCACCCCTATAGGAGGTTTCATTGTCTGGTAGGAAGTTTATTAAATAAACAAGCGGACCTTCTCCAAGCAAAGAGAACAGATTCGGGCTGTTTTCTGTTGAAGAGTGTCAGCTGAGAGCCATTAGAAAGTAAAGATGGCATTCCAAGAGAGAGAGAGCTGTACACTGATGCATTCTTGAACCCTGTTAATGCCTGATTGCAATGAAGTCATTTCACATCAGAGCCAGCAAAACAACCAATATCATAGTCCATGCAATATAAAACTCAGAGACTCTACAGAGTGAATGAAACACAAAAGTAATGAGGAGAAAAGTTGTCAATGAATAATGCATTTCCTTTTGTGGATGCAAGAGGAGAAAAATACAAATGGACAAGAATGGGTCTGAAGCAATTATGGTCCACAGTGGCTAGGAGGCGGCCAGCACGAGCTCCCACTGGTCGACCATGAGCAAAGGAGGCTGCTGTGATGTGGAAGGGGAGAAGAAGTCTTTCTAGAGAGGCTATTTTGCAGTTGTTGCTTTTTCTTTCCAGTATTTCCAAGTCTCTTCTTGAATCCAAGATTAGTTGTACGGTTTTTTGTTTGTTTGTTTGTTTCTAGAACACGGTAACACAGTGAAAACACTATGTTTCTGAGAACTTATGAAAAAGAATTATCACACTTGAAAACGTCATTAAGATGGTAGTGTGTGAAAGGAAGGGAGGACCACGCAAACCAAATGTACAACACAGTAATCAAATAAGGAAAAAGCATTCTTGGGGATAGACAAAAAACCCAGACAAGTGAAAAGTTTAAGTTGTAGCTTGCTATAAACAATCAAACTGTAAAAACAACCAACTATTATACAATAATCCTGTCAAGTGGCAAAACCTTGATCTTTTCAAAATCAGTGATTCCACTAGGCGATGTCACTATTTAGACGGATTCTGTGTGTTGAAGGTGTGTAAACATGAAAAACTCTGAATAATGTAAATAACCATACTCAAGCATGTCCCTAAGGCAAGCATTTTCTTTTCTGTTCTTTAGATATAGGCCTTGGAAGCCAATGAATTTGACCTCAAAAGCAAGCTCCACCTGAGTTCTGACCAAATTCCATTAAGAATAACTCTACTGTAGATCATGTTTAACGTCACACGTAGAGATAAAAACTACATTTCCAATCATCTAGACTCACTATCCAATGCCTCCGTATTCATCATAAGCATCCAGGATGTCACCACCCTTGCAAAGCGTAAATAATATACCAAACACTCTGAACCATCCGTCTTAGAGAAAATAAGTGTCAATTTGCATTTTATTGTGAGCCAACAATGAGTTACGTGTTCTTACCTCCAAGTTCTCTTGGGAAACGGATAAAATGGCATGGATATCTAACCAGCCTCTTCTAGAAGACTTGAGAACTTCTGAGACTTTCCCCACTTTCTGGTAACTCATTACTATCTAAGCAGAACCTAGCTTATACTTCAGTAGATATTTTAGGCTGTAAATTGCTTGAGAGATTGTCCAACTTTTTGAATCACCAGCCTTTGGGTTAGCAACACAGCTCTTTGCCTACCAGGCTACCAGAGCTCCCTAGCCAGCCTGGATTCCTGAGGGTACAAATAGCTATAGGAAAATGCCCTGAATGAAAACTTCTTTCCATTTCAAGGTAACTGGAACAAAGGGTTACTTTGAAATGAAAGAGTAAGAGGTTAAAAAAAAATCACTGCCTGACTGGGAAAAAGTATTCGGTAATAACATATCAGATAAGGGACTTATATCCAGAATTTATGAAATACTTGAGCACCACAACAAGATAAAG
>NW_006399753.1:34067210-34068176 GCF_000299155.1 Elephantulus edwardii | reverse complement strand
GCAACAATGAATGAATGGAATTCCAAAATCTCTGTAGATGTTCATTGAAATGAAAAATAAACAACCTAAATTAAAAAAAAAAAGAAAAAGAAATGCTAACTTCAGGCAAAAAAAAAATAATAACCTCATTACACCTTCTCTTTAATGATAAACCTCTTATCTGCCTCCAAGCACACTGAGGGTACTAGTTCTCAGCACAACTAAGAGTGACGGAACTGGAGGGCCTATAGAGTTCTTGGCCCAGAGATGAAAGTGGTACTGAGTGTCTGAATTGTCTTTATACCCTTGCACCACTTTAATTACACACAGATGTCTGGCAGCTGGCAAATAAGTCACTGGTGCTTGTTTCCATGTGAAATAAGTTTAACAAATTTAAAGAATAAATGACTCTCAATCCTGCCTAGATTTCCTTCTACTATGTCAATAAAGAACTGCCAGATGTGCAGGCTGGATTTAGAAGAGGTCATGGTACTAAGGGTATTATAGCTAATGTTAGAGGTATCTTGGCAGAAAGCAGAGAATACCAGAAGAATGTCTATCTGTGCTTCATTGACTATGCACAGATTTTTGACTGTGTATCACAACAAGCTATGGTTGATTCTGAGAAGAATGGGAATCCCAGAACATTTGATTGTGCTAATGCGAAACCTATACTTGGACCAAGAGTCAGTTGTCAGAACAGAGCAAGGAAACAGTGTATGGTTCAAAATCAAGAAGGGGATCCATCAGGTATGTATCTTGTCTCCTTTTCAATCTGTATGCAGAACAGGTCATCCAAGACACTGGGCTGTATGAGGAGGAATGTGGCATCAGAATTGGTAGAAGAGTCATTGACAACTTGCATTATGCAGATGACACAACTCTGCTTACTGAAACTGAGGAGGACCTGAAGCACTTTCTGCAGAAGGCCAAGGACTGCAGCCTTCAATACAGATTGAAGCTCAACATTAAGAAAACAAAGATTCT
>NW_006399753.1:34058193-34067110 GCF_000299155.1 Elephantulus edwardii | reverse complement strand
AAAAAAAATCAAACAATGTCCTATTTCTTTCCTTCCCTCCCATGCATGCTTACTAGAAAGAAATCTTGTGAGGCTGAACTGTGAGTGATGGCTGAATTACATTAACTGAAAGCAAATATTGACTCAGACCACCTGTCCTCTAGCTAACTACCACTCTGGCCCCAGGTGGGTCTTTACCACAGAAGCCTTGCCTTTTCCCCTTCACTAATAGAAAAGCATCATGAACAGATGTACGAAGAGTAATAGTGAAGAAAGGATTAAAACTGAAACCTCTGTCCTCTTCTACAGATATCCCTTCTTTGTCATTTCCATATCTGCACCTTAGTAAAGTCTCCTTTCAATTTCAATCTTTACCACTTTTCCTTAGTTTTACCATAGGAATAAAAGGGAAGACTGACTTGGGAGAAGACATCAGCAGTTTCATACCTACTTTACCCAACAGAGACCATCTCCTTCCACTATGGTTCAATGTCTAATCTCCCTATTTATTTTGTCACTGATGTTCTTCATAAGCTAAAATGATCAATCCCTTAATTAAGGATGATCCCTTTTAACTTGATATAATATGATATACACATATAAACACATATATAAACTAAGACCAAATTGGGCCTGATCCAAGTCTTGGTATTTTCAACTGCTTCATATGAATTTGAAAGTTAGACAGTGAATAAAGATGACAGACAAAGAATCAATGCCTTTGAATTGTGGTGTAAGAGAAAGAATACAATATTCCATGGGCTGCCAAAAGAACAAATGTTTATCTTGGAAGAAGTGCAACCAGAGTACTCCTTAGGGGCAAAGATGATACAACATCATCTCACCTACTTTGGGCATGTTTTTAGGAGGAGCTTTTCATGAAGCCGGACTCTATAACGAAGAATGTGGCATAAGGTTTGAGAAAAACTCATCAACAACCTGCTTATTCAGATGACACACCTTGCTTGCTGAAGGTGAGGAAGACCTGAAAGACTTTCTACAGAGGATGATGACAGAATAGGACAAGATGCAGGTCTGTTGTTCACGGGGTCACTATACATCGTACTTGACTCAATGGCATCTAACAATAACAGTCCTTGGATAAAGTCTTCATGCTGGGAAAGATGGAGGGTCAGAGAAAGAGGAAGACTTTCAACAAAATAGATTGACACACTATAACAACGGGCCAACCATATCAGAGATCATAAAGATGGCATAGGGTAGGGCAATGTTCAGATATACTGTTCATAGGGTTTCCATCAATCATAGTAGCTTCAATGGCACCTTACCATAACAACATTCACAGAATGGACTAGAACTTAGCCATAAAGAAAAATGAAGCCCTGATACAATGCTAGATTACAAAAGAACCTTAAAATATTATGCTGGGTGAAGTCAATCAGTCAGTCATAAAAGGACAAATATTGTCTGACCTTCATTTGAAATATCTAAAATAAGCAACTATACAGAGACCAAGGGAGCTTTGGTGTCCTAGTTGCAAGAAGCTGCAGTGCAATTCCAAAGAGACACAGTTCGAGACCACCAGCTGCTACATGGGAAAAGGATGGGCAATCTCCTCCCAGGCAATTAACTGCCTCTGAAAACCCACTGGAGGGTCAGCTATGGGTCAGTTCCGACTCTAAGGTACAAAACAACAACAAAATACAGAGACCACTTTATTAAGCACTTATCAGGGATGGGAGGGAGGAGCAAAAGGGAAGTCATTGTTTAAGTCATTGAGTATACTGATAAAAGTTTGTCACTAGATATTGGTGATAATTGCACAACATGATTAATGTAATTGATGTCAACAATTGTGTGTGTGAAGAACATTAAATTAGCACTTTGTGTGTGTATGTGTATTATACACAATAAAAACCACATTTATTGAGCACATACTAGGCTAATTCAGTCTATTTCAATATTTCTCTTTACATGTAATTGATGTTAAATTCACTGTCTGAGTAAACTCCTCTCTAGACACACACACACACACACACACACACATCAAATCCATGAGAGCAACTGACCATTGCATTCTCACAGCTCACTTGAAAAAGCTTTTGTCTTAAAAATGAAACAAGGCAATCTAGTGAACCAGTATCTCCTAAGTGAATTATGTGCTCTTTTTTTTTTAAAAAAAAAAAAGCAAAGCTCAGCTTCGTACCCTGTTTCTTATGTTTCTGGGGATTTTGTTTTTGCCTTTTCTTTTTCCTCTTGATGAATTATAGCCATGGCAATTCACTTGTGATGCACTAAGAATCTTAATCTGGCACCAGCGTTGCTAGTAAATTGCTTCCTTTTAGCATGAGATAGGGCAGTTTGCACTTGCTGCAATGGATAAAACAGCCATTTTCGTGCCTATCAACAGTAACAAGCTGAAGCTCACGTGTTTTTAATCTAACACTCATGTTTCCTTCTCAGAATAACAAACAAAAACATGATGGCTTATTTCGGAGGTGGAGGAGAGGACTACAACAAATATCCAAAGGAAAACAACCCAGTTAGTCTGTTTATTATTGTGAGGAGAGGCGAAGAGGAAAGGGCAATGGAAGGCCATTGCCTGTTTACCATCCCTCGATCAAATTAGAAACAGCTTCCCCAGCAGAATCAGAGAACCTCTGAATTCTAATTGACCTTGGATGCTGGGTGTGAAAGATGGCCTGGACTGCTTCACTAAAGGTCAGGAGAATGTGCTGCAATTAGTCATATTCATTCTCTTTTTCCCTGTTTCTTCGTTTTCTAAAAGCAACACTTCTAATGGAGCAACTTGCTTTCAGGTCACTTAATGGCCTCACTGAGAGGGCTTGGCTCTTGTAATGGTTCTTTGGGGAGAGGAGGCAGATTCCAAATGCCAGCACTGAAAGGCTGGGTGGGCCTGGTTCTGCACTCCTGGGCCATGTGGCCCCACGCACGTGAATGTACAGCCTCATCTCTCTCATTTAAAGTAGATTTCCAGAACTGAACAAATGAAAAACCAACTATAAGCCTTTGAGTTAGTGATATCAACAGCTGTGCAGAGAAACAAGGGGGAGGGGGAAGGTTTTGCATGATCTGCCTGATAGAAGAACCTGTGTGTAATATCCATGCAAATAGCCTACTGCTAGCCTGCACTGTGCTTTTGACAAGGTGCGGGAATTTTAGACATGGAGCGTGTCCTCCAACACGAAAATGCAGCTTAGCTTTTATAGCACTTCAGGCTTTCCCAAGCAACTGATACTGTCGAGTGTGAGACGTACACCTTCAACTTTGTGCTTGTAATTTTTGTTTTGACTCTGGCTAATAAAATCCAGTTAAGTCACCAAGAAAATAATTACTGTAGCTCTAGTCTCCTTTCATTTTGTCTTGTTCTGAGTTTTATTAATGCTAAGTTGCCAGATTAAAAAAAAACTCCCGGGATTTTACCTGGCTTGGGCAACGCTAAAGGTGCAATCACCCGCGCCCTCCTCCTACACACTGTTGGCTGAGGACGCGGTGGTACACTCCAGACTGCATGTGCAGCCTTTCTTACTTTGAAAAACCATGCAAGATCTTATTTCCGAGAGAAATTCCCCCTCTTGTGGTGGCTTTGCAGTACTGCAGTCCCAGATTCCAGCTTGAAAGTTTAAGATGCTTACAACTCTTACATGTGGGTCTCAGATACTAAGAAATGCAGCCTGCCCAAAGCTCTGAGATTCGAGGTTTTTGTTGTGAGAACTGAATCCTCTCTAACTGCATATGTTGTTGTGTTGTTAGGTCCCATTGAGTCAAGTACCACTCATCGTTACCCTATGAATAACTGATCTGAACCCTGGCCTATCCAGTGCTATCCTCATCATCTCTGATAAACTTGAGCCTGTTTCTTCAATCACTGTCAGTTCATCTCATTGAGGGTCTTCATCTTTTTTCTAGACCCTCCACTTTTCCAAATATGATGTCTTTTTCCAAGAAATAGCCTCTCTTAGGAACATGCCCAAAGTAAATGAACGGAGGCTTCACCATCTTTGCCTCCAAGAAGAACTCCGGCTGCAATTTCTCTAAAGACATACCTATCTGTTCTTTTGGCAATCTGTGGGATATTTGGTATTCTTTAACACCACAACTTAAAGGCATCAGTTCTTCTTCTGTCATCCTAATTCATTGCCCAGCTCTCAGACTCATAGCAAGTGATTGAAAATAATCAGGCACATTTTCATCTTCATACTGACATCATTGCTCTTCAGCATTTTAGAGAGGTTCCTAAGAGCAGATTTACCCAATGTTTTCCTAACTAGTGGTACCAAGGGTGTTGATTGTGGATTCAAGCAAGATTAAATAATTGACAATGTCAAACTTTTCTCCATACAATCACATGAAAATGCCAATTGTTAATCCATTTTTGAATGTACAAAATAGCAACTTGATAAAACAAAATATAAGAGCTAAATCTTTTTCTTGGAAGCAGGAGTGGCATCCACTTCCGTAATAGCTTGCCTCCCGAAACCTTATGAACCTGGAGAAAGGATGAAAGACACCCAAGCGTTGAGGACCCTCTTTCATAGGGTCGCTATGAGTCGCCTGAGACTCGACAGCACTTAACAACAATAACATCAACATAGAGAGTGATCAGTTGGCCCAGTAGACTGAAAGTGATGCTATCAAGCCAAAGGTGGGTGACTTTTAATCCGCAGCCCTCGGGCCTGTCTTTCATTGTTTTTGTTCAGACATGCCTCTAGGTCGTATAGCCCTGGTGTGTCCACTTGCCATACGGTGGTAACTTGTGGTTGCTGTGAGGCTGAAAACTGTGACGCTGATGTGTCAAATGCTTTAATGGTTGGCTACCCATGGCGGACAGTGTTGGGTGGAGCTCCCCGATTAAAACAAGCTTGGAAGCAAGGAGTGGCATCCACCTCCATAATAGCTTGCCTCCGGAAACCCTATGAACCTGGAGAGAGGATGAAAGACACACAAGTGTTGAGGACTTTCCTTCATAGGGTCACTGAGTCACCTGTGACTCGACAGCACTTAACAACAACAACAACAAATATTTTGTTAACAAATATTTTTTATAAACCAGGCAGATAATCTTCTTTCTGACACTGTGACTTCAGCAGACCCTTCAGCTGTCCCCTATTAAATCAATCAAAAATAGAAATTCTCTCTATTCAAGGAAATATAACAAGAGATTTTAAATGCAATAAATATTTTTAAGCCCTAAATCCTTGATCATTTTCCAAGATTTGGACATAGTTTTTCAATGATCCTCAGTCAATTGGCAATTGATTTTTAAGGAGTAAATGTAGAAAGTTTCATTTTCTAGATCAACCATTTCTTCATTAAGAAATATCAAGCAAATATGTGGGCGGAAACCCCACAAACTAACCTCTATTCAGCACAAGCAGCTGGTACTCTGAATAGATTTATCTGAGACAAAGTAAATTAAACTCTCAAACTCATTTCCTTGAAATCAGCATTAACTCACAGCTGACCCTCCAGCCGGTTTTCATTGGCTGTAAATTGCCTGAGAGGTTGCCCATCTTTTTTTCCATGGAGCCATTGTTGAATTTGAGCGGCCAAAGAGGTGCCGTCTTTGGATTAGCAGCACCAATATCTACAGTGTAGGCCACCAGAAGGAGAAACAGAGTTACTGCTAAATGGGGGTTCATGCTTATTTTTATATATGTGTTTTTAAACATCCTATGTTTTCATTTTAATATAATAAATATATAATCTGTATGCTAATATTTCACTAGAGAAGCTATACTTTGTGAAGAAATGTGTAGCATCAGGATTGGAAAGACTAGAAAACCTACATTATGCAGATCATAACAAGGAGGACCTGAGGCATTTGCTGCACACAGTCAAGGACTGCAGCCTTGGATACATCTCAACATCAAGAAAACAAAAATCCTTACCACTTGACCAATAGCCAACATCATGATGGATGAAGAAAGAGAGCAAATTGTCAGTAATTTCATCTTGCTTGGATTCACAATCAACACCAGCAGTCAGGAGATCAGGAAATGTATGGCATTGGAAAAGTCTGCTGTCAGAGACCGTTCCAAAGTCCTAAAGAGCAATGATGTCAGTTTAAAGGCTAAGTTGTACCTGATTCAAGCCACAGTCTCTCCAATCACCTGCTGTGGCTTCTGAGATCTGGACACTGAATAAAGATGATAGGAGAAGAATTTCATCTCTTCTCCAAGAATTGATGTTGGAGAAGAGGACTAAATATCCCAGGGGCCACCAAAATAGAAAACATATGTCTTGGAGAAAGTGTAACTAGAGTGTTCCTTGGAGGCAAAGATGGTGAAGCTTCGTCTCATGTATTTTGGACACTATGTTAGGAGAGCCTATTCATTGGAAAGGGACATCATGCTTGGAAATGTGGATGGTCAACAAAAGAGAGGAAGGCCCTCAATGAGATGGAATGATGTAATTTCTACAACAATGAGTTCAATTTGTTAGGAATGGTAAGGGTGACCCAGGATAGTACAGAGTTCAGATCTGTTATAAATGGGATCACTATGAGTTGTACTTGACTCAATTGCATCTAACAACAACAATGAATTATGTTAAGGAATTTTTCTACAATGTAAATGCAGCAACATTTTAAGGAATATTTTTAATTATTCTGTATTTTAAGTCACTGATGCCGGTGGGAATAAACATATGTGCCTCATATAAGATATTTTTTATAATAAATAAAGAGACCCTAGAAGTTAAAAGAAAGATTAACAACCCTATAGGGCAGGCAAATCACATAACACTCACACATAAAAAAAAAAATACGGTGGTTTGTATATGAAAACAAAGAATATGTATGGAAAGAAGCTGCCCTGTAATCCCAAATGGCACTCAGTTGGAATTCACGAGCTGGCCATGGAAGAAAGATGGGCTATCTTCTCCCATGTGATTTACAGCTCTTGGTCTGTTCCAATTCAACAGTACACAACAACAACAACAACAACATATGTATGTAAAAGACTTTCTATTTTACTCAAAATTAGAACAATGAAAATGAAACTCAAATTGAGATGTAATTTTCACCTGTCAAATTAGCAAAAAATAAAAATATTAATAACACTTTGGGGACAAGGTTATACAGAAATAATCTTCTTATACATTGTTGATGAAACTGTAAATAAAAATATTTCCTAAACGAAACAATTTAATAGTAACTATAATAGTTACATACAATGTTTGCATAAAGATACATGTATTTTCACTTCTGAAAATGTAGCCTACAGATATTCTTTTACATCTATAATATGATATATGCAATATTGATTATAGCATTGTTTGTAATACCACAAAATTGGAAGCAACTTAATGCAAAAAAAAAAAAAAACAGGCTAAATAAAAATAGTACCTCCATATAATAGAATATTGTTCCAATACTTAGTGGCCACCGAGATATATTGTTGGAGGGGAAATAAATTATGAAATACCACTTGGTGGTAAACAAAGAAGTAAGAATGGTATATTTTTTTGTTTTGTTTGATAAATATGTTGGCCTAGTAGTAAGAAGCTGTACTGCAATGCCGAAGGCAGGCAGCATGAATTCACCAGCTGCTCCATGGGATAAGGATGGGCAATCTCTTCCCATGTAATTGACTCTCTCTGCAAACCTGCTGGAGGATCAGCTACAGGTCACTTCTGACTTGACTACGTACAACAACAGAAGGATACTCAAGAAAGTAATAACATTAATTAATGAGAACGGGTAGGGCCCAATTGTGAGAGGAAAACATTTCACTAAAACTCAGGAAGGAAAAGCATATAAAAGTATTACCGGTACAGCATTTAATTAAATGAAATAATTTGTCAATTGTTGTTAGGTGCCATCAAGTCAAGAAGGACCTAAAGAACAGCAGATCTGAAATTCACCTATCCTGTGCCATCCTCACAACCTCTGACACATTCAAGCCCATTGCAGCAATCACTGTGTCAATTCCCCTGGTTGATGGTCTTCCTCTCCTTCCTTGTCCCTCCACCTTTCCAAACACAATTTCCTTCTCCAAGGAATAACTTCTCCTAGCAATATACCCAAATTATGTAAGACAAAGCTTCATCATCTTTGCCTCCAAGGAGCATTCTGGCTGCACTTTCCCCAAGATACTGTTTGTTCTTTTGGCAGTCCATGCGATATTCAGGACTCTTCTCCAACGCCACAATTCAAAGACATCAATTCTTCTGTCATCCTTATTCATTGACCAGCTCTCAGATGCATGCATAGCAAGTGACTGAAAAGACCATGGCCTGAATCAGGCATCTCTTAGTCCTCAAACTGACATCATTGCTGCTCAATAGTTTGGAGAGGCCCCTTACTTTCCCAATGTAAATCTGATTGTGGCCAAAGTAACACAAAGCCATTGAGTTTCAATCTTTTCTCCATCTATGATGTTGTCTATTGGTCCAGTGGTGAGAATTTTTGTTTTCTTAACATTGAGATGCAATCCATATTGAAGGCTGTAACGTTTAACCTTTTGCAGCAAGTATTTTGGTTCCTCCTCATTTTCAGCAAAGATATGTCTCCTTCTGATCCCAGTTCCGTATTTTTCTTCATAGAGTCCAGCTTCCTGAATAATCTGCTCAGTATATAGATCAAATAGGTATGGAGAAAGGATAGAACCCTGATGCACACCTTTCCTAATGTTAAACCATGTTCCCCTGCTCTGTTAACACAATAGCCTCTTATAGGTACAGGTTTCACACCAGCACCATTCAATGCTCAGGGATTCCCATGCTTTTCAACATTAGTCATAATTTGTTCCAATTCCTAAAAAATGGTGACCCTGTAGAATATGGAATTTATTGAAAAACATCATTACTACTATATGTTTTATGTAGGTGATTAAAAAAAAAATCCGTCTTCTCTTTTCAACAAATTTCATTAAATATGTGTTGACTTGTAGGAATAGTGAGGTTTGCAGAGTGGATTATATTTGGGGGTAGAGGGTGGGGTTTGGGGAGGTGC
>NW_006399753.1:34049141-34056213 GCF_000299155.1 Elephantulus edwardii | reverse complement strand
AAGATAGTACAGGATAGGGCAAGGTTCAGATATGTCAAGGTCACGATGAGTCCTAATAGATTTTGTGGCACCTAAAACAATAAACTATATATACTGTGTATTATGTCTGTGCTTAATACAAATAAAGAATGGATTTTTGTCCCTCATGAGCCAAAGTTCATCCCCATTAAGAATGTATAATTAGGGAATTCACAAGATTCATTCTGGCTTTAAAATGGAAAAGATGGTATACTATTGTGGAGAAATGCACTTACTTCCTATAATTTCACACCTACTCCCATCTCATCTATTCCAGTTCATAACAACCCTATTAGACAGAGTAGGATTGCCGTATATGGTTTGTGAGACTATAAATCTTTATGGAAGCAGACTGCCATATCTTGCTCCCCAACAGCAGTAGGTAGACTTGAAACACTGACCTTTTGGTTAGCCACTGAGTACTTTTACCACTGTACCATTAAGTAGTATATTTACTTGGGCATCATTGATTTACTTCAACACCAAATAAAAATGGATCCAAACCTTGACTCCAAAATTTGCTGCATGACTTCAAATAAATGCCTTAAGGCATCTCATGATCTAGGGAGCTCTGTTGGCTTAGTGGCAAGGAATTGTCCTGCCAACGCAAAAGTACGTGGTTCAAAAACACTAGCTTCTTCACAGGAGAAAGATAGGCAATCTCCTCCCATGCAATTTACCGCCTCTAAAAACTTGCTGGGGGGTCCTCTATGAATCAGTTCCAACTCAACAGTCCATAACAATAATGATCCTAAGTGGCCTCTTGTGGAAGGAAGGCTTACTGATATCTCGGAATTTTTGTAAGCATCAAATGAAACCAGGTATACCACAAGCAATAATTAATTGTTATCTTTAACTTTACTTAATTTAGGACACATCTACGCCTCACATCTGTTTATCTAAAAAGGAACACAATAACTTATAAACTAACTTATGCTTGATGACTCGATGATCTATAGCTTTTCTTTTGTATCCATAACAGCCCTACCCCAAAGAACTACTTCTATCCTGTTTTCAAAATTCTATACAACTTTCAAGGTCCAAGTCAAGTGTCACCTTCTTTAATGAAACTTTCCTCAATTTTCACCAAATGTACATCTCTCCATTTTTCCCCATCCCCATCACGTAATGTTCATAATATTGGAGTGTTGAACATACTGTACTTTATCATTTATATAGATTTTAAGTTACTTGAGGGTAGAAACTTTTTTTTATTAATCTTTTCTATATAACACATACAACACACATACACATTTTCAACATAAGAGGTTTTTAAATAAGTATTTGATAAATTAATGCTGTAAAATTAGATACCAAGTTAAAATATTGCATTAACACATGATAAAAGAATAAGTACTCTTAATATCTTTGTAAATATAATAATCTAGAAGAGTAATTAAAATATAGTTTTGTTTATTGTTGTCAGTATTAACCCTAAAAAATATTTAGCACAAATCTCAAGTCATACTCATCTTCTCTTATTGTACAGATTATTGAAAAATAGACCTCCTTCCAGTTAACTTCAGTGAAGGTCAAGCTGCCTCCTAAGACATAGTAAATTGGAGTTCTACTTAGAGTGTACAGGGTTTCTGTGACAGCCTGCGCAGTTACTCTTACTATTTCGATGGCGGTTCTTTGTCATGCTCCTGCTTTGGCTGGGGAAACTCTGATAAAAGAAACACATACGTCAAATGTAATAGCAGAAAGCAAAGAGAAACCAGAAAAAGAGATGGACTATGTGAAGCATTTGTTTTTTAGACCTATGATGTTTTAAGCATATACCTAATGCTTTTTACACATGCTGAATAACCAGGCTAATTAAAAAGCCCATACAGCTCTTGTTAAAATCTGTTCGAATTTTTTGGAGCACCTGTTATAACAGAATGCCCACAGACTCGATAGTTTAGAGCCAAGACACCTGCTACCTTATGTCTCACAGTATGTTCAGTTTTATACTGTTAGCAAAAAAATAAACACTTTTTGACATTTAGCAATCTTATACAAGTGATATGAAATAATTGGAGAGGAGTGATAGTTTAACCCTTCCTGTGCTGCTCTGGAAAACCACACCCTTTCTTCTCTGGCAGAAAATGAACTTCTGTCATTTTCCCTACGAAGTTACTTAGGGATTCTTAAATCATACCTAACCACCCAGAGTTTTGTAAAGAGCACAGACATGTTGAGAATAAAGAGCAGTAAAAAAATTTCAGCAAGCCTTCTTCGATATCTGCTTTTAAGGGATGACTAATTTACAGATTAGCTTTCCGGCAAGATACTAACAAAACACAATGTTGATTGGACTTCGACAACTGTTTCCAGTATTTTTAAGACAAGTTTGGTTTTATTAATACTGGTGATATTTCTGTTGTAGTGGCATCTACTTCCTAAACAACATGCCTCCGGAAATTCCATGAACTTTGATAAATGTCGATAGTTGTTGAGGGGCTTCAGACCTTTTGTTCATAGGGTCGCTATGAGTCGTGCTCGACTTGAAGGCAATAGACAACAAACAGCATAACAACAGCAGATACCATCTAGTTGGTTCCATTGTGACCATAAACGGCAAAATTAAATACTGCATGTTGTATAGGATACTCTCAATTATTGCTCAATTTGAGTTCACTGTTGCAGCCACTACGTCAATCCTTAACGCATTATTGAGGGTCTTCTGATTGTTCACTGACCCTCTACTTTACCAAACATGATGTTCTTCTCATTTGTTTGGGAGGGAGGAGCAGTTGCTTGCTTTTTTCTATTAATTTGCATACAATAATGCATTTACACTGTGTTTCATTCATGTACATTGTGTTTTATACAATCTTTCATTTACATTTTGTTTCATATAATCATTCATGTATGTTGTATTTTTATATAATTAATCACTGTTCATCTGTGCCTATTATTACCAGTCTTTTCAAGTCTCCATTGAATCTTTCCTATTTCTTCACCCTCCCCCAGTCTTCCCCCTAAACTGTTCTACTCGTGATTTCTGCCCTTCCCGTTTCTCCATTCCCATCCCTCTTCTGAGCATTTATACACATCTTACTAGTTATCTTTCTACTTTTAGAATAATGGCCTTATGCAATATTTGTCAATATAAGAGTGAGTTAGTTCATTCACCATAATACTCTCCAGACTCTCCCAAGTAATATAGTATTTTACAACAGTGTTATTCCTCAGTGCTTCGTAGTATTCCACTGTGTGAATGTACCACAATGGAACCCTTTTTAAATTATTGTCTACAAAACTTTCTGTGTAATACAATGATAATTGTCCTGTAATTTCCACGTGCTGTTAAATCACCTTTCTTTGCATATGAATCTCTTTTAGTCAGTTGGCCTTCCAAGTTTCTTAGCATAATCCAGTGAATCCATCCAAAGTTGAATCAAGTTATTAAAACATCTAAATTGGTGTTATTATTCTTGAAACCTTTTGTTTTCCACTCATGCCATCACACTATCTAAAATTTAATTAATGATAGTGACATTTCTACTAAGAAAAGCTATCTTTGGTCTACCAATTCTACTTATAGAATTAACCTTTACAGATAACTTCATGTATATATAATGCATATTTCCAGAGCTATTTATATATAAAAAGACTTAAAACAATGTAAATGTCTGTTGCTATTTGTTTAACCAAATAAGGAAATTATGACAAATTAATAGAATACTATGTAGTTGGTAAGTGAATAAAGCAGTTCTATATATTGTGATATGAAAAAAATCTCCAAGGTATTCTGTTAAGTGAAAAACAAGATTTAAAAATGAATGATAAAGGTACACATACTTATTTGAAAATGAATTGCTATATGTTGAAAATCTTTTGATGGAAATACAATAAAGTGACAAAAGTGGTTATGCCTAATAGGGGAAATTTAAGAATTGTATAGGGATAATAGAAGTATTTACTTTGTGCTAAAAAATCCTTTTTTCCAATTCATGTTTTTATTATATCCCTATATTACCTGTCCAAAATATTTAAACATGCAAGCTAAAATGATCCATTCAATTTAGAAAAGGAAAAGGAAATCTAATATATTTTGAGCATACTTTGATATAACATAATATCCTAAAGTACTTTTAAATTTCCAGACTGTTACTTGGTTAACTCCAAATCAGTATTTAACAATATAAATCATAAGTTAATGTCTAATTATCATGATGAAAACAGCTTTTGAATGTTGAATGTGTATAGCTCTATTCAAATACAAGCTGTTTTGACTTTTAACCAACATACCAGAACTAGAAGTGATTTTTGTTGCATAATTAGTAATCAACCAAGAATATCTTTTTCTAAGATTATCTTTTTGAAAGATAATAGGAAGCATGTTTAAATGTTGCTATTTTCATTTCAGGAGGCAGGATTCTCTTTTTATCAGGAAGCATATACCTTGTCAATTTGTGACGGTAGCACCACAAACATGAAGACTACTGAGGTCTGTTTACTAGATTGGACAAGAATATAGTCTCTGACAGTTTGCAACATGGAGCCATGCCTGGTGTACAGTCCTGTAAAACTCCACACCAATGCTCAGCACTCGCCGTGGGCAACGTGGAAGAGTAAATGACTACTTTTTTATGGAAGCAGGTGTTAGTGCTTTTGAAATAACTTTTCTACATCAAGTACCCTGAAGTAACCAATTCTCTAAAGTCATTGGAAGAATGTGTCAAGATAATAGTATAAAACCAAACCCCTGGCTGAGTTCATTCCGACTCTCAGCGATCCCACATGATTCAGAGCAGAGCTTCCCTCCATGTGGTTGACAATGACTGTACTCTTGTGGAAGTAGACCATTCCATCTCGTTTTCTTTGTTGTCACTGGGTAGATTCACTCCACCAAAATCTTGTTGAAGAGTCAGGAGAAAATCATTTGTATTACCCAGTGACCTAAAACCATAGCCTTAATATTTATTTGCATTTTCAAGGAGAACACAAAAGAATGACTAGAATTAGCATGAAGAGTCAGTTCTGATGAGATAGTGACAGTCTTAGTAAGATAAATTGAAGAAAGTGTGTGAGAGAAGACATTGTAAAACCAACAATCACACCAACTCAGGCACTCAGCCTGAATCTCCATTGGGTTTCCAAGGCTGTAAATCTTAATGAGAGGAGATTGCTTGTCTTTCTCCCTCAGAGTGGCTGGTGGGTTTGAACCTTAGCTTGTTTAGCACAGGCATGCTGAGGAGTATGCCTGGTTCCTCTCCTTCTGGGCATGTTAACATTGTATTTCCTGGACCCTTTGTCAGGTGGAAACATGCAGCTAGATTGGGCAGATGTGTTGTAAGGAAAAATAATGTGTGAGACTCCAGCCAGAGAACTTGCTCTGACCATCGTGAGGCCTTCGAGATGTCTCTTTCCTTTGCCTTAGAGACCAGCCTTTGTTTAAAAAGCAGTCACTCAGTTGTCTGGGTCCAAAATATGTGAAGCAGAGCCTTCAGTCAGTCTAATTCACAAGTATGCGATAATCTTGCACAAGCAAGAACTATACTTTTGTTGTTTTGTGCCATTACTATCCAGGGTTCTCTGGTCAACTGACTGAAAGATATTCATATTTGTTCCCATTCCAAAAAAAGGTGATCCAACTGAATGTGAAAACTATCAAACAATACCGTTAATATCACATGCAGGTAAAATACTGATGAAGATCATTCAAAAATAACTAGAAAAGTTCATAGATAGAGAATTGCCAGAAATTCTGGCAGTATTTAGAAGAGGCCATGGCACCAGGTATATCATTACTGATGTGAGATGGATCCTGGTTGAAAGAAAAGAATACCAGAAGAATGTCTATTTATACTTTCTTGAATATGCAAAGATATTTGACTGTGTGGAGATAATAACTAATTGTGGCTAACACACGGCTAATATGAGAAAAATGTGAATCCCAGAGCACTTAACTCAAAGCCATGCAGTTCAAATCCATTAGCAGCTCCGTGAGAGACAATCTCTTCTCATGATATTTACATCCTCTGAGAACTCACTGATGAGTCACCTATGAGTTGATTTTGACTTGATGGCCTGTAATAACAACAAGAAGACGTTAATGTTATTTAATGTGGATACTGAAGAAATGAGACCTAATGTTCTCTCTCTCCATTTTGCCGCACCCTCCACCCTGGCTTCATCTCTCTCTCTCTTCCTCTCTTATGTACTTTGATTAGGATTTCTCCTTTGAAAATAGAGAAAAATGGCTATCTAACACAGTGAGATTTTAAATGCTCTGTAGAAACTGATCTATTAATGGAAAGGATTGTTTTCATTACTCACACTGACCTCGTGGAAGAGAAGTTGTCACATAGCCGCATAAGAAAGTATTTTAAGTAGAAGAATTCTTACAAAAGATAGAACTTGATTCTAAGGCTATCTTTATCCCACTTTAGGGCTTGTAGCCTGCTTTCTTCAATAAGATCTTTCTCAGACTATTTTTCACAGAATTGTGTGTGTGTGTGTATATATAAATACACACACACACACACATACACACACACATACATGTTGTTGTTGATTGCCTTCGAGTTGAGCAAAACTCATAGTGACCCTATGAACAAAAGGCCTGAAGCTCTACTACAACTATTGACATGTATCAAAGTTCATAGAATTCCAGAGGCATGTTGTTTAGGAATTGGATGCCACTCCTGCATACAAACACACACACCTCTGCACATTTTCTAGGAAAAATTCTCTTATCTCTATATTATTATGAACATTAAAGTTTGGAGACTCTAAATAACTAACTTGTCCAAATTTTTCTAAATGGGGACAAGCATGATTTTAAATCAAGTTTTCTGGCAAAGTCTTGGGTAACCTTCTCACAGTCCCTCTCTGCTCCATAGATATGGAAAGAGAGAAACCAAATAAGATAACCAGATAAGATCAGCATATGCTCAAAACAGTTTCCTGAAAGAAGTGACACCTGGACATATTCCTTTCACTTCACTCCCATGCATCTGAATTTCTATTAGTCATTTGCTTTGTCTCTTCCTCACTTAACACAGATCTCTACTCAATATGGAAATACTTGATAAATATTTCTTGAAATTACTGGAAAAAT
>NW_006399753.1:34041408-34049041 GCF_000299155.1 Elephantulus edwardii | reverse complement strand
ATAGTTTCACTCACATACATTGTGTTTCACACATTGATTCGTTCACATTGCATTTCATACAAGCATTGAATTTTATAAAAACCAATCATCATTGATTTATGCGCACTTATCAACCTGTCTTTTCAGGTCCCCACTGGATCTTTCCTAATTCCTTCACTATCTCCCTTTACTCATAAAACTTTATGACTGATTTTTCTTTCCTCCTATAGACCTCCTGCCCCTTTCCTTCTCCCCTTTGGAGGTTTATACACATTTTACTAGTTATCCTTCTATTTTTACAGTAGTCTTAGGCATCTTTGTCCTTATGAGACTGAGTTTTTTCACTCAGCAAAATGCTCTCTAGCCTCTTCTGAGTTATTTATATATTTCAAAATCATTGCTCCTGTGTGCTGCATAGTATTCCATTTTGTGAATGCACCACAATTTCTCATTCCAGTTGTTTGTTGATGGACATTTGGGCTGTTTCCACTTTCTTGCTACTGTGAATAACAATGCTGTGACCATTGATTTACAATCTCCATTTGTGATGCAGTTCTATTTCCCTTAGGGTATATTCCTAGTAGTGGAATAGCTGGATCATAAGGAATTTCTATGTTTAGATTTTTGAAGAAATTCCAAACTGCATTCCAGAGTGATGTACCATTTTACACCACCAACATCAGTGTATGAGAGTTCCTATCTCTGCACATTCTCTCCAACATTTATTGCTTGCTATCCTAGTAAACTTCACTGCTACTGGGTGAGATGGTATCTCATTTTGGTTTTGATTTACACACACACACACACACACACACACACAGACTTAAATACATACATACATAAATAATGAGAGATGGATACATATACATATACTGAACTTACATTTTTACAGGTGGCCTGATGGTAAGGAGTTGCACTGCCAACCCAAAGGCAAGCTGTTGGAATCCACCAGCTGCCAGCTGCTCCACAAGAGAAAGATGAACTATCTCCTCCTGTATAATTTACAGCCTCTTAAAACCCTTTGGAGGCTCAGCTGTGAGTTAGTTCCAACTTATGGCACAAATTGTATTTAATGCTGGATGTACACTATACATTTCTAAACCAGTTCTGTCCCTCAAATTTGCAGAATCCAAGACAACAGTAAAGATTAGAGCCGGATATCATGTTCAATTATATAAAAATTAAATTTCAATTTAACAAAGAGATGACAAAGTGTTCTATTGGTTGTTGTTCATGATGATTGCCTTCGAGCCTAAAGCTCCTCTACAACTATCAACATTTATCAAAGTTCATAGAGTTTCCAGAGGCATGTTATTTAGGAAGTGGATGCCATTTCTGCTTCCAAACCTATCATAGTATGTTATTCTTGTTATGTGCCATTGAGTCAGCTGTGATGTATAGCAACCCTATGTGTGGCAGCAAAATACATCCCTGATAGACCCCCTTCTTGATTTTGAACCATGTAGTGTCTCCTTGTTCTGTTCTGACGATTGCCTCTTAGTCCAAGTATAGGTTTCGCATTAGCACAATCAAATGTTCTGGGATTCCCATTCTTCTCAGAGTCAGCTATAGACTCAAGGTAAATTTTTTTATTCCTGTGGGTATGATTTAACCTTCTTTAGTTTTAATTTAAACTTGCATATGAGCAGTTGATGGTCTGTTCCACAATCAGCATGTGGCCTAGTTTTTACTGCTGATATTGAACTTCTCCAATGATTCTTTCCACAGATGCAATCAATCTGATTCCTGTGCATCCCATGAGGTGAAATCCATGTGTGTAGCCTGTGTTTATGTTTCTTATAAAATTTGCTATTAATTAATCATTGATTATACAGAATTCTATCATTCTATCCACAGCCACATTTCTGTCACCAAGTCCATATTTTCCAACTACTGATCTTTCTTCTTGTTTCCCAACTATTGCATTACAATAACCCATTATTATTAAAGCATCTTGGTTATATGTTCTATCTATTTCTTATTGCAACAGTTGATAGAAATCAACTATTTCCTCCTCTGTGGCTCTGGTTGTAGATGCATAAGTTTGAATGACAGTGGTATTAACAGATTTTCCTTGTATGCATAAGGATATAATCCTGTCACTCACAATATTGTATTTCAAGATGGATCTAGAAATGGCCTTTTTAACTATGAAAGCAGCCCCATTTTATCTCGGCTTTTCATCTCCAGCATAAGAGATTATATGATTTTGGTATTAAAAATGTCCCATGCCAATCCATCTCTTTTCACTAATACTCAAGATACCAATATTTATGTATTCCATTTCTTTCTTTACAATATCCAATTTTCCTACATTCATGCTTCTCACACTCTACATATCAACTGTTAATTTCTTCTTACAACTGTTTCTTCTACTTGCTGTTTCCAAATGTGAGGGCTCAACTTTTGTTACCATATCTGTTAGTCTGCTCTAAGTGTGCTCTTCTGTACATAGCGTTTTTCAAAGACCAGTTATATCTCAGAAGTGGATAGCCAATCCTTCTTCCTAGTCTGTCTTAATTTGGATGTTCACTGTTAGGAGAATATTTTTTTTAAATATTGGTAAATCTACAACTTTTTTTAGGGGAATTCTGGTAGCATAAGGCACAACTTAGTCTTGAAACTGACTCTATTGCTCCAGTACTTTGGAAAGATCTCTGACAGCAGCCTTTCTCAGGGAAATACATCTTGTGAGTTATTGAACAAGGTTGTTGGTTGTGGATACAAGTAAGATGAAATTGCGTCTTTATATTGAGCTATAAGGCATTTGACTGTGTGGGTCATAACAAATTGTGGCTGACTCTGAGAAGAATGGGAATCATAGAACATTTAATCGTACTAATGCAAAACCTATACTTGGACCAAGAGGCAGTAGTCAGAACAGAGCAGGGTAACACTGCATGGTTTAAAATTGGGAAGGGTGTAGGCCAGGAATGTGTCCTGTCTCTATACCTTTTCAACCTGTATGCAGAGCAGATTATCCAGGAGGCTGGGCTCTATGAGGAGAATTGTGGCATCAGGATTGAGGGAAGATCTATTAACAATCTGCATTATGCAGATGACACAACCCTGCTTGCTGAAACTGAGAAGGACCGAAGGACCTCATGCACTTACTGCAGAGGGTCAAGGACTGCAGCCTTCAGTATGGACTGAGGCTCAACATCAAGAAGACAAAGATTCTCACCACTGGACCAATTGGCAGCATCAGGATGGATGGTGAAGAGATTGAGATTGTTCACAGCTTCAGTTTGCTCGGCTCTGCAGTCAACACTCTTGGCATCAAAAGTCAGGAAATCAAAAAACGGATTGCAATGAGAAAGTTTGCTGTTAGGGACCTCTCTAAAGTACTCAAGAGCAACGGTGTCTCTCTGGAGACTAAGGTGTGCCTGATACAGGCCATGGTCTTTGCATGTGCTTGTTATGCATCAGAGAGTTGGACAATGACTGGGGAGGACAGAAGGAGAATTGATGCCTTTGAGCTATGGTGCTGGAGAAGAGTATTGAATGTTCCATGGACTGCCAAGAAAACAAACAGATTCATCCTGGAGAGGAGTAAATCAAGAAACTTCTTGGAGGCAAGGATTCTGGGGCTTCATATGACATACTTTGGGCATGTTGCAAGGAGGGACAGATCCTTGGAGAGGGACATCATGCTGAGGAGGGTGGAGGGACGGCGCAAGAGGGGAAGACCCTCTTTGAGATGGATTGATTCAGTGACTGGGGTAATCGGGATGGGTGTGTCAGAGGCAGTGCGATTGGCACAGGATAGAGCAGGGTTTAGGCTGTTGTACATAGGGTCGCTATGAGTCGCAAATGACTCGACAGCACATAACAACAACAACATAATACAGCTAGAAGGCTATAGTCTTTTATCTTCTGCAGTAAATGTTTCAATTCTTTCTCACTTTCAGCAAGGTTGGATCATTTGCATAACACAAATTGTTGAGTCTTCTTCCTATCTTGATACCACATTTTTTTTCATCGAGTCCAGCTTCTTGAATTATTTGCTCAGCATATACCTTGCATAAGTGTGGAGAAAGGATACAACCCTGATGCAGAGTTTTCTTGATTTTAAACTAAGCAGTGCTCCCTTGCTTTTTAAGACAATAGCTTCTTGTTTCATGTATAGGTTTCATATGAGCATGACTAATTTTTCTGGGATTCCCATTCTTCTCTGTTAACCATAGTTTGTTATGATTCATGCAGCAAAATGCCTTTGCATAGTCAATAAAACACAAATGGAGATTCTTCTGATATACTCTGCTTTCTTTCAAGATCCATCTGACTACAACAATGTAGCTCTGGTGCTAGGATGTCAGAACCCTTGAAAATTGGATATTCTAGCCATTGTGTTAGTCCCTGTTGGGGAGGAGGGGACTATGGTGTTCAGCTACCTTAACTTGGACATGTAGTCTTGCAAATCATCAACAGCTCTGGGACCAATATAAGAGAACACTTTCTACACTGTGGGAGATGTTAGTGAAGGAATTGTGAAGACACAGGGAGATAGTGGTGGAGAGGGTGAAGAGACTGTGCAACTGCTGTGAAGATACTGTGGCAAGGTTTAGATACTGTGGCAAGGTTTAATCAGAAGAACCCTGGAGATGGAGCCACAGTTAAAGGTTTTGCTTGCTGGATGATTGAAGGGAAAGCTGACTTGTAACTACTCTGAGATAAAGTTGCCTGAAATAGCACCTAGCAACATGTCCAATGTATGTGAGGCAAAGCCTCATCATTCTTGCCTCCAAAGAGCAATCCAAGACATATCTGTTCATTCTCTTGACCATCCATGGTATGTCTAGTACTCTTCTCCAACACCACAGCTGAAAGGTGTCAATTCTTTTTCTCTCATCCTTATTCATTGTCCAGGTCCTGAATGCGTAGCTTGTAATCAGAAAGACTAAGGGCTGAATCAGACCCACCTTAGTCCTCAAATTGACATGACTACTCCTCAATAATTTGGAAAGGTCCCTAACTGCAGATTTTCCCAGAGCAATGTGTTTCCATATTTCCTTACTGCTCTCCAAGCAAGATGAAGCTGTTGATAGTTTCAGTCTTCTCTCCATCTATCATGACACTGCCTATTGGTCCAGTGTTAAGAATCTTTGTTTTCTTGATATTGAGATGCAATCCATACTAAAGGCTGCATTCCTTGATTTTCTGAAACAAGTACTTCAAGTCCTCCTCATTTTCAGCAAGCAAGGTTGTATCATCTGCATAACACAGGATATTGATGAGTCTCCCTCCAATCCTGAAGCCCACTCCTCTTCACAGTCCAGCTTCTTGGATAATTTGCTCAGCATATAGACTGAACAGGTGTGGAGATAGAATACAACACTGAAACATTCACTTCCCAATCTCAAACCATGCAGTGCTCCCTTGCTCCATTCATACAACATCCTGGATCCAGGAATAGGTTCAGCATACGCATAATCAAGTGCTCTGGGATTCCCATTCTTTTCAAAGTCAGCCACAACTTGTCATGATCCACACAGTCAAACATGTTTGCATAGTCGATAAAGCACAAATAGACATTCTTCTAATATTCCTTACTTTCAGCCAGGATCCATCTGACATCAGCAATGATAACCCTGGTGCCTGCTTGATTGTCTGGCAGTTATCTATCTATACTGTTCTAGCCATTTTTGAATGATCTTCAGCAGTATTTTGCTTCCATGTGATATCAATGATACTGTTTGATAATTTCCACATTCAGTTGGAATGGGAACAAATATGGAATTCTTCAAATCCATTGGCCAGACAGTCATCCTCAAATAATTTGCTCATCAATCAGATTGATTAAGTATGGAGAAAGATATAATCCTGATACTCTCCTTTTCTCATTTTAAACCATCTAGTGTTCCCTTACTCTTTTCACACAACAGCTTCTTGGTCTAAGCATGGATTTTTCTTAAGCACAATTAAATATTCAGGGATTCTCATTCTTCTCAATCTTGGCCATAATTTATGATCCCAGCAATGATATTTCTGATGCCATGGACTCTTCTAAATCCAGCCTGAACTTCTACAACTTCTCTATGTATTGTTATAGCCTTTTTTTAGAATGTTCTTCATCAGCATCATGTAGTATGAGAGACTCTTTAAATTGTGTGTCCTCCAGCAGAGGTCCTTCTTGTGTGTGAAAACAGTTGTACTTTTTTTTTCCTTTTTAAAAATATTTTTTATTTAAAATTTTCTTTTTAGTAATTTTAATGAAAATTTACAGAAACTTTGGGTTTCCATTCATTCATTGTTGCACTTTTCCCCCTGCCCACCCCTCCCCCTCAGTTCATTCTTCTCTTTAGAAAGTAAAAGAAAAATTCTTTCATTGTTATACAATCCCTCGACCCCCAGGTCCACTCCACTATGCAGCCTTCATTCTGGACTCCTGTCATGACAATAATACCTAATCACATATCCCTTTCAAATAGTACTCTCCCTCATCTGTTTCAATGCATTATACATTATTTATCCCCCTCTTTCTCACTCTCCACCCCCAATCCCAATGTCAGTCCCATTTTACTACGGTGGCACTGGGCAGTATTTGTCCTTTTGTGACTGAGATATTTCACTCAGCGTTATGTCCTCTAGGGTTATCCATTTCCCCCCCCCCTTTTTATAATTTTAATGAACATTTACAGAGAATTTGGATTTCCATCCATTCATTGCTGCACTTCTCTACCCGCCAGCCCTCTCCCCCCACCCCCCAGTTCATTCCTTTCTTTCAAAAGTAAAAGAAAGACTCCCTCCCTGGTACACAATCCCCCCACACCCCTCCCACCACCCCAAGTAGGGTTATCCATTTTTAATGATATTTCATGAGTTCCTTGTTTTTCAATGCAACATAGTATTCCGTTATGTGACTATACCACAGCTTCTCTATCCATTAGTTTGTTAATGGGCACATAAGTTCTTTCTAACTCTTTGCTATTGTGAACAAAGCTGTAATAAACATGGGAGTGCATATATCTTCTTGGGTGGCTGTTATTGTTTCTTTGGGGTGTTTTCCAAGTAGTGAATTGCTGGGTCAAATGGTATTTCTATTTGCAACTTTTTGAGAAAGTGCCATACAGACTTCCATAGTGGTTGCACAATTTTACACTCCCACCAATAGTGAATGAGGGTTCCAGTTTCTCCACAACCTCATCAGCATTTGTTGTTTGCGGCTCTGTTGAATTTTGCTATTATGACTGGGGTGAGATGATATCTCATAGTTGTTTTGATTTGCATCTCTCTTAGAGATAAGGTTTTGAACATTTCTTCATGTGTTTGTTTGCCATCTGAATGTCTTCTTTGGTGAAGTGTCTGTTCATATCCTGTGCCCATTTTTCAATTGGATTGTTTACCTTTATCTTGTTGTGGTGAGAGCTATACTTCTGAAAAGTAATTGCAGCATTTCAGAAAAGATTAAACAACATCCTGTAAAATCATATGTAAAGATTTTGTCAGGTTTTGGTCAGTTTTCTTGTTGATCTCCAATTACTGGTAAGGGATTAAAAAGGAAAATAAAGTTACCAATTGACACATTTCAGCTAACAGATGCTGCCCTGGATGTGCTCACCAAGTTGTGCCAAGAAATCTAGAGAACAACCACTTGTCCAACTGACTGGAAGAGATCTATATTTGTTCCCATCCCAAAGAAGGGTGACCCAAC
>NW_006399753.1:34030716-34040297 GCF_000299155.1 Elephantulus edwardii | reverse complement strand
AGGAGGGGACAGGTCCTTGGAGAGGGACATCATGCTTGGTAGGGTGGAGGGACAGCGCAGGAGGGGAAGACCCTCTATGAGGTGGATTGATTCAGTGACTCGGGTAATCGGGATGGGTGTGTCAGAGGGTTTAGGGCTGTTGTACATAGGGTCGCTATGAGTCGCAAACAACTCGATGGCACATAACAACAAATAGTAGTGTTCTTTAGCACGTGTTATTTTCTCACTGGAGCTCTGTTTCACAGTAGTTAGAGAGTTGTACTGCTAACCCAGAGATATGGTGTTTCAAATCCATTAGTAGCTCTGCCAGAGAAAGATGGACAATCTCCTCCCTTGTGATTTACAGCCTCCAAAAATCTTCTGAAGAGTGAGCTATGACCCTTGAATTCCAACTCAACAACAATGAGATTTTTTTTTTAATGAGCTTTATTCTCAAGCACCAATGCAGACATTTTGCATGCATTGTCTTATTTAATCTTGGCAATAACCAATGATATAATCTTAATGTTCCTCATCATAATAATGATATAATTTATACACAGAATGGGTAAGAAACTTGCCCATGGTCATAGAACCTGTGAGAGGTAGATCTTTTTATTCCACAATTTCCTCCCTTCTTAAATTTTTAACCTTTGTTTCATTTTTTTTATCACTTTTAATAATTTTTCAGGAAGGTACATGTAGAAGGGAAAAAAACTTTATAATTAAAACTTTGAAAACTCAAATCTTGGATCTACTATTTGTTAACCGTATGACTGCAGAAGTCATAGTCCGAAAAGCGGAGATGACCAGAGCATATTTGCACATGTCAGTGTTTGCTTTTCTTGTGGTGGTGGTGGTGTTGTTGTTATTAATATTATTTGGTGGTTGGTTGTATTCAGAGCTCTCCATTAAGGATAAAAATAGTACCTTTCTCAGAGGCTTGTTGTTACAATTTGGACAGCATTTAAAACAATGTCTGACATAGAATAGAACCTACCTTTGCTAATTACATCATCAATATCCTGGTCATCATTACTATCGTGAACATCATTGTGTAAGGAGTGTTAATTGACTTTTCTAACAGGTGAGAAAAACTCTTTCATTTATTTTACTTATGAATACAAATTCAACTCTATATAAATAGCCTGATAACTTGTCTTTTAATAGATATTTTTGCTGAAAATATACGCAGAAAAGCCTAGTCTTATTATAGTTTTTTGACATAATGATCAGTAATGTGGTTACAGTCTTTACAATTGTGTCATCATTCTCATTATTTCTCTTCCAGTTGTCTCTCTCCCATTAACTTAAACTCCCTGCCATCTAACATTCTAATCTACACTCTAACACAGTGGTTGACCATTTGGTTACACCAAATAATACTTACACCAGATAATTTTCAAGGATTATTCTTTACTCAGTGGTGACTACCTTTTTCAAAAAATTTAATTTTATTAATTTTACGAATGTTTACAGAGATTTTGGATTTCCATTCATTCATTGATGCATTTTTCTCCCTGCCCACCCCTGCCTCGCAGTTCGCTTTTCACTTCGAAAAGTAAAAGAAAAATTCTTTCATTGTATTCAATTCCCCCCCACCCTGAGTACATTCCACTATGTAACCTTCATTTTTTACTCTTGTCATAACCACAATACCCAATCGTATGTCACTTTTAAACTGTTCTCTCCCTCATCTTTTTCAATGCAGTATACATAATTTATCCAATTTTTCTATCTCACCCCAATCCTGATGGCAGCCCCATTCCACAACAGTAGCACTATGCAGTATTTGTCCTTTTGTGACTGAGGTATTTCACTCAGAATAATTTCCTCTAGGGTCATCCATTTTTAATATTATTGCATGAGTTCCTTGTTTTTCAATGCAGCATAGTATTCCATTCTGTGAATATACCAGATCTTCTGTATCCACTCATTTGTTGATGTGCACAAACAAAGGAGTTTCCAACTCCTTGCTATTGTGAACAAAGCAGCAATAAACATGGGAGTGCATATATCTGTCTGGATGGCAGTTATGGTTTCTTTAGGGTATATTCCCAGCGACTCGATGGCACATAACAAAAACAACAACAACAATATTCCCAGTAGAGGAATTTCTGGGTCAAATGGTATTTCTATTTGCAATTTTTAAGAAAGCGCCATAACAGCCTCCATAGTGGTTGCACCATTTTACACTCCCACCAACAGTGAATAAGGGTTCCAGTTTCTCCACAACCTCACCAGCATTTGTTTTTTGCTGCTCTGTTAACTTTTGCTATTCTTACTGCAGTGAGATGATATGTCATAGTTGTTTTGATTTGCATCTCTCTTAGAGCTAAGGTTTTGGACATTTCTTCATGTGTGTGTGTGCCATCTGAATGTCTTCTTTGGTGAAGTATCTGTTTGTATTCTGTGCCCACTTTTCAAATGGGTTGTTTACCTTTATCTTGCTGTGACAATCTTTTTTTTTTTTAGCTGTTAATTTAAATATACCATGGATTACTAGGAGAACAAACAGGTTCTTCCTGGAAAGGGTGAGACCAGACTGCTCCTTATAGACAAGGATCCTGAAGCTCCATCTGACATACTTCGGACATGTTGCAAGGAGGGACAAGTCCTTGGAGATGGATGTCATGGTTGGGAGGGTGGAGGGACAGTGCAGGAGAGGAAGACCCTCTATGAGGTGGATTGATTCAGTGACTGGAGTAATGGGGGGTCAAGTGTGCCAGAGACAGTAAGATTGGAATAGGATAGAGCAGGGTTTAGGGCTGTTGTACATAGGGTCACTATGAGTCGCAGGTTACTCACCGCAGGTTACTCACCGGCACATAACAACAACAATTTAAAATTTAGACTGTTAATTTAAAAGTGACTTCAGAGGATAGTAACTATTCAGAGAATAAAAAGTAGCTCATGAGCATGCACCCATTTATCTCAGCATCTGTTTTGCTGCAGTACAATGCAACATGAGTGGAGACACACTCCAAGCAGTAACAGAGCCCACCTTCGAAGGATAGCAGATTCTTCTGGAGAATTTTATTTTGTTCAAAAAGGTCCAACATTACCACATTACTTACTTCCCAGAAGATGACCTATCATCCCTGATTGAGAATCACTGCTACAGTGTTGAATTAAATGAGTCAACTACAAAAGGACTAATATTGACATATCTCACTTAAATAAAATATCTGGACCAGGTAAATTTTTAGAGACCAAAGTTATATAGAAATTACCAGGAGCAGAAGACAAGGGATGGAAGGGAGAGTCGTTATTTAGAAGGGACTCACTATCTATTTAAGAAGCCTAGTGGTGCAGTGGCTCATGCGACTTGACGGCACATAACAGCAACAACAACAGTGGTGCAGTTGGTTAAGCTTTAGGCTGCTAACCAAAAATTCAGCTGTTTGAGCCTTTGAGCCCAATAGTCCCCCTAGAGGAAAAATATAAGACATCTGCTTCTGTAACAATTTATAACTTTAGAAACCTTTCGTGGCACTTTTTACTCTGACCAGTAGAGTCACCCTGGTTGGAATCTACTCAATGGCAGTGTTATGGCTGTTTGTAGGAATTTCTATTTATAGTGATGGAAAGTTTGGCAACAATTATTGGTGATGGTTGCAGAAAATGTTTAATGTAATTGATATCACAAATCTGTTCATGAAAGATATTTAAATTGGCAAGTGTCCTGCATACACACACACAAATCACACATGCATATTGCTGCTTAGTGGAAACCAACTCAGAGCTGACCCATGGACTTTCCAAGGCTATAATCCACATTACCTAGGAGGAGACTGTTCATCTTTCTCCAGCAGAGCTGATGGTGAATGCAAAGAGCAAGAGTCCTTTCCCCATGGACTATGCCACCAGCATTCTTGTTAAACTCAGCACCCCCACACCTTTCCACCTTAGATCTCAGCTGAAGCACATTTCCCCAATGATATGCATTGGGTTATTTTTTTTAATTTCTAGTTCTTTCCATGAGAATAGCTATAATTTTAAATGGAATAGTACTTTGTCTTCCATTTTAACATCTTCCCAAATATTTTAATCTTTCCTTCTGAATTCTGGAAAAATTTTCAAGTTGTTGTCTATAAAGTCAATTGTAATTTTTACACTATCAATTCTGTTCTTTATTCTTGCAATACAGACGTAAGTTCTATTTTCACATTTACTGTTTTTCTTATTTTTCACCTACTCCATTTTATCATTTTTCTCATTAATTTAATAGTTATTTCATTACTGCTCTGTATCAGATACAGTGTTTCAAAATTAAAATATACTAAAAAGAAGTCAAGCATAATATCTCTCTTCAGAGTAAAGGAGGAATATAGGTAATTTGTTAGATCATCATTATAGGGTCTTGGAGCTCTGGTGGCCTACTGAGTAGAGTCACACTGCCAACCCAAAGACAAGTGCTTTTAATCTGCTAGCTTCTCTGTGGGAGAAAAAATGTGCAATGTCTTCCCATGCTATTTACAGTCTCTGAAAAGCCACTGGAGGATCAGCTATGAGTTGGTTGGTTCCAACAACACAGTAGTGAACAACAACAGCATTGGGCCATGCTTTGGTATATGTGCTCTGCTGTTATCTTAATGGTGGTAAGCTCAAGTCTACCCAGATGTGCATTACAATAAAGATTTGACAATCTACTTCAAGACAATGAACCATTAAAAGAACTACAGAGCAATGTTCTACCCTGGCACACATGGAGTCAACAAGCTATTCACAATCCAGAAGATGAAATGATAAGCCATAAACCCTAGACTAAGCTGGGAAAAGAGAGAAGAAAGAATTAAAAAGGAGAAAGTAGGGTTTATGTGGGGACACTCAAGGGGTTAAAGGATCACTCCACATTAGGGTGTCACCTGATGTGAAGGTTTGATGGCAGTCTGTGGTCATAAATATGTAAACAGCACAGATTAGAATACAATATTTTAGAAGTGAGCAGCTCTAGATTAAGACAACATCAAGGTGCTGTCCTGAGGGTAGTATGGGTGAAGGCCAAAGAATAAAAGTAAAGTTTCATGAGAGATGAGAAAATTAAGACATAAATGAAAAGGAAAAACTAAATGAAGGCCATCCAATTGTGGGACTCATCCTGAAGGCACCCAGACACAGGTAGGAATGAAGAGCTCCAATGTGGTACCTAACTATTCAGTGATTAAAAAGACTAAACAGCTTTCCAAAAGGACTAATCAGCTTTCTACTTTTGCACAGAGACCTTATCTTGTATATCACATAAGATTCATAACAGTTTGCTTCCTGCAATTTTTTCCTTGTTCTGTTTTTACCAAAAACCAAGACAAAACAACAAAAGTTGTGTGCCTTGCACACCCCTGCTCACTTGGGTGTTAGTGTGACTTTTTCAATGACTGCACAACCAGAGATCAGGTAGAAGACTAGAGTTCATATCACATCCCAGCTTCTCACAGACGTGCTTCTTGTGAGACAGTAAAGACTGAGGTTGAGCCCATTCACATCCCACTGCTAGAATCTCTGACCCACTGAGCATGCAGAGGGCACAAAACACTGCCAAACTGTTGAAAATGTTACCATTTTCTGTCACATATTAACATAATAAAAATAATATCTATCATTTATTAAAGTGCTGCATCAGGCAACTGTGCTTTTGTGCTTTACACTTAATATCTTAAGCAAACAAGTTAAATAACCTACCCAGAGCGATAAAACTCATAAATGGCAAGCCTGCGGGCTAAATACTGTGTTGTAGATGTGAGTCTGTATGTATGGGCACAATTTCTCCAAGAATATAATGACATATCAACGGTTTCCCTACCCTCCTCTCTTGCCTCTATATTTGTGATCGATGATACATAAAAATGAAGAACATCTTTCCAGAAAAAGTAAATTTGCAGGCCATTTTGTTCGCCGTGTTCTAAACCCTTTTTCCGATTGGTAGATTTGCTCTATTTCAAGAAGCAAAGATTATAAAGGTTTCAAATTGTTTTCTCAATCCTCTTTTATTTTTTTCGTGGTGGTAGAGAAGTTCTTCATGGATTTTAGCAATAGATTATCTGGCAGTTTCAGTGTTTAGCATGAGGTAAAGGATGATTTTGGTTTTTGTAATTGTTTTTTAGACATTTTAGTTGAGGATTTCAGATTCTAAATCATGGGCTTTTAATTATATAATTATATTTTATCACAGAATGTGTGTGGCTGTGTGTGTGTGTGTGTGTGTGTGTAAGAGAGAGAATAAGAAAGATCTTGGTTTTTTTTTTTTATTTACAATCACTTCAGAAAATCACTCATCATTGAAAATTGGTGTTTGAAGTTGCTGAATTGATGCTTTGAGACATCTCTGTTAAAGAATCCTAGTGAAAATTGCAGTCTCTTCTGTCATTCATTTGATACATTTCCTCCTCCTCTGTCTTTGTAACAACGTTTTGTTCTCTTCATGAATGATATCTTTGAAGTTAACCCATAGCTCATCTGGTCTTTGATCATTATTATGTTCAATGTTTCAAACCTAGTCTCAAGATACTGTTTTAATTCAGAGACTCCAGGTCGTATTTTGGTTCTTGTGCAATTGTTTTCACTAATTCTGCTTCAGTTTGGCTGTGCACATAAGTAACTGATGGGTCTGTTCTATAGTCGCAATTGACCTTGTTTTGACTATTGATGTTGAGCTCTCCAACAATTCTTTCCACAGATATAGTCAATCGAATTCCTGGTTAATCTGTTTGCTAAGGTCCATGTATAAAGTTGCCTTTGGGATTTTTTTTAAAAAGAAGGTATTTGTGATGAATAAATCACTGACAATACTACCAAAGGCAATTTACATATTCAATGCCATCCCAATACAAATACCAATTCCATTCTTCAACGAGATGGAAAATGCAATCTCTAATTTCATTTGGAAGGGAAATACAAAAATTCAATAATTATATGTCCAGCCTAATTTCCATCAGCAAGACTATACTTTCTGACTACTGTTCCTTCTTCATTGTTCCCAGCTTTTGCATTACAGTCACCAATAATATATTTTATATCTTATTCTTCTCATTTCATTTTTTTCTCATTCATTCATTGTTGCACATTTTGCTCCCCACCCACTTCCTTCCCAGTTCACTTTTCTCTTTGAAAAGAAAAAAAAATCTTTTATTGTTATACAATCCCCTGCTCCCCCAAGTCCACAGTCCACTTTACTATGCATTTCTTTTTCTGGAATCTTGTCATGAAAATGATACCTAATCATATATTCCATTTAAACCATTTTCTCCCTCATCTGTTTCAATGCAGTATACATTATTTATCCCATATTTTATTAGGTCCCCCTAACTCCAATGTCAGTCCCATTTTACAACAGTAGCACTATGCAATAGTTGTCCTGTTGTGACTGAGATATTTCATTCAGCATAATATCCTCCAGAGTCACCCATTTGGAATAATATTGCATGAGTTCTTTGTTTTTCAGTGCAGCATAGTGTTCCATCTCTATTCATTTGTTTGTTGATGGGTACTTAGGTTGTTTCCAACTTCTCTATTCATTTGTTTGTTGATGGGTACTTAGGTTGTTTCCAACTCTTTGCTATTGTGAACAAAGCTGCAATAATCATAGGTGTGCATATATCTACTTGAGTGGCAGTTCTGGTTTCTTTAGGGTATATTTCAAGTAATGGACTTGCTGGGTCCAATGGTATTTTTATTTGCAACTTTTTGAGAAAGCGCCATACTGCCTTCCATAGTGGCTGCATCATTTTATATTCCCACCAACAGAGAGTAAGGCTTCCAGTTTCTCCGCAACCGTGCCAGTACTTGTTGTTTGCTGCTCTGTTGAATTTTGTTATTCTTACTGGGGTAAGATGATATCTCATAGTTGTTTTGATTTGCATCTCTCTTAGAGCTAGAGATTTTAAACACTACTTTATGTGTTTGTCTACCATCTCAATTTCTTCTTTGGTGAAGTTTCTGTTCATATCCTGTGCCCATTTTGCAATGGGGTTGTTTGCCTTTATCTAGTTGTGGTGCTGAGTATTCTATAAATTCTAGATATACGTCCCTTATCAGACATGTCATTGCCAGATATTTTTTTTCCTGTCTGTGCCTTCCCTTTTTACCCTATTGGAGAAGTTTTTGGATGTACATAGGGATTTGATTCTTAGAAGGTCCAATTCAACTATTTTATCCTCTCCTGGTTGTAGGGTTTTCAGCATGCTTGGAAGACTGTTCATATTGTGGATTAGGATTTCTAGAATTCTTCCAAGCTTTTCTCTAATGAAATTTATAGTCCTTGGTATCAGCCCTAGGTCCTTGATGCACTTTGAGTTGGTTTTTTATATGGAGTGAGGTGTGGATCTTGCTTTAGTTTACTACAGATAGTTTTCCAATTTTGCCAACTATTTGTTAAAAAGGCTGTAGCTTCCCCACTTAACTGATTTCATCTCCTCCTTGTCAAAAACAAATTGACCATAGGTGGATGTGCTGATTTCAGGGTTTTTAGTTCATTCCATTGATCTATGTGTCTGTTTTTGCACCAGTACTATGCTGTCTTGACCACCATAGCAGTGTAGTAGGATTTGAAATCAGGGAGTGAGATGCCTCCTACCTTGTTTCTCTTTTTAAGGATTGCTTTCCTTATTTGGGGCCTCTTTCCATTTCAAATGAAATTGGAGATTGCATTTTCCATCTAGTTGAAGAATGGAATTGGTATTTGTGTTGGGATTGCATTGAATATGTAAATTGCCTTTGGTAGTATTGTCATTTTCACAATATTAAGTCTTCTATCTATAAGGAAGGAATATGCTTCAATTTCTCCAGTTCCTTTTTTTGTTTCTTATAGTAATGTTTTATCATTTTCTTTGAATAAATTCTTTGTGTTTCTGGTTAGATTTATTCCTAAGTCTTTAATCTTGTGATTACATATTGTGAAGGGTATTGTTTTTCTTAGCTCCAGTTCTGCATTCTCTTTGTCACTGTAGAGAAATCCAATTGATTTTAGTATGTTGATATTGTATCCTGCCACTTTGCTGAATTGGTCAACTATGTCCAGCAGTTTTGTTGATGAGTCTTTAGGGTTTTCTAAGTGTACTATCATATCATCTTCACGTAGATATAATTTTACCTCCTCTTTGCCAATCTGGTTACCTCTTATTTCCTTCTCTTGTCTTATTGTTATCACTAAGACTTCCAATACAATATTGAATAGGACAGGTGATAGTGGGTATCCTTGCCTAGTTCCTACTCTCAAAGGGAATGCCTTTAATCTCTCTCCATTGAGAACAAGGTTGGCTCTCGGGTTTGTATATATACTTTTTACTATGTTAAAGAATTTCCCCTCTAACTCTATTTTTTTCAGTGTTTTAATCAGGAAAGGGTGTTGGATTTTGTCAAAGGCCATGTCTGTATCAATTGATAGGATCATATGGTTTTTGCTCTTTGCTTTGTTAATATGATGAGTTACATTGATTGTTTTTCTTATGTTAAACCATCCTTGCATACCTGTTATAAATCCCACTTGGTCATGGTGAATTATTTTTTTTTTATATATTATTGGATTCTACTGGCCAGAATTTTATTCAGGATTTTTGTATCTATGTTCATAGAGATATTGGTCTATAGTTTTCTATTTTGTTGGTGTC
>NW_006399753.1:34021107-34027951 GCF_000299155.1 Elephantulus edwardii | reverse complement strand
TGTTGGAGAAGAGTGTTGATGGTGCCATGGACTGCTAAGAAAACAAACAGATTCATCCTGCAGATAGTTAAACCTGCCTGCTATTTGGAGGCAAGGATTCTGAGACTTCGTCTGGCATACTTTGGTCATGTTGTAAGGAGATACCGGTCCTTGGAGAAAGACATCACGCTTGGGAGGGCGGAGGGCAGGCACAGGAGGGGAAGGCCCTCTGGGAGATGGATTGATTTGGTGACTGGGGCAATCAGGATGAGTGTGTCGGAGACAGTGAGATTGGCACAGGGCAGAGCAGAGATTAGAGCTATTGTACATAGGGTCACTATGAGTTGCAAGTGACTCGACAGCACATAACAACAACAACAACAATATTGCCACTCCTGTTTTTTTCTTGTTGCCATTTATTTGGTATATTTTTTTTCTCACTCTTTTATTTTCGGTCTTTCTCTATCTTCATTTTTTCAGGCGTGTTTCTTGTAGACAGCCTATTGATGGATTTTTGGGATTTTTATCCAATCTGCTACTCTTTTTCTCTTCAGTGGTGCATTTAAACCATTCACATTCAGTGTGATTATAGAGAAGAAAAGTTTTATTTTTATCATTTTGTTGAGTTCTTTTTCTTGTTGCAAATTACTTTGGTCCATCTTGTGGCACCTCTGTAAGAAGGATGTCTCTAAAGTGTTTCCTGCAATGCTGGTCTTGTTTCTACAAAGTCCTTTAGGTCCTGTTTTTATAGGAACACCTGATCTCTCCTTCATATTTGATGGACAGTTTTTCTGGGTACAATATTCTTGGTTGGCAGTTGTGTTCTTTGAGTGTTTGTTATATGTCATTCCACTGTCATCTTACTCGCCTTGTTTCTGCTAAGAAATCACCACTTAATTTTATCTGCTCTCCCTAATAGATCACTCTTTGTTTCTCCCTAGCTACTTTCAGAATTTTATCCTTATCTCTGGTTCTGGCAAATTTGACTATGATATGCCTTGGTGTTTTTCTTTTGAGGTCTATTCTATATGGTGTTTACTCAGCTTCTTGAAGATATATTCTCTCATTCTTCTCAAACTTCCTAGTAATTCTTCCACAACTTTTTCAGTGCCTTTACTTGTCTCTTTCTGTTCTGGAATTCGGATGATGTGCATGTTATTTCTCTTGATGTTGTCCCACATTATTCTTAGGTTTTCTTCTTTTTCCTTCTTTTTTTGATTCTGCTGTTTGCTCTAGCAGATTAGTGATGACAGTTCTTCTATTTCACTAATTCTGTGTTCCATCTCTTGAACTCTTTCCATGTGTCCCTCCATCATGTTGACAGCATCTGAGACATTGGACTTCATATTTTGTATTGTGGTTTCTTGTTTTTCCAGAGCCTCTAAGGCCTCATTTGTTTTATCTATATTGTTTTGGATTTTTTTTAAGCTTTTCTTGGGTTTTTTTGCAGGGTCCTGTAATTCTTCAAGTTTGTCTTTTACCTATAGGAAATATTCAATCATTGTTGTTTTAAATTCTGTGTGAGAAAGTTCCATTGATACTGTGTCACTTTTTGGGGTGACATATTGCTTTGGGCTTGTGTAGGGTGTAATATAGCCTGCCTCTTTCTTTACATTGCTGTGGTAGAGTTTTTCACACCTGAGGCAATGATAGACTCTTGATTTGAAATGAATGAGTGTGGGGCAAGAAAGTTTCAGTTTAGGGCCTGTGAAAGCCACCTCATCTGTTTATAATTTGCAGACAAAGGCTTTCTGGACTAAAGGCAGTTAGCTTTCTGGACATGAGGAGATGCAAGGCAGAGCATATAGGCACAGACCTGGGTGTGGGACATGCACACACATTCACACTGGGCAGAGGATACACACATGGACTCTCACTTATTGGGCACATGAGGGGACTTTACTCAAATTCCAGTTGTCAGGCCCGCCTTAGGCAACCTTAGGCAGCCCACTTTTGGCAGCCCACAGTCCTTGCTCCAGTCTGTCCTCGCTCCAATCAGTCCTAACTCAGGTCCTTCCTTGCCCAGGTCTGTGCACAGTAACTGATAATTAATAATACATCTTGATTGCATGTGTGGTAAAATTCAAACTGCAAGAGTTGGTAGAAGTACTCAGTCTCCTCTTTGGCTTTAATAGTTGGTACATGTATTTGGATAATAGTTGTACTAACAGGTCTTGCTTGTGTAAGTGTGAATAGTGTTCTCTCATGCACAACATTATACTTTAGGACATATCTTGACATTGTCCTTTTTTACTATGAATGAAACATCATTCTCAGTTCTTCACTCTTGACATGATGATGATATTTTCTGACTCAAAGTGGTATATGCATTCCATCTCATTTCGCTGTTTAGAATGTCTTAGTATGTTCCATTTCTTTTTTTTTTTTTTTACAACTCCCAGTTTTCGTACATTCACACTTTGTCCAACCATGTCCCAATTTTTAAAAGGTGACTGTAGTTTTTTCTCCTCATTTTGAGTGACTTCCAATCCGGGCTCTATCTCTCTGCTGTTCATAAGCTATTCAAGAAGTGGATAGCAAAATCAAAAGGGAGGAACACAGAAATAAAAGAGACGATACCAAGAAGCTGTTGTCCAAACAGAGGAAGGAAACACTATATAGTTTAAAAATCAGGACAAGTATAAGTCAAGGACATATCCTCTATCCATTCCTATTCAATTTGTGGACTGAGGAAATCATTTGACTGTATGAAGAAGAATGTAGCATTAGGATCAAAGGAAGACTGTCCGACATCCTGCATTATACAGATGGAAAAATTTTGCTTGCTGAAAGTGAAGAAGACTTGAAACACTTGCTAAAAATACTAATATCTTCAATATTGATTGCATCTAAACATCAAGAAGACAAAAATCCACACCACTGGACCAATAAGTCACATCATGAGAGATGGAGAAAAAATTGAAATCATCAATTATTTCATCCTACTTGAATCCACAATTACCATCTTTGGTACACCAAGTCAGGAAATCAGTAGACATTGCATTCAGCAAATCAGTAGTCAAAGACCTTTTCAAATAACTAAAGAGCAGTGATGTCAACTTGAAGACTAAGATGTGCCTGATTCATGCAATAGTCTTTACATCACTTGCTATGCTTCTAAGAGCTAGAAAATTAACAAGGATGACAAAAAAATAATTTATTTCTTTGAGCTACGATGTTGGAGAAGAGTACTGAACAACCCACTGGCTGCCAAAAGGCAGACATGTCTTGGAAAATTACAGCCTGAGTGCTCCTTGGAGGCAAAGATGACAAAGTTTTGTTTCACATACATTGTTCATATTGAGACTATTCTTTGGAGAAAGTCATTATGCTTGGAAAGGTAGAGGGTCAGCAAAAGGAAGGAATGCCCTCAATGAAATGGCTTGACAGAGAAACTACAGTAGTAGATTTAAGTGTGTCAGACATGATAAACATGGCACAGGATAGGGTAAGTTTCAGATCTCTTCTTCATTGGATTACTATGTGTTGTACTCAACTCACTGGCACCTAACAACAACATTGAGAATTGTTTATCCATTTACTAAGGAAGTATTTCATCTCTATAGATACCTTGAGATGAATGTGGAACGTGGAATAGCAAGAATACAGAGAATAATTTCTTGCTGTAGCAATGTACTTTTGTAACACCTATACTGTTCTACTTTGGTTCAGATTAGCAAGCGAACACATGAGACACACATACATACACAAAGACTTTACTAATTCAAAAAAGACTTTTTTCAAACAAAGAATTGGGACACTATGCAAGGACTCATGAACCCCAGATATGGCTTCTCTACAGTGGGGACATTATGGAGCAAGATGACTGACAAGGTTGGGTGTGCACAGATCAAGGAAATCATTGGCTCTCTGGCTCCTACAGGTTTTTTGTTTACCAAATCATGTGGATAATATCAAAGAAGACATTATCTACTATGTTCTCGAATAATTTTATTCCTATAAGCATTTAGCTGTTGGGTTTTAAGAGGTGAATTCTCCTTGATTTGGCTGAAGGTCAGCCATGGTCAGTATGCTTGGTTTTATTTTGCTCACAACTGTGTGCGAGCTGCTAGGATTGGAGAGTTCTGAGCTGTGGGCTGGAAGCCTCTTGTTGGAACCAATCAAGGCCTAGTGCGCTGGCCTGGGTTGTTTTTTGGTTTTTGTGGTGGTTTGGTTGTTTTGTTTTTTTTTTAAAATCCATTTTGGCCTGGTATTAATTTATCTTTATAATGAATATTCTCCTAAGTGGTACAGCACTGACCTGTTAATTTACTGTACTGAGGAAACTTGGGATTGCTGTGATACTGAACATTGTACCATTGGTGTCTCAAATGCCATAGTGGTTACACATGGTTAACAGTGTTTAATGAAGCTCCCAGATTAAGACATACTTGGAAGCAGGAGTAGCATTCACTTCTAATCAACATGCCTTGGGAAACTCTATGAACTTGGAGAAACTAGTTATAAAATAGGGTTAAAGTCTTTTGTTCATAGGGTTGCTATGAGTTATATTCAATTCAATGACACTTAACAACAACAACATAAGCATCTATTATATGTGAGTATATCCAATGTACATTTTTTTAATCTATAAAACATATAATACCTTTCTTTTCCATCCCCTAGTCCACTGCCATCTGTTGCATTTCTCAAGCATAAAAAATATAGTTATGAAAAGTGTACACATGTATGCACATATAAAGGCATAATCTATTTTTTAAAAAAATATATTCAGAAAAACTTTATTATACCTTTTAAATCCTTACTATTTTGACACATTTCATTGTTAAATAAAACTGTTATAATTTCAGCTTAGAAAACTAATTGGTATCAGATACTAAAAGTTCTTGTAAGTTGTTGAAAGTGTTAGTTCTGGGAATAGCATTTTTATATTTTTCATATTGATTTGCCTTTGAGACACACTACAACAAGAAAGCAGGTGATAAGCCTTTGTTAATGCCTCTGGGAGAAAATGCTGTAGCTACAGACTACTGTTGATAAACAGATTTTGAATTAATTAGTTCTGCATAATTATGTGAGCCATCAAGACTCTAATATCAAACGCAACTGGTCTTACAATACATTTATATATAAAGAAGAAAGGAAAAAATTATTTTCAAGTTTTCCTCTTGTATAGTTTTACTTTTAAAAGCAATGATTGGAATTTTTAAATGGTGTTTGTTCAAGGAATATTAAATATTTTATTTTGGTTTTATTTTAAAATAAATGGAAGGATTTGCTTTTTATAAATTGTTACCAGTAGTGACAGAACCGGGACTCAAAGTTCTCTACTATTCTTGCTTCATGCTTCATAGAAATTATGTTTGTTACTAGAAAATGCCAATGTGAATATCTTAGGAAAAATAGCCTGACAATTAAAAGGGCAGAGCTTTCAGTAGGATACTTTTAATGCTTTTCCCCCACACATTTACAAGAAAACAGAGGGGGGAGATGATGAGAAAAGAAATTAGCATGGGAGAAAGTACAAATATTTTTAAGGGACACAAAAGTCTCAAAAATATAGAATTATACTAGGAAACTGCACAGGGAAATTCAATTCACTAAGGTACGGATACTATTTTCAGATCAATGTATATAATTAGTACATTTAAATTAAAAGCTCAATTAGAATTTTTTGAATTTTGAAAAAGCGTCATAGAAATTACTGAAAAGAATAAGAATTAAGACAGGCAAAAGATTTATTTAAAAATATTATGAGGAGCAACTTGTCCTGTTGGCAACTGTATATAAAGTCATAATAATTTATTAAAAGGGATATTATACATATATGGGAAGCTTTGAGGACCTAGTGATAATAAGGAGCTGTGATAACAACCTTAAGGTTCAAATCCACCAGCTATTCCACAGTAGAATGATGGCAGTCTCTTCCTGTGTGATTAACTGTGTCTGACAACCCACTGTAGAGTCAACTATGAGTCAGTTCTAACCCGACAGTACATAATAATAATAATGCATATATGCAAATGTTCACTGCACCATGATTCACAATAACCAAAGGATGTAAATAAGCTAAGTGTCCATCAGCAGAGAAATAAACTGTGGTGCATATATACAATGGGGTATTATTTTCCCATAAAGCAAAACAAATTTCTGGTAAATACAACAATACAGATAAACCTTTAAAAATTATATTACATGTCACAGAAGGACAAATATCATATAATTCCACTTACATAAAATATCTAGAACAGGTAAGCAAATATATGGAGGTGGTTGTTATATTCTGTCTAGTCAAAAACAACTCATAACTGACACTCTAGCAGTTTTTCCAAGGGTATAAATTTCTCAGGAGAAAATTGTCCATCTTTCTCCTGCAGAGCAGCTGGTGGACTCAAACTACTAGCTCTTAGATAAGCAGCTTGACTCCTCACCAGTAGGTCACCACAGCTCCCAAATAAGAGACAAAAAGTTTTTACTAGAGTTGTTACCAGACTGCTTGTGAGGAGGTAGAAATGCAGCTGTACTTAGAGAACATTAAGTGTCTAAGGATGATGTGAAATCTTGGAAGTGGATAATGAAGATGGTTGGACAATAATTAATGTTTCTAAATTGTGCACATAAATGGCAATTCTCTCTCTCTCTTTCAGTCTCTGTGTGTGTGTGTGTGTGTGTGTGTGTGTGTGTGTGTGTCTGTCTGTCTATCTCTCTCTCTTTCAAGTTAAGATCAACTCATTGTTGACCTTTCAGAATATTTTCAGAAGCTATAAATCACATGAGAGGTTATCCATTTTTCTCTCTAGAAGTAGATGGTGTATTCCAAACACCAGAAAGGCTACTTTTGAGTTAGCAGCATAACTTCTTACAGATTATGTTGCAATGGCTCTCTCTCTCTCTCTCTCTCTCT
>NW_006399753.1:34019261-34021007 GCF_000299155.1 Elephantulus edwardii | reverse complement strand
TAGTTTTTCATAATATTCCATTGTTAGCCTTTTTATTTTAGTTGGTTCTGTTGTGACGTTGCCCATTTCATCTTTTATTCAGATTATTTGTATCTTTTCCTTTGTTAGTTTTGCTTGAGGTTTATCAATTATATTGACCTTTTCAAATAACCAACTCTTAGTTTTGTTGATGATTTAAATTGCTTTTATGCTTTCAATTTCATTTATTTCTGCTCTAATTATAATTTCAGGGTTTTTAGAGGGTGTTAGGTTTTCTTCCTGTTCTTTTTCAGTTTGTTGGAGATGTTGAGTTAGAGAGTCAACGGTCATTTTTTCCTGCCTTTTGATGTGTTTGCTTATTACTATAAATTGACCTCTAATTACTGCTTTGACTGTTTCCCAGAGGTTTTGATAAGTGACGTTTACACTGTCATTTGTTTCAAGAAATATTTTCATTTCATTTTTTATTTCTTCTAGTACCCACTCATGTTCAAACAAGGTGTTGTTCAGCTCCCATTTGTATATTTTTTTCTCCTTTATGCCCTTGTTATTAATTCTTAATTTTGTAGCAGTGTGGTCTGAGAAGATGCTTTGTATTATTTCTATGTTTTTTAATTTATTGATGCTTGCCTGGTGACCTAAAATGTGATCTATTCTGGAGAACATTCCATGCACATTGGTGACAAAAGTATACCGTACTGTTCTGGGGTGCATTTGCCTATAAAAATCAATGAGATCAAGTTGATTTATTGTGTGGTTTAATTCTTCAGCATATTTGTTGAGCTTTTTTCCTGGTAGTTCTATCTTTTCTTTAGAGTGGTGTATTGAAGTATCCAAGCACTATAGTAAGTCTATTTCCTTTTTCAGTTTTGATAATGTTTGTTTTATATATTTTGCAGGTCTTTCACATGGTACATAGATATTTACTATTTTTATGTCCTCTTGTACTATTGACTTTTTAAGCATTATGTAGTGGCCTATCTTGTCCTTTGTGATGGATTTTGAATTGAAATTTATTTTATCAGAGATTAATATTGCTAAGACCAAAATGGATGTCAGAAGAAACTCTGAAAATTGCACTGGAGCGCAGAGAAGCCAAAGCACAAAGAAGAATTCAAGATACTAAAGAGCTGAACAGAAGATTTCAAAAGGCACTGTGGATTGACAAAGTAAAATATTACAATGAAACGTGCAAGGAGTTGGAGTCAGAAAACCAAAAGGGTTGAAGTCACTCAGTATTTCTTAAGCACAAGGAATGGAACAAATTCAAACCTCGAGTTGCTATAATCAAGGATGCTTTAGACAGAGTACTAAATGATCCAGGAGGCATCAAAAGAAGATGGAAAGAATATACTGAGTCATTGTATCGAAAGGAATTGCCAGACAAAGAAAAATTTAATGGAACAACATATGAGCAAGAGCCTATGGTGATGAAGGAAGAAGTTCAAGCTGTTTTGAAAGAAGTAGCAAAAAATAAGGCCCAGGAATAGATGGTATACCAGCTGACATATTACAGCTAACAGATGCTGCCCTGGACGTGCTCACAAAGTTGTGTCAAGAAATCTGGAGAATAGCCAGTTGGCCAACTGACTGGAAGAGATCTATATTTGGTCCCATCCCAAAGAAGGGTGACCCAACAGAGTGTGGAAACTATAGAACAATACCGTTGATTTCACATGCAAGCAAGATTCTGCTGAAGATTATCCAAAAACAACTGGAACAGCACCTCAGCAGAGAACTACCAGAAGTCCAGGCTGGGTTTAGAAG
>NW_006399753.1:34001406-34011586 GCF_000299155.1 Elephantulus edwardii | reverse complement strand
TGTGTGTGTGTGTGTGTGTGTGTGTGTGTGTGTGTGTAAAAGTCAGTTAAACAGAATGGATGGCCCAAAGACTGATTGGACTGATTGTCCAGCATAAGTAAAAAATTATTCTAAGGATAATTTACAATCTTGGCATCCAGGAATATTTGTTTCATTATGTTAATATAACAAAAATCTTGAGAAATTTTTTTTAAATCAACAATAAGGAATTGTTAAATAGCAACAGGCCATCTAGATAATGAAATGCCATATAACCACTTAAAATCATAGCTTATAAAAATAAGTAAGTGTAAAGAAATATTCATGGTAAAATATTAAATAGAGGATGATCTCTATTGAGCCTCAGTTTGCTTTCACCAAAACATGCATTTAAAATTAAGCATATTCTTATTAAAAAATATTAAGTAGAAAAAAATATTAAGTAGAAAAAAATATTAAGTAGAATAGGATTCATTATTTATCTATAAGTTTCTGCATTCTTATTGTTGTCATTGTGTGCCATCGAATTGGAACCAAGCCATAACTGACCCTCCAGTGGATTTTCAGAAGCAGTAAATTGCACATGAGGAAATTGTCCATTCGTCTCTTGGGGAGCAGCTGGTGGATTTGAACCACATGCCTTCAGGATTCTTATTAGTAGACCACCAGAAGTCCCTTATTCTTCTTGTTAGGCATTATCAAGTCTATTTTGACTTATAGGAACTTCATGTGACAGAGTCAACCTGGCCTACAAATTCTTAGGTTATAGTATTCATGTCAGCAAACTGCTAGGTCTTATCTCATGTAGAGTAACTAGTTCATTGCCACCTTTCTTTTAACAGCTTAACACTACCATAGCTCCTATGTAACTTCATAGGTGATGTAGCCCATAGCTAGTTGTGCTGCTAACTCAAAAGTAGTGTCTCTCTGAAGAGTCAAATTTGAGTCTATGCCAACTCAATGGCAATGAGTCACTTTAGTAAGCAAATAACAATATGTTCACTCATTTATGTTATATTTATTTTTTACTTTGTAAAATATTCAAGGATTTGTTACATCAAAGTATTAATACAAGCCAGCTGTAGGTAATAGACTTACATGGTTTTTTTTTTCTTTTTTCCTCCTTTGTTTATATTTTCTGATTTTCCTACAGAATCTAATTTTCCTCAGCATCTAGTAGATTTTGGACAGTCATGTGGCCTCATGGTAAGAAATCTGTGCTGCAATCCCGAAGACACATGGTTTGAGTCTGCCTGCTGTTGTGCTGGAGAATGATGGGTAATCTCCTATGCAATTAATCTTTCTGAAAACCTGCTGGAAGGTCAGCTAGGATCTGTTCTGATTTGATGGTACACAACAACAACCACAGCAATAGACTTTTAGTGCCCTGGTAACACAATGATTAAGTGCTGAGCTACTACGTAAAAGAGCAGAAGTTCAAACCCACCAGCCACCCAAGGAGAAATATATATGTTTGCTTCCATAAAATTTTGCTGCTGTTCTTAAGTGTTGTCCAGTCAACAACAATTCACAGAAACCCGAAGAACAATAGATGGAAACCTGACCTATCCTGCACTGTCCTCACAATCTCCCATAATTGAGCCCATTGCTATAGTCATTCTGTTAATATATCTTGTTGAAGGTTTTCCTCTTTTTGGCTGATGCTCTACTTTTCTCAAAACATATTTATAATGTTGTTGTTTTGTTGTTCTGTGCTGCCGAGTTGCTTGTGATTCATAGCAACCCTATATACAATAGCCCTAAACCCCGCTCTATCCTGTGCCAATCTCACTGTATCCAACACACCCATCCCGATTACCCCAGTCATTGAATCAATCCACCTCATAGAGGATCTTCCTTTCCAGTGCTCTCCCTCCACACTCCCAAGAATGACATACCTCCCCAAGGATTGGTCCCTCTTTGCAACATGTCCAAAATATGTCAGATGAAGTTTCAGAATCCTTTCCTCCAAGGAGCAGCCTGGTTTAACCCTCTCTAGGTTGAACCTGTTCGTTTTCTTAGCAATCTATGATATGTTCAATACTCTGCTCCAACACCACAGCTCAAAGGCATCAATTTTCCTTGTGTCATCCCTAGTCTAGTCATTGTCCAGCTCACTGATGCAAAGCAAGTAATTGCAAAGACCATGGCCTGTAGCAGGCACACCTTAGTCTCCAGGCTGCCATCATTGCTCTTCAGTATTTTGGAGAGGTCCCTAACAGTAGACTTTCCCATTGCCATACATCTTTTCATTTCCTGGCTGCTGGTGCCAAGGATATTGATTGTGGAGCCAAGCAAATTAAAGCTGTTAACAATCTCAATCTCTTCACCATCTTTAATGATGCTGCCAATTGGTCCCGTGGTGAGAATCTTTGTTTTCTTGATGTAGAGCTTCAATTCATATTGAAGGCTGCATTCCTTGACCTTCTATAGCAAGCACTTTGAGTCCTCCTCAGTTTCAGCAAGCAAAGTTATGTCACCTGCATAACACAGATTGTTGGTAAGTCTTCCTCTAATCCTGATGCCACATTTCTCCCCATACAGCCCAGCCTCCTGGATAATCTGTTCTGCATATAGATTGAAAAGCTATAGAGATAGGACACATCCCTGGCGTATACCCTTCCCAAGTTTGAACCATGCAGTCTTTCTTATTTTAGTATTATTTCATATCCATTGGCCTCAAATAACAAATACCCCCAACTTAAATATATTTGAACAACAAGGGAATTTATTACCCTATCTAGAAAGTCTAGAGTTTGGTTAGTCTCCAATTAGTATGATCAATGGCTCAATTATGTCAAGAAATTCAGCCATTGGTAACGTGCCGGCTTTGTTCCCAGCCTGGTTCCCTGCGTGGGAACAAGAGAATTTTGGTCATAAAAATGTCAAGAGGAATAAAAGAAACCATCTCTTCCTGTATCTTTCTCTTAGTAGCAAGGAAACCTTCCACAAAACCATCTAATATATTACTCATCAAACCTCTTTGGCCAAAACTGAGAGTATTCTTAAGCCAAATGTTGACAAGGGGAGGAGCTTAACATAATCATCATAGACAAATCAGACCCCTAGGTCAGCTTTCCTTGAAATAGCTGGAGAATGGGTAAATGAACACAGTCTGATTTTCACTGTGAAAAATGAAAGTGAGGCATGGTGGTATAGCAGGGGTAGAGATATAGTATGTGGCATGAATATTAGGTAAGCAATCTTTTGTCACAATCCCCTGTGTTGTTAATAGTGGAGAAGGAGGAGGGTTACTCATTAAATTGAAAACCAGACTCTAGGATGGATGCTGAGGATCTGGTAGTAGATATGACATAGTCTGTCTCCTGAAAACTGTTACCATTTTAACAGAAAAGGTACACAAGTTAACAGGCAATTAAAGCACATAGTGTTACATCATTGTACCATAGAAAACTTTGTGGATGGGACACTTAAATCTAGCATCTCAAAAGGGGTAATCTATATACTGGGTCCTGAAAGATGAGGAGTCAGTTTTGTGGCTTAGAAATATTGTCTGCCTGAGAAACTAACAAGCACTAAGGATGGAAATGTAAGCAGCATAGAGATCGTGTCTGACCTGGAAGGCTATGCTGAGAAACTAGTATTTATACTGAAGATAATAGGACTCCAGTGAAGGGTTATAAACAAGGCAATTACATAATCTGATTTTCCTTCCAGAGCACTTATTCTATTTGCAGGAGAATAAATTAGAAGGGCTTATGCATAGATTTAAAAAGATCGCTTAGATGCTGTTAGAGTGATTTCAGGGCAGAACTTATAAGATGAATCTAGTTTATGGTTTAGGCAACTAACTGGATATAGGTGCTTTATCCAAAGATTGATTGAGAGGATAGAAGACTAAAAAAAGGTGTAGTGAAAGATAGAGTTCAGTTTTGGACATTGTGCTTTTGATGTGCTTATGAGACATCTAAATGGAAATTGACAGCATATGGTGCTGCTTGGTTAGGCTTATGGCTATTATTATCATCAGTATTAAGTTACTATTAAATATCTTCATAAACACTAATCAAATGTTAGTGATTGTCAATTTACCCAGGCATTTTTTCCCTTTTCTAGCTTTTACATGATTTGAATGATACGATGAGAAAAAGTCATAGCAAATGTTTTACATGCTGACAATTTAAAATAATAGATATTTTTAGATATTGTGTAAGAAAAAAGCTCTAGGCTAAAAATGATGCTGACATTTAAAGGTTCTCTGTAAACTTCAGAAATGTGTAGCCTTAGACATCAAGGCCAGTAGTTGAGAAACAATAGTTAGCATCTAAACTTAATGCTAAACTAAACTTTCCAACTGTGCTTTCTTTCTTGAGCTTTGGTATCCCAACCCAATATAATGATGTTTATTGTTATGAAGCTGGGTCATAGGAGACTTATTCAAATCAGCCTCAGAATATTTATGACAGGTTTATCCCTTAGAACAAGACCCTTCAGCACTCTTCTCGAACCCTACTGAAGGCAGAAAATCTAGATTTTGTGTCCCATTTAAGTCTAATGTTCCTCTGTCTAAAGAACATCAATATAGGTCCTTCTTGAAGGCCTGTATTTTTTCCCAATAATTTTCTATTTTGTGTATTTATGTCACTCAATTTAATGGTAAAAAATTTGGGGAAAATGCAGGAAAGTATAATTCAATTACAATCTTATCATCAAAAGATAACAATAATTAGCATTTTGTTACCTTTATGATATTTTTCTGTGGACAGTTGTACTGCTAACTCCAATGTGGCTCCTCTCTGGCAGTTTGAATGCACCAGCAGCTCTTTGGATGAAAGAGGGACAATCTCTTCCCATACTATTTATAGCCTTTGAAAACCTGCTGGAGAGTGAGCTGTAAGTTTCAACTCAATTGCAATGAGTTTGAGTTTAATGTATAATATCAATTTATTGTTTTTCAATAAATTTGAGATTATATTCTGTATAATATTTTGTAAACTTGAGTTTTGCTTGTCATCACTACCTTTTAATATATTTTAAAAATGCTTTAAGCACATGACTTTTAATAGCTGAATTATTTTCTATAATCTATATGGCCAGCTTTCTACCTAGGAAGCTCTCTTACTATGGCTATCTAGACAATTTCTAATTTTTATAATATAAATAAATGCTGGGTGAACAGCTTTTAACATAAATCTGTGACTCTCTGATGATCCATAGGAAAATTCCCAAATGTTGAATTACTGAGTCAAAGGCTGTGAATATTTTTGAAGCTTTTGATGCACACTGCCAAATGCATATTGCCAGAAAGTCTGTACAGATTTATACTCCCACCACGCGTTTATAATACCACCTAGTTCAGAATAACTGACTGGTGTGTTTTCCTTTCATAAACACCATATGAACAAACATTCTTTAATACATTCTTAATTCAATTAGCTTTTTTAAACTGTGAGATTGACCAGTGTGATTCCTCACTCTTTTCTAAAATGGCAACTATCTATAATGAGGAAGCCTGAGGAAAGAGCCAATAATTTGAAGCTGAAGATTAAAGTGTTAGTCTGAGATCTTTAAAAATCACTGTATTGATTCTGATGATTAAATTTCCCTGATCCTTGACATTCCTTGTCGAAATGGAGAAACTCAAACTCAAATTTGTTTCCCTGTTAACTCCATCTCACAGTGACCCTTCATCAGGCTCTTGAGGTTTTAAATTGCAATGAGAGAAAACTGCCCATCTTTCTCCCATGAAGCAGTTGTTGTTGTTAAGTGCCGTCGAGTCCCAGGCGACTCATAGTGACTCTATGAAGGAGGGTCCTCGACGCTGGGGTGCCTTCCATCCTCTCTCCAGGTTCATAGAGTTTCCGAGGCAAGCTATTATTGAAGTAGATGTCACTCCTCCTTCCAAGCTTGTTTTAATTGGGGAGCTCCACCCCACTCTCTGTTCACATTGGGTAGCCAACCATTGACACATTTGACACATCAGTGTCACAGCATGGAGCAGTTAGTAGATTTAAATCACCAGCTTGTTACTGCCTTTGGATTATCAACACAAGTCACTACAGACTATGCCACAAGGGCTCAGTCCATGGCAAGACCACTCCAAGTATCTCTATAGTCCCTTTCACTAAGATGAATACACATACTGAAAACAAATCATCTTGGCAAATAATATACAATCTAATTTAATTCATGATGGTTTTTCCAAATTTTTTTTTTTTTGCAAGCAAGCACCCTTTCCTTGAAACCCTTTGTGAGACTTAGATAGGACTGACTTTGGAAGTAGTAAGGTAGTAAACCACCTAGCTGATGCAATATGAATAGATACCAGAATCTCTACCTCATTAATCTACATCCCACTTAACTTTTTGCCTTTTGAATACTAATAGTTCTAGGAGGAGATTTGTAATCATGACCTTCAAGAAGGTAGACCTCATTAGGGGTCCATATCAATGAGCCAAAGATATAAAAATAATTCTAAAATCTCTTGGCATTTTAGACATCAAAAGACTGTCTACAAACATTCAAGATTTGACAAAGATCGTCATAAGTAGGAATCTAGTTGACAGCAATAAATAATAACACATGAACTTAATATTTACTTATAAACAAACAAATAAGAAAAGTCTAAACAAGTTGTTATTCACTTACAACTTCAAGAAGATTTTATAGTACAATCAAAGGCTGTGTAATTTCATTTCTTGCCCTTTTCTTCACCATCACCCTGGGGCAACCAGAGTGTTTTGCAACCATTTTCCTTACCAGACTTTTGAAGCCTGTAAACTTCACCCTTTCAAATCCTAAGAAGCAGTTTATCTTTATCTGTAAGCAAAAGATCCTAGCTATGTGGTTGACATATATTGTACAAGACAATTTAATTTCTCTAGGAAGCAAAGTATTAAACATGCACGCACCCACACACTCATATACACAATTCAATGAACTCCTAAATTATCTGACAAATAATAGTATATCCTTGCTATTTTTTTACCCTAAGGACCTCTACTTTGCCAACTATTTACTCATGATATAATCACCAAGTTCTATGTAACTCTTATAAGAGAACTTTGCACTTCAGCAAAGCTTTTACACACAAGTGTTACATTGTGGATGCAGACTGGGCCCTATAGGATTTTGTCTCAAATGTGTTCTACATAACCATTACTTAGTAGTCTATGGAACATTCTGAAATATTGACACCAAGTTAGTTTTTAAAAATCTTCTTGGAAGTTATTTAGAATGTTGTTGTTAAGTGTTTTCAAGTCGTAGGTGACTCATAGCGACCCAATGAATGAAAGACATGAACACTTGTATAACTTTCATCATTTCTCCAAGTTCATAGGGTTTCTGAAGGCAAACTGTTTTGGAAGTGGATGCCACTCCTGCTTCCAAGCTTGTTTTAATCAGGGAGCTCCATTGAACACTGTCCACCATGGGTAACCATTATCACATTTGATATATCAGTGTCACAGTGTTAAACATAACAGCTACCTCTGTGCAATTGTAATAAGCATTTTGGATACAATTCTTTTTTTTTTTTTATGTGTGTACTGTCAAATTGCATCTGATTGGTACAGGAGGCGATTGTTCCTCCTTCTTCAGCAGAACATCTGGTGGATTTGAACCGTGCGCCTCTGGGATTGCAGTGCAGTTTCCTGCCACTAGGCCACCAGAGCTCGCCGGTTACAATTCTTGTCAAGCAAAACTTCCTTGTATGACTTCAGACAACAGACTCCAAAATGTAACGATATATCTGCCCTTTTCCTATTGAGTTAAGACAAAACAGGAAATTAATAAGCAAGAGGTAACAAATAGAAAAAGAAAAAGAAATACATTTAAAAAAAATTTAAAAAGCAATAGGAATCTTCTTAGCAAAAAAAAAAAAATCTTTTACTTCCAAAAAAAACCACAAAAGAACTACTTCACTTTCTTCAGAGAGTCAATGAAATCAGATTTCTAGTTCAACCATCAAAACCAATATTGTCAAGTTGCATGTAACTCACGGTGACCATATAGGACAGGACTGAAGTGCCCTAAGGCTTTCCAAAGCTGAGAATCTATAGGAGCAGGCTGCTGCATATTTATCCCATGGAGTGGCTGATGGGTTCAGACCACCAGCCTTTCAGTGAGCAGCCCAGCACTTTAACCACTGCACCAATAGACACAGGAGCTCTCTAGGTCTGTCAGTCTAATCTGTTCTTTTCTTCCTTTCTATCCTGCCCTCCCTTCTTTCTGGCTTTCTTTGCAGACTGAAGTTAGTAGAGATTGAGTTTCCCCACTGTATCTTCTGGCTTCATTTTTTATACAAACTCCTAAATGATCTGACAAAATAATCCAACTAACAGGTTCATATAATCCTTGATGTGTTTGCCTCTTTTGCGTGTATTAAATTTCATTATCTCTGGGACGGCATTGTACCTTCATGATTATGCCCCGATAAAATTGCAGGTCTGTTCAGACCTCAGCAACATGGAAAGAGATTTGCAGGGTTTGTTTACAAGTAAGGATGCCATATGCTGCTCTAAGGAGAAATATGCTAATTACTAAACAAAAAATGAGGTAAGGAAAAATTGAACGACTGTGAACCTACTAAGTGAAAAAGCAAGATAATTTTTGTGCATTAGGAAAGAGTGTGATTAATTATCCCTTTTTGGTTTAAGTGTGATCAAAGCTTCATATACAAAGTTAAAGGGGGGGAAAGTCACTTTATAGTTATATACTATATATGTAGATGAACATACTCCATATTTAAATCAAAACTCCCTTAAATCCTTGTTTTGGTTCAGTAAAATTAAATATAAAATAGAATATTATATGAAAATAATCTGTGTGTAGTGGCAACTTGAACTGAGCAATTATACTGAACAAGTAAAAGTAGGTTTTTCTCCTTTACTTTGTGCTGCATGAACTTGCTATTCCCCTTTAAGCTTTCATCTTCACACTAGCACTTGTTGCCGGGCAAAATGTTAAGTTCAGCCAATCATTTTTCTTCAAAATAACTGCTGGTGTTTAAATTCAACTCTTTGGGAGCTGGGTTGTTAAGAGTGAAGGGTTTTTTTTCCCCTTCCTCCAGCTGGTTTGTGATTATAGATAAAGCTTTGTTTGAGAAGAAAATTTTTTAAAAGCCCATACAGCTTTTTTTTTAATCTGACAACACATTGGCAAGAAGTACTGGCACAGTGAGTTACAGTTAAAACAGCATTTTCATACCAAGACACCTTCTCATATACCATGCATACTACTCAAGTCTCTTCTATCCTTAGGCATAGACTACCATGTAGAACTTCCTCCAGAAATGAAATTCAAGCAATATGTCTAATTAACCATAAATAACTTAGTTCCCTACAAGCTATGATCTGTACTGGCAATCTGTAGCAGGGGTCAGCCCTCGGGAGCGTTGTACAGTAGGCAAATATGCAAGTATATTTTTGTCCCCCTTGTGCTAGGAGAGCAAGAAAAAGGCAGGCTAGCTTTGGTTCGCAGGTTATAATGCTGAGTTGTTCAGTCAAACACTAATCTAGATGCTGACATAAAATTTTTTCGATATGATTAATATTTATAATATTAACTATAATTATTAAAACTGAATAATAAGCTTTATTACTATTACAAAGAATAATTATTACCTGAATCTAAGAAAAGATTGTTGTTGCTGTACCTGTCAAGTCGCATGCAACCCATAGTGACCTTATGTACAGCAGCTCTGAACCCTGCCCTGTCCTGAGCCTGTCTCACTAATTCTCACACACCAATCCCATTACCCCAGTCACTGTATCAATTCATCTCATCTGAGGTCTTTCTTTCCTATGCTGTCCCTCCACCTTTCCAAGTATGATGTCCTTCTCCAAGGACTAGTCTCTACTGGCCACATGCCAAATTATGTGAGATGGAATTTCAAAATCCTAGCCTCCTAGGAGAAACTTGGTTTCACCCACTCCTAGAGAAATCTATTTGTTTTCTTGGCAACCCATGGTATGTTCAAGACTCTCTTCCAGCACCACAATTTGAAGGCATCAATTCTTCTTCTGCCATATTTAGTCTTTGTCCAACTCTCTGAAGCATAACAAGTAATTACGAAGACCATGGCCTGGATTAAGTGCACCTTCATCTCTAGACTGACACCATTGCTTTTCAGTAGTCTGAAAGGTCCCTGACAGAAGACCTTCCCAATGTAATTTGTCTTCTGATTTCCTGACTGCTGGTGTTAAGAGTGTTGATTGTGTATGGGTGAGCCTTACTCAAT
>NW_006399753.1:33967547-34001306 GCF_000299155.1 Elephantulus edwardii | reverse complement strand
GGGGGGGGGGGGAAGTGGCTTCCCAAAGAAGCAAAACCACAGAAATCCTGCAGCCTGCCACCTGCCCTGCAAATTTTGTACTTGCCAGTTCTCACAATCTTATATGAGCTCTCAGCAGTTTTGACAAGTCCGTGGGTTTGAACTCATTAGTGGCTCTGCAAAAGAAAGACCTAGCAATCTGTTACCATAAAGATTACTGCCAAGGAAACTCCATGGAACATTTCTACCATGTCCTATAGAGGCACCATAAATTGGAATAAACTCAGGAAAACATGACAATAAATACATATGAGAGAGAGCGAGAACACACATAGCATGCATATATCTTTTGGTCCTATCTCTCTGGAAAATCCTAACACACTAGTCTTTAGCAAATGGCCCTTTATGAGGCTACACCTTCACTCTGCCTGGCCTGCCAAGATCACTAAACATCAGGTACACATTTGTTTACTGGCTAGGTAATAAAAGAAAACAAAATTGACTTTGGTCAATTACAAATCATCATCTTTGACCACGTAAATCTTACTGAACTTAGTAGCCACAAATATTTCTCCAAGTCAGTCTTTGGTCCAGTAGCCATTAGAGGGGTTGTATACTTTTGTACACTACTGTACACTTATTTTACAGATGAAAAATATCATTGAAAACAAGAGGTCCAGGAAAGGCTTTGACATTCACTAGACTACACACTTCAAGAGCAAGGGAGAGATTGCTTGTTGTTCAACTTTCATTTCCTGTGCTTTCACACTGATAGACACATAATAGCTGTTCAAGAAATATTTTGTTAATGAACTAAGTAACAATTAACTGGATGAACATACTTCAAAGGGTTTCTGCCTTCCAATTTTGGGTAGGACGGTACCAGTAGTATTGAAAATAGAGTCCAAGGAAAAGATAATTTACATTCACAGTACCAATATTTCTTTTTCTTTTAATGCAATTAAAAACAATTTCAATTTATTATTAAGCTAAAATTATACCTACTCCATAGCCCAGCAATTCCACACCTAGGTGTTTATCACCATCTCCCAAACAGAAAGAAAACCTATATCCACAAAAAAACTTTTTTAGAAGATACTCATAGCAGTTTGGTGGTGTAATGGCAAAGAGTTGCCCTGCCTAATTCAAAGGCATATTATTCACACTACCAGCTTCTCCATGGACGGGCTGGCTCCTCCCACTCTGAAAACACACTAGAAAGTCATCTATGAGTCAGTTCCAACTAAATGGTACAGGACAACAATATGTTAGCAGTTTATGCAAGATTGTTCACAATGCTTTTATTAAAAATAGCAAAAACCTGTGAACTTTCCAGTTGTTCATCAATAGGTGACTAGATGAGCATATGATGAAATATTTGTACAAAAGAATATTACTCAGCAATTTTTAAAAAGATGGGCACACTTATGTGTTAAGTATTGTTGGTTCTACCTTGGACACTCATAACAGTTAATTGTTACAATTCAGTAGGCTTACAACTCTTTTAGACTTTGTCTAGGAGGTCTTCAGGGTTTTTCCAGAAGGCCTCCTTCCCTATCCCACCCCCTCAAGAAAAACCAAACACAAAACTAACAACTATTAAAAACAATTGTACATGTCTCTTCTTAACCCTACACTCAGTGACAGCACATTGACCGTTTGAAATTAGAGTTTTTGTTCCACAGAAATCAGTCCTTCTTTCCTGCTGCAGCTGATAGTAACTGCCAGCAGACCTCAGAGTTCCCAAAATACATCTGTGTCCTTTACCTGTCATCCTCATTCCACTCTGTGTGTGGTTCTGTCTATTATGATCTCTTTCTTTTAATTGTAAATAGAGTGAGAGTACAGAAAGTGCAGAAAATTGGTTTTTTCCCATTCACTAATTCTGGTTGCCTTAGGTTAATCATTCAGAATGTCTTTCCTAGCCTAGCCAGTCATTAACTGTTTCTTTGGTGCTGAAGTATTTATTGTATTAAGGAGAGAGGATTAAGATGGAATGCAAGCCCCAACCTAATAGAGGCTTATGTAAACTCATGGGACTGCAGTGCTAGTCTCTGTTGTTCTTTTGAGACACTTAGTCCCCAGGGACACAGCATCCATCTACACTGCAACCCACAGTCTGTACGATACTGGCCTGTCACTCATGAGACTATACAGCACCGCCTACATCACCCACAGTCACCATCCAGCAGCTTCACAACCGACATTCTATAGGATCCTGGCCCATTGCTCACCAGTTTCTGCAAAACCAGCCTGCCTTCCTACAGTCACTTGAGTCATTTCACTGATGGGTCTAATCCCTTAAGAGAGCTTCCAGCAAACCACTGAACCCTAGACACATAGAGGAGCTAGGGAACTAAGCAAAAGAGGAGCTGTTGATGTTGGAAATCTTGGACTTATACAGCAGGTTAAGCAACTGGTCTGCTGCTAATTTAACAGAGTGAATTATAAAAATAATAATTTTATGCATTTTGCTTTGTAATATTAATTGCCATCTCCTCAATATAACAGCACTGTTTCCACTTCCTCCCTGAGCTCCTCATTTCCATTAATCCTGCCTTTTCCTACTTTCTGAGCTTTGTTTTTGGTCAAATGTTGTCCCTTTTTTGCCTTTTGTGGTTGATTATGCTGAGGAGTACATACTTTATCAAGTGTTATAGTTGTTTACTTTATAGACTTGTCTGTTGTTTTGTAAGTGGATCTCCATGGATGAGTTCAGTTGTAGGTTTTTGTGTTCAAAGAGTCTCCTCTATCAGACCAGTTTGTTGTTGTTGTTGTTGTTGTCTTGTGCCAATAGGCCACCTACAACTCATAACAACCCTATGTACAATAGCTCTAAACTCTGCTCTATCCTGAGCTGATCTCACTATCTGTATTATCCCAGTTACTATATCAGTCGATCTCATTCACAGTCTTCCTCTCCTGCACAGTCCCTCCACCTTCCCAAGCATGATGTCCTTCTCCAAGAACTGGACCCTTCTTACAACATACCCAAAATATATGAGAAAAACCTTCAAAATCTTTGCCTTCAATAGCAGCTTGGTTTTCCTTGTCCAGGAGAGATCTGTTTGTTCTCTTGGTAGTCTATGGTATGTTCAAAACTCTTCTTGAGCCCCACAACTCAAAGACTTCAAATCTTCTATCATCCTTAATAATTGTCCAACTCTCTGATGCATAGCAAATAATTGTGAAGATCATGGTCTAGTTCAAGCACACCTTAGTCCCTAGACTGACACTGTAGCTGTTCAGTACTCTGGAGAGGTCCTTGAAAGCAGATTTACTTAGTGTAATTTGTCTTTTTTTAATATATACTGGTTTATTTACAAAATTCATATACACTGTTTTTCACACCAGATCTTTCCCATTTCCTTCAACCAATCCTTCCTCCATCCATCAAATTGTGAGAACCTGTGATTAATGTCCTCCCCCTCAATCGTCATCCCTCTGCTCCTCCTCCTCCACCCCTGGATCCTCATAATCATTGTACAATAATGGTTTTATACAGTATTTGTCCTTATAAGACTGAGTTGGTTCACTTAGCATAATGTTCTCCAGTCCCTCCCAAGTTAGGTAGTAATTTACAAAATTGCTCCTGTGTGCTTTGTAGTAGTTTATCATGCAAATGTGCCATAATTTCTCAATTCATTTGATGTGGTCAGACATTTAAGCTGTTTTCTATGTCCTTGCAATCATAAATAATGCTGCTATGAACATTGGTGTACTAATCTCCATTTGTGCCTCTGTTCTCATTTTCTTGGAGTTTATTTCAAGCAATGGAATATAGCTGGGTCATATGGAATTTTTATGTTCATCTTTTTGAGGAAATGCCAATGGTTGTTCCATTTTACAATCCCACCGACAATGTGTAAGAGTTCCTGTCTCTCCACAACCTCTTCAAAATTTACTACTTGCTGTACTGTTAAATTGTGCCATTACTACTGAGTGAGATTGTATTTCATTATGATTTTGATTTTCATTTCTCTTATTGTCAGTTATTTTGAGCATTTCTTCATGTGTCTGTTGGCTACTTGAATTTTTCCTCCATGTCTTTTTCCCATTTTGTAGCTGTATAATCAGTCTTTTTCTCGTGGAGGCCTGTAGGATTCTGTGAACTTTTGTTATGAGACTCTTGTCTGAAATGGTATTGCCAAATGTTTTTCCCCCAGTCAATAGGTTTTCTTTTTCAGTCTGTTAAAAAAAATTGATGCACAAAAGGATTTAATCTTTAGAAGGTTACATTCATCAATTTTATCCTCTCCAGATTGAGCATTTCTGGCTGTATTTGACAGTCTCTTTATACCGTAGACTAAGCCATCTAAGTTTGATCCCAGTTTGTCTCTGACAAACTTAACAGTTTTAGCTTTTATACCCAGGTCTCTGACCCTCCTTGAGTTGATTTTTGTGTATAGTGTGAGATGTGGATCCTGTTACAGCTTTCTGTACATAGCAGTCCAGTTTTGCCAGCACCATTTGTTGAAGAAGTTTTCATTTCTTCATTTGATAGGCTTTATTTCCTTGTTGAACATCAGTTTACTGTAGGTAGCTGGGTCCATTTATGGGTTCTCAATTCTGTTCCATTGGTCCATGTGCCTGTCATTGCATGTATCACGCTGTTTTGGTTACTACTGCTGTGTAGTAGGTTTTGAGGTCAGGAAGTGCTATGTCTCCCACTTCATTTTAATTTCTCAGAAGTGCTTTGCTTATTCAAGGTCTCTTTCTTCTCCAAACAAACTTGACAACTTCTCTTTTGATCACCTTGAAAAATGAATCCGATATCTGTGTTGGGGTTGCATTGCTTTTGGTAGGATTGTAATTTTTCACAATATTGAGTCCATGAACAGGGAACATTTTTCCATTTATTTAGGTCTTTTGTTGAGCCTCACAGAAATGTTCTGTAGTTTTCTTTGTACAATTCTTTTGAATCTCTAGTTCATGTCCAAGTATTCCAATTTGTGGTTGGCTATTATAAATGATAATTGCTTTATTGGTTTCCTTCTCTGAGTTCTCTTCATAACTGTAGATGAATTCCACTAATTTCTGGATAGTAATCATATCCTGCCACCCTACTAAGGTGTTTTTTTGTTTTTTGTTGTTTTGTGTTTTTTTTTTGTTGTTGTTGTTGAGCCCTTGGGGTTTTCTGTGTACACTATCCTATCATCTGCATATAGCCATAGTTTAACCATCTCTTTGCCAATCTGTATGCCTTTTATTTCCTTCTCTTGTCATATTTCCCTAGCAGGAACTTCTACAACAATATTGAATAGTTATGGTGACAGTGGACATGCTTTTATCATTCCTGTTTGCAAAGAAAATACTTTTAGTCTTTCTTCATTGAGAATGATATTGGCCCCTTTTTTTGCTTATATGATTTTCTCTATGTTGAGGAAATTCCCTTCTATTCCAATTTTGCTGAGTGTCTTTATCAGGAAGGGGTGTTGGATTTTATCAAATGTCTTTTCTGCATTAATTGCTATAATCATATGATTCTTGTTATTAGCTTTGTTAATATGGTGAATTACATTGATTGTTTTTCTTATTTTGAACCATCTTCACATACCTGTGATGAATCCCACCTGGTCATGATGAATTTTTTTGTTCCTATGTGCTTTTGGATTTTATTGGCTAGGATTTTGTTAAGGATTTTTATATCTATATTAATGAGAAATATTGGTCTGTAGTTTTATTTCTTGGTAATATCTTTGCCTAGTTTTGGTATTAGGGTCATGCTTGCTTCATAGAATGACTCTGGGTGTGTTCCTTCATTTTCTTTTTTTTTCAATAATCGAAGTAGATAGAATTAGCAATAGATCCTCTCTGAATGTCAGTAGAATTCAGCTGTGAAGCCATCTGGTCCAGGACTTTTCTTATGAGGAAGTCTTTTTATGACCTGTTCATTTTTTTCTTTTGTGACCGGTCTGTTCAAGTGTTCTACATCTATCTGGGTCAATATGGATAGGATGTAATTTATCTTTTGATTTCCTGACTGCTGGAGCTAAGAGTGTTGATTGTGGAACCGAGCAAGCAGAATTTGTTAACAATCTCAATCTCTTCCCCATCTATCATGCCAGTTGGGTGAGAAACTTTATTTTCCTTATATTGAAATTCACTCTGTACTGGAGATTGCAGTCCTTGACCTTCAGCAAATGCATCTGATCTTCCTTAGTTTCAGCAAGCTGATCTTATTTAGAATTTTGAGTTATTTTTTGTACTTTTCTTCCATTCTCTCCAAGACCTCTGTGATCCTATTGAGCTGATCATTGGTGGTGGCCAGGGACTTTGAGTTCTTCTGGTCTGTTAGTCATTCGGACTAATATTTTTCATTGAGCTTTTCTTTACTCTTCTTGCTTCCAAGGAACAGAGAGAAATAGTTGTGTCTTAGATGGACATTTGCAGCTTTTCAGACTCCAACGGCTACTCATCACAATAGGGTGTAGAGCATAGTCTTTGTGAACTATATTATGCCAGTTGATTTGGTTGTTCCCCAGATACTGTGGTCCTAAACCCCCAGGCCCAGAAACTCATTCCTGTAAGCATTTGGCTACAAAGTTTTCATAATTGTACCAAATTTGCTCTACTGTATATAAAAAATTCAAACATTACTGTTATGTCAGAATCCATTCATAGTGGGCTTTCCAGGTGGTTTGCAGAGGCTATAAATCCCACTGGAGGAGATTACCCATTTCTCTCTCAGAGCCACTGGTGGATTTGAACTGTCAGTGTCTCTCCACGTTTGGGCTAGTAATGCAAGTCCTAAAGCACTCCCCCATAACTTATTCCGATATACATGGATACAGTTACAGCACATACAAATAATTACACAGAAAAAAATATATATACATATATATAATCATATTAGGTCATATATTTGCCTGCGTTTTTACTTGCAGATTGTTGATGGTTTGTCATGGCTTGTATTTCTAGACTGTGTGTGTTATTATTTAGCATTTATTTTCATGACCCTTAAGTCTTGTACATCTCTCTTTGTCTCCCTTGGCCTTAATTTTATTGGTCTTTTTATAATTCAAAACTAGTGAAGACAGGGGACAAGGTTTCAACATTTATTTTAAAAGGAAACAAATCAAATTCTAACACTTTACTCTGGACATTGAATATCTCATTTATAAAAGGGGGGATAAACCACATGGGTTAATCAGACACAGCTAGCCTAAGTATCAGGTCAGTGTTAGGGAATCATTTCTGTTGAATAATCCACAAGTCATATGCAGACAACTTTCCCTGTAAGACCTTCACTAATCTGAGAATCAAGAAACAACCATGCAGCCTCTCAGCTCAAGCAATGGGTCCCTGTTCTCTGGATGGTAACAGATGGTCTATAGGCACTGCCTGGGCTCCCAAGGGACTCCCTGCTGCCTGTGACTGGCAGTCCTCAGCTGTCTCACTACTTTCCAAATCATTCCTGCAAATCAGTCGCCTCATCTGGGATCCCATCTACATTTTTCAAAGGTCTTTTCCACGTCTGTTTTCTTTCACCTTTCCTATTCCAGATGACCTCCAGCTGATCATCTCCATTGCTTCATTTTTTATTAGGTTATGTATCCTCTTCTTATTGGTTTGTAAACATTCTTTGTATATTAGACACATTAGTTCTTTATTGTTCACATTTGTTCTTTTCCTCCATACTTTGTTAACTTTTTACATATACTTTGCTTTTTCTTCTTAAAATATTTACAATTGTCACTAGTCAAATTTATAAGTCTTTCCCATTATTGTTGTCATGCACTGTAACATTGGAACCGACTCATAGCTGACCTTCCAGAGGCAAGTAATTACACAAGAGGAGATTATCCATCATTATCCACAGAGCAGCCAGATTTGAACTGGATTCAAGCCACAAGCCTTTGGGTTGTCAGTGCAACTCCTTATCACCAAGTTACCAGAGCTCCCTAGATTTTGTATCAGACTTGGAAAATTCCTCCCTATGCAAAGAATTATTTAACTAGTCATGTTTAATCTACTTTTTCTTTTTATTCTTTATTTTTTCATTTTTTTACATTCAATATATTACTTGTCTGCAACCTATTTAAGACAGAGAATAGATGATTCAGATGTATGTCTTCAAATGAAAAGCCAGACCTCAGTATCTTTGTTAAGTACTGAGTATTTGTCCTCCACTAAAATGAAATACCACCTAGTCTAGACTAGTTTTTATTTTAATTGATATTTTAATTAAAGTTTATAGAAAATTTGGATTTCCATTCATTCATTGTTGCACATTTTCCTCCCTACCCACCCCACCCCCAGTTCACTATTCTCTTTGGAAAAAAAATTTTTTCATTGTTGTACAATTCCCCACCCCCACCCCCACTCCCAAGGTCCATATTACTGTGCAGCTCTTACTCTGGACTGTTGTCATGCAAAAAATATCTAATCATATATTCCTTTTAAACAGTTCTTTCCATACAGTGAACATTATTTATCCCCTCCTAGTTTCCCCCCAAATCCCATGTCAGTTATACTAAATTTTTTATGCATTTGAGTCTGTTTCTAGACTCTCATTTCTATTCCACTAGTCTATGCAGTTTCAAAGTTTTAACATTTCTATGGTTTTATACTCCATGCCAATCACATAAATTCTAACTTATAGATATTCTCCATTGGGTTTCTGAGGCTGTAAATCTGAAGAAGACTGCTCGTCTATCTCTTGCAAAACAGCTAGTGGGTTTGAACTACTCAACTTTCAGTTAGCAGGGCAACACGTAACATACTAAGCCAATTTCTCTTTTTGTGTAATGTTTTCCACTCCTGCCTCCATCTCCTATCATTACTCTTCTGTTTCACAATTTTCCTGGCTCTTTCTCTATTCCACCACCACATGAACTTTAAAATCATTTTCCATGACATCTGACAATATAGGAATGTAGTTAGCAATAGAAAATGAGAGGCAGGTACTCTGTAACATATAGTCTATAGACCTCAACCCAGACTAATGAGTTCTTGTCTGTGCCCTTTCTTTAGAGTATGAGGGCTCACGCTCAAAATTGAACTTGCCTAATTGAACTGACCAATTTAAATTTGTGATGAAATGCTTCTCCAATTGCTGGTAAGGAAGGAAGCCTTATCAAAATTGGCTTTTTTTTGTGTATCTGCAAGCAGTACCACCAACTGTTGCTGTTGCAACCACATAGTTACAACAGAACTCAACCTTGCTCAATCCTGCAGAGCTTCACAATCTCTGCTGTGTTAAGCCCATCCTTGCAGTCACTACATCAATCTATCTCACTGTGAATCTTCTTCACTAACTCTTTACCTTTGCCAAGCATGATGTTCTTTTCTAAAGGCTAGCCTCTCTTGATAACATGCTCAAAGAAAAGTCTGTAAGAGTACAGCCAAAAAAAACCACATACAACAGTTCTATATTGTATATATGTATACCTGGAGTATACATGAGTCAGAATAGACTCAGTGAAAAGTTTTATTATTTGGTTTTTGTTTTGTTTGTTCTTCCATAATCTTCTAATTTCAACAAGGCTGAACACATTGAAATATTATGTGTTGAAATATTATCTCCCAAAGTCCAAGTTGAAGCAGATATATTTTGCCTTCCACACCCTTCCTCTTCTCCTATTTAAAGAGCTCATCTGAAAAAAAAAAGTGCTCATCTTAGTTTTAGAAGTTGATTGGATGATTGTATGACACCTAAGAATAACAACAAAAGAAGCATTTGCTCTTAGAATATAGGCTAGCTCCAAGATGGCAAACAGGCAATTACAACAAATAGGGGGAAAATGTAAGCAACCAGTATAAAATAAAAATTTCAGTTTTCAAGAAAAAAAGTTTAAAAATTTCAGTTTTTTTTTAAAAAAAGTGGAGAAGTGAGAAAGAGGCAGATATTGGGGCTTATCAGTGTCTTACCTTATTTAAAGCAAGGTGTCTGTACTGAAACACAAATTTCTTACTTTAGTCAGTGTGCTGAAAAGAAGTCTCACTGTTTTCTAACAGAAATATTAGAAAGCAAATAGGCATAATTTCTTTATAATGAGGAACTTTTCTTGATCTTTTTGTAAATATTACATGATCCCTTTGATTGCTGCTATATCTACGGTTTACCTTTTGGAAGAGAATCAGAGATCCATCTCTGACACCTCACAGTTGTGGTCAATTTATTAACCCTGAAATATACAAAGGGTATGCAAAATCTCCCAGTAAAATCCATTTCTAGCTCTTTATCTAAAGTAAAAATTTAGTAATTCCAAGAAAAATATATTTCTATTCTGCAAGCAGTTATAAATAAAAATGATGAACATTTAAAGAACTAAATTGTCCAATAAACGCACTGACTCCTCATTTATAGACTTCCTCATTATCCAACATTTGCATTTACACTAATAGAAAGCATATTATCTGAGTATTTGATGCATTAAGAGTACACATCTGGCAGTCATAAAGGCTGAAGTACAAGGGGAACATCACCTGGCCTGTGATGGTTGTAGCTCTGTATCAGGTTGGCTGGGCCATGCCTCAGTAGTTTGGCAGTTATGTCAAAAAGACAATTTGGTGTTTATGTAATGATGAAGTCTGGTAGTTATATAATGACATAGTCATCCTTCATGTTATAATCTGATATGATCACCCTCCATTTTCAGTTTTCACATAACTGACTACCTAACCATGTGGATAAATGAGAAGGTAATCTAATGGTTTATCCATAAATGTGTTAAAGGGCACATTTTCCAAGAGTAGTTAATGGTGTAGGACTATGTGTCAAAATGATCTGAAACTATTTATTAAGATATCTACAGAGAATTTATAAACATAGAGAACATTCATAGAAATACTCATCATTTTGCTAGATCCCATCAACTTCTTTGTAATGAAGGCTCCTAAATCCACAGGGTCATTGGCTCTTAACTTGCAATTGTGTCATGGATTGAATTATGTTCCCCCAAAATTAAATGGATGTAATGATGTAATATGCAAACTATGTCATGATCTCCTATGATCTGATAAACAAAATGGTTGTGAAAGGATTACAGATGGAATATAACACCATCTTCAGTTAGGGACCTTTCCAAATTATTGAGCACTAGTGATGTAAGTTTGAGAACTAAGGAGTGTCTGATTCAGGCCATAATCTTTCCTATTATTAGCATCTGAGGCCTGGGCAATGAATAAGAATGACAGAAAAAGACACCTTTGAGCTGTGATGTTGGAGAAGAGCACTGAACATCCCAGGTTGAGCCAAGAGAACAGACAGATATGTCTTGGAGAGGGTGCAGCCAGAGCACTCCTTGGAGGCAAGAATGATGAGGCTTTGCCTCTCATACTTTGGACATGTTGCCAAGAGGGACTATTCCTTGGAGAGAGACATGATGTTGGGAAGGGTGGAGGGTTGGTGAAGGAGAAGAAGACCCTCAACCAGGTGGATTGACACAGCAATTACTGCAATGGGCTATTGAGTGTCAAGAAGTGTAAGAATGGCACAGGACAGGACTGGGTTCAGATCTTTTGTTCATAGGGTCACTGTGAGTCACACTGACTAGAAGGCACCTAACAACAACAACAACAACAATCCCATCACAGCCCTGATCTGATGATTTAAGGGAAGTTTCCTTAGGGTATGGTCTATTACCACCTTTTTTTGTTATTGGTTGCCATCAAATAGTGACCCTATGAACAAAAGGCCTGAAGCCTTTCTATAACTATCTTCATTTATCAAAGTTCATAGTTTCCAGAGGCGTGTTGTTTAGGAAGTGGATGATATCAGTAGAGATAAAAGGGATCAAGGAAAGCCAGTCAGAGGGAAAACTCAGAATCGCAAAGGAAAAATTGTCAGGAGTCGAATGCATCTTTTTAGATTCAGGTTTCTCTACTCAATGATAGTTCTTGACCCCCAGGAAGACAGACATGGATATCTCTCAAAATTCCAGGCCAACAGGGAGATCGAGCCTTCCTCTAGAGCTGGCACCCTGGATTTTAAACAGGGCGCTCTGATGGCAGCTGCTCCGCGGGATGGGCAATCTCCTCCTGTGTAATTTACTGTCTCTGCAAACCCCCTGGAGGGTCAGCTGTGACCACCAAAAAGCCTCTAAACTATAAGAAGATGAATCCATGGTCTTTAGTGCCGCATTCACTAACTAACACAAACTTCAGGCCTATCTATTTAGAAGTCCTTAAAGGGCCAATGAGTGCTTTAAGGTGGAGAGCATGGGCTGAATCCATGCTAGAGTGGGAGCATGTACCTTTTCTCATTCAATCTGGAAATTTTGCTCACTCTTAAAAATTAGACTCTGTGAAAAGAAAAAGAGAGCAAGTCCTGGGAAATAATTTTATTGAAAATAATCAGAATGGCATACATGATTTCTCCCCATGTCTTGTCAATGCAATCTTTGTCACATGGCTACTACATGCAGACCAAAAAGAAGTTGGGATGGTCACATGTGCAGGCAGAAGTATAGAGAAGATTTGGGGACAAGCAATAATTATCTACATTAAGCTATACACATTTGGGAAAAAAAACCACGAGAAAATATACCCCAATGATGCTCACATTGGACAAGTCTTAGCATTTGTGGGACTTGCAAGGGCTTTTTCTTTTCTGGTCTTATGAATTATTTAAGCTTTCTATAATAGTTACAGATTACAATTACTAGGAATGAAAGAAGGAGAATTGATTCCTTTGAGATGTGGTGCTGGAGAAGAGTATTGAATATACGATGGACTGCTAGGAGAACAAACAGGTTCATCCTAAAGAAAGTGAAATCAGGCTGCTCCTTGGAAGCAAGGATTATGAAGCTTCGTCTGATATGGTTTGGGTATGTTGCAAGGAGGAACCAGTCTTTGGAGAGGGACATCATGCTTGAAGTGTGGACAGCACAAGAGAGGAAGATCTTTGGCAAGATGAATTGATTCAATCACTGGGGTCATAGGGGTAGGTGTATCAGAGACAATGAGATTGGCACAGGATAGAGTAGGGTTTAGGGCTGTTGTACATAGGGTCGCTATGAGATGCAGGTGACTCAGTGGTATATAACAACAACAACATAATAGTTATAGAGAGAGGTCTGGTGGCTTAGAGTTTTTAGAGGTCTGCTAATTTACAAGTAGATGGTTAATCTTATTTCCTTGTCTGTCTTCATCTCACATACTTTGAATATATTGCTAGGAGAGGCTCTTCCTTGGGGAAGGACATCAGGCTTGAAATGGTGGAGGGTTGGCAAAAGAGAGGAAGAACATCAACAAGATAGATTGACACGGTGACCGCAGCGCTTGAATATGTCAGAGATTGTAAGGATAGCACAGGATAAGACAGGGTTCAGCTCTGTTGTTCATTGGGTCACCATGAGTCATACTTGACTCTACGATACCTAACAACAACAGTAGCTTAGTTAAGAAGTTGCAATTCCAACCCAAAAGCACACAGTTCAAATCCACAGTTGTTCCAAAAAAGAAAGGCAATTTACCGCCTCTGGAAACTCTGAAGGGTCAGCTATCAGTCAGTTCCAACTTCACAGTACGCAACAAGAACAACATCATAATGCTTTTAAATTGTATTTATGATCAGATAATTTAAAATTTTAATAACTTAAAAGGAAAAAAAGACCAGAAATAAATATTCTAAACCAGTACCCACAGTTCTTTTTAGAAATAAGTCTATGTGTAATATTTTTATACTGTTCTGTATTTTATGACTTTTTTTTACAACTTATTTTAAATTTTAGAAAATAGTTCACCAAATGTCTTCATTCCTGCACGGGCAGGTAGAAATATTGTTATGGCCTATATTTGAGTTTCACACATGGTCACAATTGCAGTGTGCTTCTGTCAGACTCCTGTTTTCTTTGTTTTAAAATAGAAAATAAATCTGTTTATATATGACTCCCAGGAAAGCAATAAATATCATAAAATTCTTCAACCTGCCCCTTAAAAGCAATCATTTTAAGTAATTCACCTGTAAAATTCTGGAAAGGGAGGTATATTTAACCATTATTTGGTTCTCTTCACAGAAAGTTGAAACATTCTATAACAGTCTCTCACCTTTCTGTGCAGCTATCCTCTTGGAATATTGCCACTTTTTTCTTCTATCCTCTTCAAACACTTAGACTATAAAGCATTAAAGCAGTACGTATCTCATTGGAGCAAGCCTACCACCGCCCACCCTCCCACTATGGTATTAGCTGGTGGAATCTCAAGGTGTTAGTTTCCCCTTATATCTCTGCCAAACAGGACATCTTCAAAGAGCTGAAGAAGTCAATCATGAAAGGTAAAAACCATAGAGAATGAAGACCAAGAAACTAAAAAAATCTTTTGTAAGAAATAGGGCTTTCTCAGTAATGCTTAATTCCTACCATAAAAAAGTTCTTCACTCATAGAATGTCTTTATGTAGGAGTATAGATAATTTAAAAAAAAATTTAATTTTGAAAACAAAGACACCAATAATCTAGAAAGGTAGTTGTTGTTGTTGTTGTTGTTAAGTGCCATCGAGTCATAGACAACTCATAGTGACCCTATGAATGAAAGTCCTAAACCTGAGTAACTTTAATCATTTCTCTAAGTTCATAGAGATCCCAGAGGCAAGCTATTTCGGAAATGGATGCCACTACTGCTTCCAAGCTTGTTTTAATTTGAGAGTGCCATCAAACACTATCTACCACAGGCAACTATTATCACATTTGACACATCAGTGTCATAGCGTTTACCAGCAGAGCAACCAGGAGAGTTACTCTGTACAGCAAATTGACAGACAAGTGCTATTCTACTTAGAAGACTGTTTGACTGAAAACAAAATCAGGACTGAGGGCCACACAGTCCCACCAAGCCTCAGCCAAAACAAAACACATTTTTGTAGATTCCAGGTGTTCTACTTCTCTTTCTGAATTTTAAAGCAGCCTCAAACTGGCAACCAAATGCCTTTTTAAATATGAGCCTAAATCCAATCAATCAGCTCACACCCAATTGCAAGCAACAGTCCCACCTAAGCCTCAAAAACCCAATGGATGGAGGGACTCTATGCAAATAAATAAACCTGTCAGCATTGGATTTAGTTGGGCTTACACTGTGCTTTAGTTTACACTATGCCATATGACGCTAGTATCCCTACTAAATTATTTCATTGGAAAGGAAGCATTTATTTATTTAAACACCACATGTACCAAAACCACTATGAATAAGGGTGACTGATGTCTAGATGACTAGTGTATACTATCATAAGAAACAACCTAGATTGATTCTTCTCACTATCTTTCAAATTGATGATTTACTCAGGGAGCGGAAGTGAGACAGGGAGGAAAGACAGAAAGAAAAGCACGCCCATTTCATTTCTCATTATCTTTCTGCTTTCCTGGGTCACACCCAAATCTTCCCAAAACCTGACTCCATTGCTGTCAGTCATTCCTATTTTCCTTCACACTTTTACACTTTAGAAAGTTCTAATTTCTTAATCATCAGATCTGTTGTAATCTTTATTTCCTTCAGTTTTCCCTCTTTCTCCTCTTAAAAATAGAGAATATATTCACTCCTTCAGCTGTTTAGCTTCTGTCATTGTGAAGATGAAAACAAAGGAACTAGCTAGATCTGAATCACATCAGCCATATTATCCTTTAATTTTTCATTCATAACTGGTAATTCATTTATAATATAATAAGAGAAATCTTTTATTCATAATCCCTCCCAGGTTGCATTTTCCTGTTCTAGAAAATACTTAAGAAATATAATGTTTGTTGTTGTTCTTAGGGCCATCGAGTCACCTACGACTCATAGCAACCTTATGTACAACAGCTCTGAAGCCTGATCGTGGGCCAGTCTCACTGACTCCAGCACACCTAAACCGCTTTCCCCAGTCACTGAGTCAATCCATTTCATCCAGGATCTTTCTCTCCTGAGCTTCCTCCACCCTTCCAAGTATGCTGTCCTTCTCCAAGGACTGTTCCCTCCTGGCCACATGCCCAAAGTTTGTGAAATGGAGCTTCAAAATCCTTGCCTAAAAAAAAAATTGTTTCACCCTCTCCTTGGTAACACCCTCTCCTGTTTATTAAACAACAAAAATAGCTCACAGAGTTATTTAAATGAAAAGAGGAAGAAGAGGAAATGATACTTGGTTGAGACACTGTGTAATTTGGGTCTTTCCAGAATAGCCCAAAGATACCAGCATAGCCTTAAATCATGCTCCTCATGCTTTGTAACCCTAAAATTATGAACTTTTTGGTATTCTGACTTAGTTATTATTAAAATGGTTGTACCCATACCAGTAAATTCCCTTATAAATAGTGGCCAACATAACTATGCAAGTTAAAAATCAGCATTGTCCAGGAAGTCTTTTAAAAAGAGTCTCTATTATAATTTGTTGTTGTTTTTGTTGTTGTTATTGATTTTATAAAGCTGATTTATTATTATTATTATTATTATGTTTATTTGTTATAAATAAAAATAAATATAAAGTATATAATTTGACATAATAATAATACTTCGTTACTGATTTATTACTAAAACCTAAGCAAGAAAAACTTCCTTTCAGCAAAACAGATCTTCCAATAGAGAATGAACTTTGATAAATGACAATAATTATAGAAAGGCTTTAGGCCTTTTGTTCATAGAGTCGCTATGAGTCATGCTCGACTCGACAGCAATCAATAACAATTGAGAATGTCGCATTTAGTATTGAGGCTCTGGAGGCCTAGTGGCAAGAAGCTGCGCTGCAATCACGAAGGTTCCCAGTTTGATTCCAGCAGCAGTTCCATGAAAGAACAGGCAATCTCCTCTAGTGAGATTAACTGCCTCTGAAAACCTGCCAGAGGTTCAGCTATGGGTCAGATCCGACTTGATAATATACAACAGCAATGGCAATGAAACTTATTTCTTTTCTTTCTAGAACTCTACTGTCTCCCAAATAGAAGAGGTGTACCCACAGGGTTCAGAAGTGCAAAACAACAGATCACCACGGCATAGATTAAGAATAAGCCCCTCAGGTGTTGGACTCTTTCCTAAATGAAAACCCCAAAACTACACTATTGCTATTTATTTTGTGATGGAGGATAGAGGAGGAGAAGCATTGCTGATGTAAATCTGTTAAGTGATATTAAATTGTTAATCGGGCCAAGAGTTTTTTTTTAAAACTCTATGAAATCATGAATACAGAACATGTAGAGCAAATGTACTTGCTATTGCCATCTGGAAAGCAAACTAGAGAGGTCAAAGACATCTAAGGCCTTGAGAAATATCGATGTGCACACAGGATGAATGGCTGCTCCTTACTGAAAAGCTGTTGATTTTCTTAGCAACTAGCAATTCTAGTCTTTTTATTGGATGCTTTATTGATTATTGTTTATAGCAGCATATGATGAAAGGATATAAATATGCAGACGGGTTTTGAACAGTGTATTGCAAAAGAAAAATGTCAAAACTTTTAAATAAATCGAAACAGGGAATATAAATGGGGTAATTCATTTTGACATTCAAAACTAATTTTGCATTATGAAATAACATAAGAGTCATATTTGCTTCCATGTAATAAATGCTGCCCAGATTTCCATGGCCCTAATACAATAAGATTAGGAATGTTCTATCATTGTTTATCCTTTGTGATTGGTTGTTTATCCTGTGTTAAACAAATATTGTGGAAAGAATAGATTGGAACAGGCTTCAAAACTACTCCTTGGATGCTCATCAACAGAAACAGAGAGAGACAGCAGAGCTCAGAACTTGGACAGATAAAATCCAAAAGAAAACTGACTAGAATTTTAAATCTTTAACAATGAATAGTGTTGTAGGATTACTGATATAAATGCAAACCTGATGTTGCAGAAAATAACTTGGGGTACTTGATTCCAAAAAATAAATATATCAACTTGTCTTTCCAAGGAGATCCTTAATGATACATGTGCCAGAGTAATATATGCATATATATATGCATAAATATATATATATAAAGTGTGTATTATATATATAGTCTTTTTTAAAAAAAGCAAGAGAAAAAAATCATGAAGAACATATAACATATGGCATTCCCTATCGCCTCAGCTGGTGTTTGCCATTTCCTGCTTGTAACTTTCTTAATTTTACATCTCCTCCTCAATTTCAATATACTAGACATTTTAATCAGATTTGCAAGTTGGCATTCCCAGTTTCTTCATTTGCTGTCACTGCTCCTATTAATCTTTTCATTTATATGACTAAACCTGCTGAATTTTAAGCAGAGCTAATAATTACAATGCCTGGGGTGACTTTATGAATAATCAATATGTGGTATGGATGTCAATGGAAACTATATTAAGATGTAAGAAACAATAAAATAAAAAAATTTCCTAATATTTTTAATCAAAATATGAGGAAATTATATTTGTGATGTTATTAAGAATAAAAACCAATGAGTGGAAAGAAGCTACCTATAAAAGAAAAAGCAAAACTAATTTCTAAGGTAGCTCTGGTGGCCTAGTGGCAAGAAGATGCACTGCAATCCCAAAGGCACACGGTTTGAATCCACCAGATGCTGGGCTGGAGAAGGAGGGACAGTTTCCTTCTGTGCCAATCAGATCCAGTTCGACAGCACACAACAAGTAAAAAAAAAACAACAAAACCCTGATTTCCTGTAGTTTAAGTATTGTCATTCAGTGTTGGACCTCAATTTGCCTAAATTTAACCCTAACCCAGGCCAAAATAAAAATCAAGTTGCCATGGAGTCCATTCCAAACCATGGTGGCCATTGACTTTACAAAGCTGTAAATTTTAACAGGAGGAACCTGTCCATCTTTCTCCGATGGAACAACTGGTGGATTAAAGCCATCAACCATATGGTTAGCAATCCAACTCAAAACACACTACATCACCATGGCTCCTGGCCAGTAGGGTTAAGCTACATAATAAACCAGCTCTCTTAGGAAAGACAGAAATACAAGACTGGTTATTAATCCATGATCAGATGGATTAAATATCCTCCCCAAAGCAACAAATAAAACACAAATTCTATGTCCACAGCTGGTAAAACCATTGTCAACGTTTCACAAAGTATAGTGTAAGTGCCTACTTCTCATCTAGAAATCAGAGTAGTGAGAAATGTTAGTAACTCTGGGTGATAAGTCATTCTAAGCTTCCTATTACAGTTCTAACAATTGTCATTTAAGGTCTTTTGCATCAGCAGTTAACTCTGAGTGTCAAGAAGTAGTTGGTACTATTAACATCATTTTTACTTTCTTGTAACCAAACATATATTTATGCTTTACTGTAAACTTATTTTCTTCATTAAGAGATCTGTTAATTAGTCTTAACGGAATGCTCAGGATTTGCAGAACAGGTTCTATTTCTGGAAGGAGAACCTTTAGAAAGTCATTTGGATGCCTGGACTGACAAGAAAAGATAAAGTCCTAATGTTTCCAAATTAATGAAGTGATAGCCAACATTGGACAAGACATCTAACAAAAATTTTAATTACTGGCCATTTGCAAGCCTGTTGATTACTATCAATAACATTTATTTTTCTTTCTGAAATGTTGGATATTTGGCAAAAGGATTGTATTGTTGCTGTGTACTATCAAGTAGAACAAGCTCGTAGCTGACTCATTAGCCAATTTTCAGAGGCAGTAAATTTCATGAAAGGAGACTGCATATCTTTCTCCTGGAGCAGTTGGTTGGATTCTAATCATGTGCCTTTGGATTAGCAATACAACTCCTTATCTCTAAGCTATCAGAGTTCCCAGGGAGTTTTAATTGCTGCTGGTTTCCCCAGTTAGCTAAATCTCCTAATAAAAGGTCTGACTTTCTCTTCTTGAAACTTGTAGTCAGAAGCTTCAGGTAAACTCAAGCTTTGAGGCAACCTGAGCTTCTAGAAACCCAAAGAATATAGTTTTGGTGGCTTAGTGGTAAGGAACTGCACTGCCAATTCAAAGGCACACAGTTCAAATTCACAGTTGTTCTGCAGAAGGAAGATGGCCTATCTCCTCCGATGCAATCAACTTCCTGTGAAAACTATGGAGAGTCAGCTATGAGTCAATTCTGACTCAACAGTATATAACAACACGCTAAGAGTAACTCAAAACACATTCCTTCACATTTTGGCAGTTTTGCTTAAAATTAAGTAAGGCAACATTAATTAAGCAATTAATGTGCCCAACCAGAACTCAATATTGAGATCTCTTAGATGTTAAAACATTCTTAAGAAATCCTGAGCTAATATCCTAAAAGTGTACTAGATATTCCATTACATTGTCTATGATTCACAAATTAGTGTGGTTATTGGAAAGTCAAAGGCTTCCCATTATCTTGAATTTTTTCTGAAAACTAAAAACTCCCGCCACTGAGTCACAAGTTGCCATGAGTTGCAACTCATAATGACCTTCCATCAGGTTTCAAAAACTGCAAATGTTAACAGAACGTTGTCCATCTTTCTTCCTCTAACCTGCTGTTGGTTTCAGGTCGTGCAATGTGCATAGGGCTACAACACCAGAGCTCCTTCAAATTCATCCTAGCCTCTTCTTTGTATACCTCCTCTTGTGTCTTGTGAGTGAAACTGATTATTTTTTCCTCAGGCACTTTACCCCGGAAAGTTTTCATAAAACTCTTAGAAATGCTACTGAAGATAATGAGAGGGAAAAAGAATACTCACTCACTTAGGGATTACATCTTAGCTGGGCCACCAGCTCTATTGTGGCACAGATAGTAGAGACATTTCCCATATATCCATCTTCCAACTCTTAATGCTGTTGCTGCTGCTGTTACTGTTGTTATGTGCCGTTGAGTCACCTGTGACTCATAGCAACAGTATGTATAACAGCTCTGACCTCTGCTCTATCCTGAGCCAACCTCCTTGTTTCTGACACACCTAACCCCATTACCTCAGTCACTGAATCAATCCATTGAAGGTTATGACGTTTCCTATCCATCTGGGTTTCATTGACTATGCAATGGCATTTGACTGTGTGGATCACAATAAACTGTAGCCGACTCTGAGATGAATGGGAATCCCAGAACACTTGATCATGCTTATGTCAAACCTATACTAGGATCAGGAGGCAGTCATCAGAACAGAGGAAGGAAACACTGCATGCTTCAAAATTGGGAAGGTTGTATGCCAGGGATGGGTCCTTTCTCCATACCTTTTCAATCTATATGCAGAACATTATTCAGGAGGCTAAATGAGAAGAAATGTGACATCAGGATTGGCGGTAGATTCATCAACTTGTATTATGCAGTTGACATAACCCTGTTTAAAGAAACTGAGGAGGACTTGAGCATTTATTGCAGAAGGTCAAGGACTGCAGCCTTCAATATAGATTGAAGCTCAACATCAAGACAACAAAGATTCTCATAACTGGGCCAATTGGCAGCATTATGATAGACAGCAAAAAAGTCGAGATTGTTAACAGCTTTTAGTTTGCTTGGCTCCACAATCAATACTCTTGGTGCCAGTATCCAGGAAATGAAAAGATGAATTGCATGTGGTAAATCCTGCAGTCAGGGACCTTTCCAGAGTACTTAGAAGCAACAACGTCAGTCTAGAGACTAAGGTGTGACTAATTCAATTGTGGTCTTTGCAATTATTTTCTACACATCAGAGAGCTGGACAATGACTAAGGATGACAGAAGAACTGATGCCTTTAAGTTGTGGTACTGAGGAAGAGTCTTGAAAATACCATAGACCACCAAGAAAAAAAATAACTCTGTCTTGGAGAGGGGGAAACCAAGTTTCTCCTTGGAGGCTAGGATTTTTAAGCTCTGCCTCAAATATTTTGGGCAAGTGGCCAGGAGGGACCCATCATTGTAGAAGGACATCATGCTTGGAAGGGTGGAGGGACAGTACAGGAGAGGGAGATTCCAGATGAGATGGATTGATATATAACTGTGGCAATGGGGGTAGGTGTGTCAGTAAGTGATACTGGTTCAGGACAAGGCAGTCTTCAGAGCTGTCATACATATAGGGTCATTATGATTCGCAGTTGACGTCACTTAACAACAAAAAAAAACTTCATGCCAAAGAATAAACTGTACAGCTATGAAACCAGGGACAGCAACAAAAGAGTGAAAAAATAACAAGAGAAATACTCACGACCGTTATGACAGAAGCAGAGAAAACAAGGGAAAAAGCATTGTGGTTAGAAACAAAAAAAACAAGAAATAGTCTTTACTTTACCTTTGACCCAATAACCAATAAAACAAAATGATAGGAGGAATGTTTATTTCATATAATGTGTGCTGCTGGTCAAAACAGTGGCTAGAACATTTTGCTAATCTAAATTTCCCATATATCAAACAGTGTAGAAATAAAAACTTTTATATGATCCCTAAATATCTAGCTTACAATTTTAAAACTTTACTCATAAAAAGCCATTTTATTACCTTATGTCGATTTAAAATTAATTTCCCTGCAAAAGAAAGTTAACAAATTAATTCAAAATTATAACATCTCAGAATCTCACTTGAATTGGAGTTCCAAAATTGGTAGCTGTAGTTAAGACTAGAGGTGTCAGAATGAAATTTTAAGGCAAGAGAATTCTCAAATCCATAAAAAAAAGTCTAATTGGTGCTGGATACAAAAAGTTATATTAACAAATAAAATAAGGACAAAGATAATAATTATGCACTTGAGGAGGGCCCTAACTTAGCCTACCCTCAGAAAATATTAATGTTTTAGTTTCTTGCCTTCATGCTTCAACCTTACTAAGTAAGTAGGTAATTAAGACCTAAGGCAATGAGGTACCACCATCTGTAAGTCACTCAGAAAATGATTGAAAGTGCAGTAACTAAAGACTGACAAGAAGGAAATTCTTATTATGAGAATTTACAGAATTCAAGAAAAAAAAAAAACAGTGAAGCCAGATGTCAAAATATGTATTTAATGACTCATAAAATTTCATTGCCCAATATGAAAAAAAAAAAAGAAATACTATAGTTAGGCAACATTTTCAGCAGATGCCCCTAAAATATTTCATTTAACTTTAAAATACTTCTTCAGCTGTTTTTGAAGTATTTCCTATCTATTTCTGTTTTTCTTATTTTACTGACATTTTCTTAACATTGTCCTGTAGATTTTTAACTGGAACCTAGAAGAAATCAAAAGAAACTGAATGTCAATTTGTCATACTTGACTTACCGATAGCTATCTCAAAATTGCTCCAGCCATCATCAGATAGGACAAATAAAAGATCAAGTGGAAGAATGAAATGGATTAATTATATTCCTCTCCCCCATCTTTGTGAAAGCAATCTACAAAATACAAGTCTTACATATAATGTATAATGCTGTTATGTTGTTGTTATGTGCTGTTGAGTCACCTGCAACTCACAGGGACCCTGTGTACAACAGCCCTAAATCCTGCTCTATCCTGTGCCAATCATACTGTCTCTGACACATCTACCCCCATTACCCCAGTCACTGAATCAGTCCATCTCATTGTGGGTCTTCCTCTCTTGCACTGCCCCTCCACCCTCCCAAACATGATGTCCCTCTCCAAAAATCGGTCCCTCCTTGCTGTTAAAAAAAAAATAATAATCAAAATAATAATATCTCACTACCCATTCTTGCCAAATAGACTCATAGTAACTATATCTCAAAAAAATTCATGGCTGTGAATGGGAGCTCGTTCATAACTGACCCTCCAGAAGTTTTCTGAGGCTGTAAATTGTGCAGAAGTAGATTGTCTTTCTTTTCCTGTGGAACCACTAGTGGATTCAAACTGTCAGAAAAGTACTACCTTGAGGTTAGCAGCACAACTTCCTATGGACTGGACTCCCAGAGTTCCCATTGTGATTATTGTTGCTGTAGTTGTGTTTTGGTGGCATCAAGTTGACCCATAGAGGCCCTGTGAACAAGAGCTTTGAACTTTAGCCCATCCTGTGCCATCCTCATGACCTCAGCCATGCTCAAGCCCATTGTTACAGTCACTGTGTCAATCCATCCTGTTGAGTTTCACAGCATGATGTCTTTTTCCAAGGATTGACACACACGCACAACATACCTATAGTACCTGAGACGTTGCACCAGGAATATTTCACATTGGGGAAGCTGGAAATACCTCCAGGCATTAGAAAATGAAATCCTGTCCCTAACTCCCTAGAAGACTCTAGATTCAAATAAAAATTAAACAGTAGGCCAGTTTTGCCCACAATTGTGCTTTGTTAACATGAGTGCCTTTCAACAGAACTTCATCCTCCAATTTGCCAGCCTCCATCATTCCACCAATACTCTTTATACTTCATTAAGCTGCTTCATAGCTACTAGTTCTTGTTTGCATTTGAGATTTCAAACCCTGCAGATTTATCTTCACCCATGCATATATCACCCATGCCAAGATCCACCTGACATCAGCAGTGATATTTCTAGTCCTATAGCCTCTTCTAAACTCAGGTTGTATTTCTGGCAGGTCTCAAATGCATAACAACAAGTGATTGAAAACACCATGGCTTGGATCAGGCTTACCTCAGTCTTCAAACGGATATCATTGCTCCTCAGAAATTTAAAGAAGTCCTTAATTTTAGACTTGCCAATGCAGTATGTGTCCTAATCTCCTGATTGCTGGTACCAAGGTTGTAGATTGTGTGTCCCAATAAGATGAAATCATTGACAACTTCTATCTTTTCTCCATCTATCATGATGTTGCTTATTGGTCTAGTGGTGAGTATTTTATTCTTCTTGATGTTGTGATGTGATCCATATTGAAGACTGTAGTCTTTGATCTTCTGGAACAAGTGCTTCAAGTTCTCCTCACTTTCAGCAAGCCAAGTTGTGTCATCTGCATAATGCAGGTTGTTGGTGAGTCTTCCCTTGATCCTGATGCCACAGTCTTCTTCAGAGATACTAGCTTCTCAAAGGGTTTGCTTAGTGTACAGATTGAACTGGTATAGATGACATGGGAAGGGAAGATCTTGGATGATCCAGGAAGCATCAAAAGAAATGGTTGATACTGGAAAATTTCAGGAAGTATCACATGAACAAAAACCATTGGTAATAAAGGAAGAAGTTCACACTGCACTGAAGGCAATGGCAAAAAAAAAAGAAAGAAAAGAAAAAAAGGCCCTATGACGTGCTTAGATACCAATTGACATGTTTCAACTAACAGATACAGTCCTGGGTGTGCTCATCAACCAGGAAATTTGGAGGAAAGCTACTTGATTGACGGACTGGAAGAAATCTATATTTGTCCCCATTCCCAAGAAAGGTGATCCAACAGAATGTGGAAATCATCAAAAAATAGTATTAATATCACATACAAGCAAAAATTGCTGAAGATCATCAAAAAGTGGCTAGAACAGTATATTGACAAAGAAATTCCAGAAATACAAGCCAGGTTTAGAAGAGGCTATGGCTCCAGGATATTATTGCTGATGTCAAATGGGTCTTGGCTGAAAACCGAGAACACTAAAAGAATGTCTATTTGTGTTTTATTGATTATGCAAAGATATTTGACTACATAGAACTTAATGTACTATGGCTAACATTGAGAAGACTGGGAATCTCAGAACGCTTGATTATCCTTATACAAAACCTGTACCAAGATCAAAAAGCTGTTATGCATACTGGGTAAGGGAACAGTGCATGTTTTAAAATCAGGAAAGATGTGTCAGGGCTGTATCCTTTCTCCATATCTATTCAATGTCCATTGTTGTTGTTGCTGTGTGCCATTGGGTCAGGCTCAACTTATGGCTGACCTACCAGCAGGTTTTCAAAGGCAGCAAATTGCACAAGAGGAGATTGCCCATCCTTCTCACAGGGAGCAGCTGCTGCATTTGAGCAACGTCCCTTTGGAATTGAAGTTCAGCTTCTTATTTATCACTAGGCCAGATTCCCTAATTAATTTCTGCCTAATTTTTAAGGAGCTTTGTCATACCACTCTAGTTTTTGCACATCAGGAATTTTAAAAAAACTATTCAAAAGTGTAGAAGCTTAAGTCCCATACTTGACTTAGTAAATTAAAACACTCAAAAATGTCTATGCAAATCAATCTAATGTTCAGCTAGACTTATGTACCATTTCTTTATTACAACCAGTAATGAAAACTCATGTCTCCAACAGATTTTTTTTTATAACAATGTTAAGAGAGTTCTCCCCTCAGGCAAATTTTAGTGCTCAGACTAGATATAGAGAAGGGTTATCTGCCTTGAAGCCCTGAGGTGGTTTGACAATATATCAGAAAGCCTTGTCAAAACTCAAAGGAGTTTGTTATGGAAACTAGCCTTCAACTTCCTGCCATATGTTTCATTCCCTGCAGGCTCAATTCTGAGAAAATTTTCCAACTCTACGTCCATGTGAAAGCTAATGCTACCTATTCAGGTGTTGCAGCTGTCACCAACAATATCCTGGTGGTGGGATGAAATAGATTTTGCTTCAGAAACTATGAAAAAAACGTCTGTGCATAGAAATGACATATTGCAAGATGATGAAGTACAACATCTGGCTGAGAAATGAGTCACACCGGTGCCATTAACAAGACAAACAGAAGCTTCTTTATTAAATAGCAAAGCTACATTTTCAGGCTATTTTGGACTTTCTCGATACAGGACTATTAATCAATTCAGTCAAAATATCATTACAATGTAGTTGACCGCATGTTTGGCTGAATTAGCTGAAATAGCTGATAATTGTAACTTAGCAAAGATTCATCTACGTAATTGCCAAAAGGGAAAAAAAAGAAATGTAACAGTTACAGGTCGACAAACATGTAATTATAACACCAAGCCAAAACTGTAGAGCACTTTACACCTTTCATAACACTCACTCATAAATAATCTCATTGAAACTTTACAAAAACTCTTTTGTCAGGTGTTAATAAACTCATCCTTTAGATGAAGAACAGAGAGACTCTTGTCAGATGATTCTCCCAGATTCACTCAATTAATTGCAAAGCCTCAGAACCCAGATTCTCCAAAGTTAAGACTAAGGCTCAAGCTCTAAGGACCTTCAGATTTTCATTAGCAGAAGCTGTTAAAAAACATACTCCTAACATAAATCTAACCATGATCCTAGAAAACATGTGACCAAACAGGGAAAGAATGCAGTTAAGAAAGAAAATGTGCAAAAAATGTCTAGCTCTGATTGTCAAGACGAGACACATCTGAGTTTTCAAACTACATCCTAAGGTAACATTGGGGATATAAGCATCTGCATAAGATTCCCAGACTTCTCAGGAGCTAGCAGTCAGAGGCACAGAGTAGGGCAGAGAACAGAGCAATGAGTCCACTTTATGGTTGCCTTGTTCTTTATATAGCTATACAGAAGAGAAGATAGACATTTATCTGCAAGGCAATATCAACTGAGGAATACTGAAGCACCAGATCATTTGGGGAAAAAACATACAAAATGCAAGTGAAAGGACTTTTCTGAACTTGAGTCATGAGGATGATTCCCAACGGTCAATCATATCAGAGACTTGGAACTAAGATCCAAGTGACAAATGAAAAACAAGCTCAGACTCCTTAAGAAGAACTTCATTCAGAAAGAAAAAAAGGCCGAAGGAAAGGCAATTTTAATAGTGGTGCAGTAGAACTCCTCATCTTTAAGATCTTAAGATCTGCCCGCAACTCAGAAAGTTAGGAGAAGTGTATTTTCTTTTATAGAGACTAAGAGTAAACAAAAGCAATCCAACAGAGTGTGGAAATTATCGAACCGTATCATTGATATCACATGCAAGCAAGATTCTGCTGAAGATCATCCAAAAATGACTGGAACAGCACATCAACAAAGAACTGCCTGAAGTCCAGGTTGGAATTAGAAGGGGTTATGGTACTAGGGATATTGTAGCTAATGTTAGATGGATCTTGGCTGAAAGCAAGGAGTACCAGAGAAGTGTCTATCTGTGTTACATTGATTATGCAATGGCATTTGACTGTGTGAATCAAAATAAACTGTGGCTGACTCTGAGAAGAATGGGAATCCCAGAACACTTAATTGTGCTTATGTGAAACCTATTCTTGGACCAGGAGGCAGTGGTCAGAACAGAGCAAGAAAGCACTGCACGGTTCAAAAATGGGAAGGGTGTACATCAAGGATGTGTCTTATCTTTATATCTTTTCAATCTATATGCAGAACAGATCATTCAGGAGGCTGGGCTCTGTGAGGAGAAGTGTGGTATTAGGATTGGAGGTAGACTCATCAACAATCTGCATTATGCAGATGACAAAACACTGCTTGCTGAAACTGAGGAGGACCTGAAGTGCTTGCTGCAAAAGGTCAAGGACTGCAACCTTCAATATGGATTGAAGCTCAACATCAAGAAAATAAAAATTCTCACCACTGGGCCAATTGGCAGCATCATGATAGATGGTGAAGAGATTGAGATTGTTGACAGCTTCAGTTTGCTTGACTCTACTATCAATGCTCTTGGTACCAGCAGCCAGGAAATTAAGATGAATTGCATTGGGAAAATCTACTGTCAGCAACCTCTCCAGGGTACTGAAGAGCAATGATGTCAGTCTGGAGACTAATGTGTGCCTGCTACAGGCCATGGTCTTTGCAATTACTTGCTATGTATCAGAGATCTGGACAATGACTAGAAATGATAGAAAGAGAGTTGATGCCTTTGCACTGTAGTATTGGAGAAGAGTATTGAATATACCATGATCTACTAGGAGAACAAACAAGTTCGTCCTGAAGAGAGTGAAGTCAGGCTGCTCCTCGAAGGCAAGATTCTGAAGCTCTGTCTGACATCCTTTGGACATGTTTCAAGGTAGGATCACTCCTTGAAGAGGGACGTCATGCTTGAGAGGGTGGAGGGACAGCACAGGAGAGGAAGACCCTCGATGAGATGGATTAATTCTGTCACTGTGGTAGTGGGTGTGTCGGAGACAATAAGATTGGCAAGGGATAGAGCAAGGTTTAGGGCTGTTGTACATAGAGTTTCTATGAGTTGTAGTAACATGATGGCACATAAAAATGAAAACCACAAAGAGTAAACAAGAATAATTCCAGGTATGAAAAAATGGGATTAAAGTGTAATGATATTATTGAGTGGTAAAGCAGAATACTCTGAATGGCCTGTTCTCTGGGAGGGAACATACACACAGGTGGCACTCTGTTGAATGGTCTTGCGAGTGGGTCAAAAGTCAAAGATATAGGCAAGGACATTTAAGCAAAGTTTAGATGACATAAATGGGGGGAGCAATTCACTTAGTCATTTGTGAGTCTAGGAGTAAAACTTAGAGTCTGTCATAGGTAATTCTATGACAAGGCAAGAGCATCTGTTAATTTTACCAAAGTTACATGTGTTAAGTAATTTGCATAGTGATTATTTGCTCTAAGACATTAACATGAACAAAAAGGGGTAGGGGAAATCTCATTAACCATTGTAATTTTCTAGTGTCACAAGGTTAAGGTAAATTCAACATTAATTGAACACAAATGACTTTGAAAACAGTAAATTGTAGGAAACTTTGGTGGTTAGGTCAGAGGGAACTGTGAACCCAAAGGCCATGTCTCTCAGGTAGTTTGATTCCATCAGTGATTTCATGTAAGAAAGACAGGTAATCTCATCTCTTGCAATTTACAATCTCAGACACCAATGGAGATTTGCAATCTCAGAAACCAATGGAGGGTCAACTAGGAGTTGGTCCTGATTCCACAACACGTAACAACACAATGGTGGTGTAGTCTGTAGGAAGGGAGCACTGGTGACCTCTTAGTGGTAAGGATCTGAACAGCCATCCCAAAAGCACAGGGTTCTAATCCACCAGCTGCTCCATGGGAGAAAGATGGATAATCTATGCAATTTAGTGTCTCTGAAAAATCCTCTAGAGGGTAGACTATGCGTCAGTTTCAGCTTGAGGGCACTGAGTTTTTCAATACTGCCTAAGAACACTGTCATAAAAATGGGATGTACAGGGGGAGAAGGGAGAGAACAGGAAAAGAACAGATAGATAATGACCACTCCAGTGAAACAGACAAAGGGAAGGACTATCTGAAAGGAATGGATAATTAGGCATTGTATTATTCATTAATTCAATTAACAATCAGAGCAGGACGTGCATTAAAAGGTGAACTAGGAGACAGAGGGAGGAAAATGTATTTCAATGAAGAATGAAAATCTATCCTTTCAATAAACACGCACTGAAATAATAATAAAAAATTAGAAAAAATAGTAGTCATACAACATTTAATATCCATGATAAATTCTATGAAATAGGATGCAACATGATTTGTACTTTGTGTATTTTTATGTGAACACTGTATTATAACAGATAGTTTCTGGATTAAAAATGAGTTCTGTTCCTATACCTGCCCTTAAGACAAATTTCACATAAGTAGGAACAGGTAGGCATGATTCTAGTATCAGTTAGTTAAATGTTTGTCTTAGCATATAAATACACAAAGTACCTTTCCTAATAGTGTTTAAGGAAGTTGCGACTATGGATGTATATACAGTTGGGATATATATGCAACTTTTCTACATTGCAAGACTCTATTTTATTCTATTATGTTCTGTCAGCATGCAAAGTTAAGGTACAGTAAAAAAGAAGACTGTATCACAAATACTAAGAAAATCTCAATACCCAAAGTTATTCGTCTGAGACAATTAAAATAGTAGTACCCACTTTAATGAAATGTTTGGGGATTAAATTAGAAATGGAATTACTTCCAACATAATTCTAGCTCTTTAAGATATCTTATTAGAACTCTATAATAGAATTGTTAGAAGATTGTAAATCTGTTGTGAATATGAACCATGTAGTTTTATTTCTTTTTCTTTTCTGAATCTCATTCATTTTCAGTGCTCACTTCTACAGTAGGGTGGTACGTGCTCAAAATTTTATGTCTGTCTAATCTACTATTTCTTAATGGGTGTAATACACATTTTTGCTTTATGAAAAGTCCATTAAGTTAATGCATAGATATTCTAGAATAAGGAAAAGTCAATGTAATGAGTTCAAGTTAATAAAATGGATAATTAGTGGTGATTATTTCTATTCATTAATTCAACAAAAGTATTTCAAGTACTTATGAGGGTGAAGCCAAGACTTTCCTTGGACGCTAGGATTTTGAAGCTCCACCTCACTTACTTTGGGCATGTGGCCAGGAGAGGTCTGTCCTTGGAGAAGGACATCATGGTTGGAAGGGTGGATGGACAACATGAGATGGATTGATACAGTAACTGGAGCGATGGGGGTTGGTGTGTCAGAGTTAGTGAGACTGGCTCAGGACAGGGAAGGGTTCAGAGCTACTATACATAGGGTCGCTGTACATTGCAAGCGACTAAATGGTATATAAAAAACAATAACATAGTATGACAGGTTTGAAAGCAAGAGTGGTGTCCACTTCCTAAATAACATGTCTCTGGAAACCTAATGAACTTCGATAAATGTTTAGAGTTGTAGAGGGGCTTCAGGCCTTTTGTTCGTAGGGTCTCTATGAGGCGTGCTTGACTTGAAGGCAATCAACAACACCAACATGATAGTGTTAGTTATATGAAATTTAACTAGGTGAGATATATGGTGAAATGTATGGATGCAAAGATAAGTAATCCAGGATCCCCTCCCTCAAGAGATTTAATATGAGAGGATTTAAAAAATATATTGTTATGAAGGAAAAAAGATATCCATGGCATGGTGAAGACACAAACCAGTAGTAAAGCTTGCATGATAAACTGCCTTATATGTTACACAAAGGAATCTAAAGTTTTTACTGTAAGCAGGGAGAGCCATTGAAAAGTTCTAAGATTATGCAATTACCAAATTCATGTTTTGTAAATTGCTGAACTCCAGCAATGGTGAGGATAGTTTGAAAGGATTAAAGCCAGAGATGGGTAAACCAAATACAAGGTTATTGTAAAATAAATAAATTAAAAAAAGAAAAAGACTATTGTAATAAATAGTTCACATGACAAATGGTCAGGACTTGAAAAAGAACAGTACCCAGGACAATAAAAGTTAAGTCGGAATGCAATAAAGACCAGAAACAAGCACTGTCACTATACCTTACTGAGTGAGTTTATGTAGTACTTTAACACAATCTCCCTAAGTAGTAGATCTACAAAATAGATAAAATCAAGAATTTGTCCCTGGATTTTTAATTTCAAAATAGAGCCCATGGGAAGAAAATAATTTAAAATAATTTGCTTTGATTTGCAAAATCCAAGCTTTACTTTTAATGAACTAAGTGTACAAGGAAGAATTGGAATATAAGCAAGGGAAGACTACTGTAGGAGTTGTTGTTGTTGTTGTTGTTAGGCACCACTGAGATCATGCTGACTCTTGTGGCTTAGTGGTAAGAAGTTGCACTACCAACCCAAAAGCACACAGTTCGAATCTGCTAGTTGCTCCTGAGGAGAAAAATGAATAATATCCTTTCATGTTATTTACAGCTTCAGAAAACCCCCTAGAGGGTCAGTTATGAGTTGATTCCAACTTGACAGTACATAACAGCAAGTACATGGCAGAAAATTAACATAAATCCACAAGAACCAAAATATAATCTTGAATCTATTCCATTTCAAAATCATCTTAAGAATAAGTTTGAAGTATTGAACACCAGTAATCAGAAACCAGATAAACTATAGGTTAGTAGCAAAGATATCATCCATGAGAAAAGCAAAAGGTCATTACAAAGATAGAGGAGAAAGAAAAATGAATGTCAGAACAAACTCTAAAAATTGCACTAGAGCATCGAGAAGCCAAAACAAACGGAAAACATGCCAAAATAAAATAGTTGAGCATAAGATTTCAAAAGGCAGCTCTAGAAGACAAGACAGGATTATAATGGAAATAACAGAGAGCAGGAATTGGAGAATAAAAAGCAAAGAAATCATTCTCTCATTTCTCAAGCTGAGAGGACTGAAAAACAAAGTTAAGCTTTGAGTCACAATATTGAAAGATGCTATGGACAAAATATTGAATGACCCAGAAAGCATCAAAAGGACATGGAAGTAATACACAGAATCACTGTACCAAAAAGAACTGGCTGAAACAGAAAAATTTCAGGAAGTACCTATAGGCAAGTGCTGCAATCCTGAAGGCTCACGGTTCGAGACCACCACATGCTCCATGGGAGAAGGATGTGAAATCTCCTCCCATATAATTAACTGCCTCTGAAACCCCATGGTCAGCTATGGATCAGTTCTGACTCTATGGTGCACAACAACAACAGCAATCGTATGAGCAAGAGCCAATGGTAATGAAGGAGGAAATGGAGGCTACATTGAAGTCATTGGTCAAAAAATAAGGCCTCAGGAATCAATGGGATACCAGTTGTCTTGTTTCAATTAAAGGTACAGCCTTGGATGAGCTCACTATTCTGTGCCAGAAAATCTGGAGGACAGCTGTCTGCCCAATGGATTGGAAGAGGTCAATATTTGTTCTCATTCTCAAGAAAGGTAATCCAACAGAATATGGAAACTATCAGACAATATCATTAGTATCCCATGCAAGCAAAATACTGCTGAAGATCAAAATCAGTTAGAAAAGTACATGAATAGGAAACCACCAGGAGTTCAAGCAGGATTTAAAAGAGGCCATGGCATCAGAGATATCATTGCTGATGTCAGATGGATCCTGGCTTAAAGTAAAGAATACCAGAAGAATGTCCATTTGTGCTTTATTGACTATGCAAAGGCATTTGATCATAACAAGTTAGGGCTAACATTGAGAATAATTAGAACCTCACAGCACTTATTTGTGCTCATGTGAAACCTAGACCTAGACCAGGAAGCTGTTGTGCCAACAGAGCAAGGGAACACTACATGATTTAAAATTAAGAAGGGAAACAACTATGAGATATCATCTCACCCCAGTCAGAATAGCAAGATTTAACAGAACAGCAAGCAACAAATGCTGGCGAAGTTGTAGAGAAACTGGAACCCTTATTCACTGTTGGTGGAAGTGTAAAATGGTGCAATCACTGTGGAAAGTGGTGTG
>NW_006399753.1:33963158-33967247 GCF_000299155.1 Elephantulus edwardii | reverse complement strand
TATAGTGCCACTGTTTTAGAATGAGACTGACATCAGGGTTGGGGTAAGACTAAGAAAAACTGGATAAATTATGTATACTACATTGAAACAGATGAGGGAGAGAACAGTTTAAAAGCGATATATGATAGGGTATTGTGGTTATCACAAGAGTCCAGAATGAAAGGTTCATAGTGGAGTGTACTCGGGGCAGGGGGATTGTATATCAAGGAAGGAATTTTTTTTTTTTTACTTTTCAAAGAGAGGAGCAAACTGGTGGAGAGGGGTGGGAAGGGAGAAAAGTGCATCAATGAATGAATGGAAATCCAAAATAATATCTGTAAATGTTTATTAAAACTAATAAAACAAAATTTTAAAAAATTAGGAAGGGAAAGCATCAGAGTTGTATTCCCTAACCATACCTATTCAGTCTATATGCTGAGCAAATTTTTCTAGAGGCTGTACTCTATGAAAAGGAATGTGGCATCAGGATTGGAGGGAGACTCATCAAAAACCTGAATTTTGACAGTCACACAAGCTTTCTTGCTGAAAGTGAGAAGGACTTGAAGCATTTGTTGTGGAGGATCAAATACAGCCTTCAATATAGATTGCATTTCAACATCAGAAAAGGCAAAGATTCTTACCACTGGACTGACAGACATCATGATAGATGGAAAAAAGACTGAAACTGTCAACAACTTTGTATTACAAATAACACCCTTGGTACCAGCAGTCAGGAAATCAGGAGATGTATTGCATTGGGAAAGTCGTCAGTTAGGGACCTCTCCAAATTATTGAGGAGTAATGATGCCAGATTGAGGACTAAGGCATGTCTGATTCAGGCCATGGTCTTTCTGATCACTTGCTATGCATCTGAGAGCTGAACAATGAATAAGGATGGCAAAAGAATTGGTACCTTTGAGCTGTGGTGTTTGAGCAGAATGTTGAATATCCCATGGACTGTCAAACAAACAAACAAGCATGTTTTGGAAAGAGTGCAGCTGTTTGGAGACAAAGATGATGAGGCTTCACCTCACATACTTCAGCATGTTTCTAGGAGAAGCAATTCCTTGGCGAGAGACATGATGTTCAGAAAGTTGGAGGGTCAGCAAAGCAGAGGAAGACCCTTGACCAGGGGGATTGACATGGTGACTTATACAATGAGCTTTAGTGTGTCAGTAGGAGTGACGATAGCACAGGATAGGACAAAGTTCAGATCTGTTGTTCACAGGATCACTATGGGTCATACTCAACCTGACATCACCTAACAACAACAGCAGCAACTGTTTCATGAGATCCTTTAACAATGGAAAGATGAGCTTCACCATCTCCGCTCTGCTTTAGTCCATTGTTGCAGTCACTGTGTAAATCTAGCTCCTTAAGAATCTGCATGCTTTCTGCTGACCTCCACTTTAATAAGCATGATGATTTTCTTCAGAGACTTCCCCCTCCTGATAATCTGTCCCAACTGTGTGAGACACAGTCTCACTATGCTCATTTCTGAGGTAAATTCTGGCTGCACTTCTTTCAAGATGGATTTCTTTGTTCTTTTGACTGTCTGATCCAAGAAAGGGAGGCATCTTCTAAGAGGTGGAGCGGGGATGTCAGCAGCAAAGATAAGGGCAAGAGAATAGATCAACTACAGTCACATCCCCTACCTCCTTAGGGTTAAACTTCAAATCAATTGTGTGATAAAAACATCCAAATTCATTGAGAAGGGTTGTTTTTTAGACCGGAAGCCTATTTCCTGAAGAAGTGTAAATACCTAATTCTCTCCATAATCATTTGAGGGACAGGAGTCTCATCCAATACAGTGTCTGGGCAGTAACTAAATAAGAGGTCTAGCCAGATGGGCTGAAGAGAGCAGTTCCCTACAGCCAGCACATAGATTAAAAAGTATTCTGAAAATCCCTCTTACCCCAAGGGGGAGCAAACAAAATAATTGAGGATATTGTCTTAACTCACTACAGGTTCAGCAGGATCTTTGGTGAGGTAACTTGAAAGCAGAAGCCCACAGAGCAATTGTTAAACCAGAAATCCAGGGGTCCCAGCCAGATTTCGAATGATCTGTCTCACTGCAATGTGAAAGCCAAGCCATAAAAGGAGAACCTTATTACACGATAGGTTACCCAGGCCAGGAGCACTTCTATAGCTCATCTAACAAGAACTCGAGACACAGCACAAGAACCAGACTTTTTTATCAATGCCAAAATGATACCTAGTGTCTATTCTCCCCTAGATGTCATCTTAAGAAGGAGGAGGAAAAGAGAGTCACTTTGTAAGTAAGAGGGGAAAGCATTTGCTGACACAGCAACCTCAAGTCTTGTCAGAAGAGAACTGTGCTCCACTGGGGTTTTAATGGCTGATTCTTTGAATGTAGATAGTCAGGGCTTTCTTCCAAAGTGCTAACCTTTACTTTAGCAGCTGCATGCTGTTTTGACTACTAAGGGATTTCTAAAGAAAGGAAAAGGGAGGGGAAATGTAGGGTTTGGGGGATCAGGAGCTAAAATCATTTAAATCCTCTTCAGGAAAGAGGAGCCCTGATAGAGAAGTGGTTTAAGCACTTGGCTGCACACCAAAAGATCAGTGATTAGAACTCCCATGAGGGAGATCTGGTGCCTTAGAGATAAAGAATTGTACTGCTAACCCAAAGGTACATGGTTCTAACCCACCAGCTGCCCCCAGGGAGAAAAATAGGCAAGCTCCTCTTGTAATCTCTCCTGTGCAATTTACCGCCTCTGAAAAACTGCTGAGGGTTCAGCTATGGGTCAGTTCTGACTTGAGAGTGCATAACAACAACAACAGCCTCTCCGTGAGAGAATGATAAGGCAGTCTGCTTCCACAAATATTACAGTCTTGGAAATCTGTAATTTTGCTTTTTCCTAATGGTAAGGAGCTGCATTGCAAACCCGAAGGCATGCAGTTCAAATCTACCAGCTGCTCGCTGGCAGAAATATGGGCAATCTTCTCCTGTGTGACTAAAATTGCCTCTGAAAACCCACTGGAGGGTCAGCTATGTATCACCTCCAACTCAACAGTACACAACAATAAAAGCAACAGGGCAGTTTTATTCTGACCTATAGGGTTGCTATAAATTGCAGTCAACTCATTGTCTTCATGTTCTGCTTATTCTGGTTTAGGAAAAGAGAATATAAAATTATAAATATAAAATTCTTAGAGCTCTACCTATGGCTTTGAAAAGGTCCCAAGGAAATGAGAGGCCCTGAAGTGTGACTGAATGCTTATTCAAAGGAGATGGTTATGAGCCTGCAAAGATGGGTTATATTACTGTTATAGCTGAAGCATTCTACGATCATTAGGAATGAGGTCTCCAGAGTATAGTGACATTAGATGTAGAAAATAAAACAAAAATATGAGTCCTAGTGTGTAAATTTCTACCACCTGCAACATTTTCTATGTACGGACTTAAAAGTTACGCTGTGAATTGCTCAGAAAGGAATAAGCTGTAGCAAAGTCAGATTTGAGTTTTCTTGCTGGGTATGTAAATGCCCATAACAGTAAGGGATATAATGGAAAGTAATGAACGGGAAGAGGATTGAGATCTCCAGGTTATCTAGCTCCTCGTGCATTTTTCCCTTTTCCCCCCCAGAATCATAGCATAGATGCACAGCACTAAAAGCCACTCTATGACAGTGAATTCTGAGAGTACATCAGATTCTCTCATTCCAAATACCAAGCTATTTAAGGCAAGATTTAAAAAAAAATTTAAAAATAAGATACACATCAATCAAAACAATATTCCACCATAGATTATATGCAGAAACAGATGTGTGAACACAGCTGCATTTCATTGAAGAAAAAAACCAACCACCCAAACCTTCAGCTGTCGAGTCATTTCCAACTTATAGGAGTCCTATAGAGGACAGAATAAAATGGACCTATATGGTTTCCAAAGCTGTAAACTTCACAGAAGCAGACAACATCATCTTTCTGAGAAGTAATGGGTGAGTGTAAGCTACACACTTTTCAGTCAACAGTAAAGGGCTTAACCACTGTGCAACCAAGGTCCATCTTCTATTAAGTTATGTGTGATTTATAAAACTATAAAACCATTGTCACTCTCATTATTTTATTTACTTTAAAAATTATATT
>NW_006399753.1:33948170-33963058 GCF_000299155.1 Elephantulus edwardii | reverse complement strand
CCTCTGATCTCTAATATATTAAACATTATTTTTTTCTTTTTTCCCTTTTTTATTAATTTAAATGGAAGTTTACAGAGACTTTGGATTTCTATTCATTCATTGTTGTACTTTTCTACCTGCCCTGCCCCAATTCACTCTTCTCTTTGAAAAGGAAAAGAAAAAGAAAAATTCTGTCATTGTTATACAATCCCTCCCCCCAAGTCCACTCCATTATACAGCCTTCATTCTGGACTCTCGTCATGACAATAATACCTAATCATATATCCCTTTTAAACAGTTCTCTCCCTCATCTGTTTCAATGGAGTATACATTATTTATCCCATGCTTCTCAGTCTCCCCCCAACTCTGATGTCAGTCCCGTTTTACAGCAGTGGCACTATGAAGTATTTGTCCTTTTGTGACTGAGATATTTCACTCAGCATAATGTCCTCCACTGTCACCCACTTTGTATAATATTTCATGAGTTCCTTGTTTTTCAATGCAGCATTGTGTTAATATATCACAGCTTCTCTATCCATTCATTTGTTAACGGGTATTTGGGTTGCTACCCTCTCTTTGCTATTGTGAACAACACAGCAATAATCATAGGTGTGCATGTATCTGCTTGGGTAACAGTTCTGAATTCTTTACGGTGTAGTCCCAATAGTGGAATTTCTGGGTCAAATGGCATTTCTCGTTCCAGCTTTTTGAGAAAGCGCCATATTGTCTTCCATAGTGATTGCACCATTTTACACTCCCATCAATAGTGAATAAAGGTTCCAGTTTCTCCACAACCTCATCAGCATTTGATGTTTGCTGTTCTGTCAAATTTTGCTGTTCTTACTGATGTGAGTTGATATCTCATAGTTGTTTTGATTTGTATCTCACTTAGAGCTAGGGATTTTGAGCGTTTTTTCATGGGTTTGTTTGCCATCTGAGTGTCTTCTTTGGTGATGTGTCTGTTCATATTCTGTGCCCATTTTTTAATTGGGTTACTTACCTTTATCTTGTTGTGGTAAATAGTAAACAATATTATGATCTATATTATTCAATGGTCTTTGGGGTCCTTACTAATTAATAAGAGTGTAAAGAGATCCTGAGACCAGAAAGTTTGAAAATCATTCCTCTATGGTATCCCACGTAAGTAATTGAAAGTTCTATCAATAAATCAGTAAAGAAGTATTATTATTTTTATGACATTTAAAAACCAGCATATATTCAGGAAAACATTAGCAGAATAAATAGCATATTAACAGAGGCTTGGGGCCCAAGTTGATATAGCAATGCTATGAACAACAGATCTGAACTACCTAGACTTGCTGGGGTCATAAAGTAACTGACCCCACCCCCACCTCATATAGACCACATACACAGTGGAACAAAACATTGCCTATCATGGTGATTGGCTGCCACTTGGGTCATTGTGATCCATACAGTTTTTATTTTATGTATTTGTTTGTTTGTTTTACATATTTGAACAAACAGACACTGCCCTGAATGCACTCACCAAGTTGTGCTAAGAAACCTGGAGGACAACCATCTGGCCAATTGACTGAAAGAGATCTATATTCGTTCTCATTACAAAGAAAGGTGACCCAACAGAGTGTGGAAATTATCAAACAATATCATTAATATCACATGCAAGGAAGATTCTGCTGAAAATTATCCAAAGCAACTGAACAGCACATCAGCAAAGAACCACCAGATGTTCAGATTGAATTTAAAAGGGGCTGGGGTTCCATGGATAATATAGGTATTGTTAGATGGATCTTGGCTGAAAGCAAAGAGTACTAGAGGAATGTCTATTGGTGTTTCATTGACTACACAAAAGCATTTAACTGTGTGGATCACAATAAACTGTGGCCAACTCTAAGAATGAGAATCCCAGAACACTTGATCATGCTTATGGAAAACCTCCTGGACCATGAGGCAGTCATTAGAACAGATCAAAAATTCACTGCATGGTTCAAAATTGGGAAAGGTGCACACCAGGGATGTGTCCTTTCTCCATACCTTTTCAATCTATATGCAGAACAGATCATTCTGGAGTCTGGGCTCTATGAGGAGGAATGTGGCATCAGGATTGGAGGTAGATGCATCAACAACCTGCATTATGCAAATGATACAATCTTGCTTTCTGAAACTGAAGAGGACTTTACGTGCTTGCTGCAGAAGGTCAAGGACTGCAACTTTCAATATGGATTGAAGCTCAACATCGAGAAAACAAAGATTCTCACCACTGGGCCAATTGGTAGCATTAGGATAGAAAGTGAGGAGATTGAGATTATTAACAATTTTAGTTTACTTGACTCCACAATCAACACTCTTGGTAACAGCAGCCAGGAAATTAAAAGATAAATTGTACTGTGAAAGTCTGCTGTCACGGACCACTCCAGAGTACTGAAGAGCAATGACATCAGTCTGGACACTCAGGTGCTCCTGATCCAAGCCATAGTCTTCACAATTACTTGTTATGCACCAGAAAGCTGTACAATGACTAGGGATGATAGAAAGAGAATTGATGCTTTTGAACTGTGGTGCTGGAGAAGAGTGTTGAATATAGCGAGGACTGCCAGGAGAACAAACAGGTTTGTCCTGAAGAAGGTGAAGCCGGAATGCTCCTTGGAGTCAAGGATTCTGAAGCTCCATCTGACATACTTTGGGCATGTTGCAAGGTGGGACTGGTCCTTGGAGAGGGACGTCATGTTTGGCAGAGTGGAGGGATGGTGAAGGAGAGGAAGACCTTCGATTAGATGGATTGATTCTGTGACTGGAGAGGTGGGAATAAGTGTGTTTGAGATGGCTAGGTTGGCACAGGATAGAACAGCATTTAGAACTCTTGTACATAAGGTCGCTATGAGTCACAAGTGACTCGATGGCACATAACAACAACAACAACCTAACACTAAAGGAAATCTCTCATTGTCTTGTTTTTGGTTGGTTAGTTGGTTTCTTTGTGTTTATTTTCCGTAAATCTCACTCTTATTTGTTGTCTACAATTCCACTCTAATATCAAGTCAATGCAGACAGAGAACTTGGCTATCTTCCTCAATGCTCTGTCCCCAGTCGTTTGATAGAGGCTGATATATAGCAGAGTGATTGAATAGCTGACTAAATATATTAACTATTTGCTTCCAAATGTAGGACATTGAGAAAAACTAAGAAATCCAGATACAATTTTTATTAATTATTTTTGCCTACCTTTTGTGAAATACTAAGAATTTCTTAATTATTAATTATCACTGTTATCTGGGTAGATTTTCTTATCAAGCATTGAAGTATTGCCTACGGCTAAGCCTAATCAGGCCTCCAAGTGAGAATGACTCTCCTCAGTAGAAGACACCAAGCAACAGACCCTGAGGAAAACTGCTGCAGCAAAACCAAGATTGACAGAGCTTTGTTACAAATTTTTCCGTGACCACATTTACTGTTTGTTGTATTTTTTTCCTCATTTTTTTCTCATAATAATATTTTTTAAAGTTCCATGCCTATTTATATACAAATGTCAAGAATGAACTCAGACTACTACTGTTGTTTCTGTTAGGTGAAACCAAGTCAACTATGACTCACAGTAACCTTCGGAACAACAGTTAAAACCTTGCCCTTTCCTGATCCACAACTACCTGTGTCATGTACAAATCCATCGTTATAGTCACTGTGTCAGTCCATCTTGCTGAGTATCTTCCCTGCTTTTGCTGACCTTCTACTTTAACCAGCAGAACTGGCCTCTAGATAATGATAAACATAAGTTTCTATTGAAAGAATAAGTTTGTGCCATAGCAAGACCTTTAAGTGTTTATTTAAAGAAATTTTTCATGCAAGGCCAACATCTGCTTAAGTAGAAATCTGATCTTTGCCCACAGGAAGCTTATACTCACTGCCGTTTACTGGATTCTTACTCATCTAATAGAACAGCCCCATAGAATGTATGAGGCTGTAATCATTATGGAAAATGGCAAGAATCTTATTTGCTCTCTCTTATAGGTTACTCTTTGTTTCTCCATAGCTGCTTTCAGAATTCTCTCATCTTTGGTTCTGGCAAATTTGACTATGATATGCCTTGATGTTTTTCTTTTGGGATCTATCCTATATTGCGCTCACTCACCTTCTTGAATATATATCCTAGAAAGTTTTCTTGTAGTAATTCTTCCACAACTTTCTCAGTGCCTTTACGTGCTTCTTCCTGCTATGGGATTTCTATTATGCACATGTTATTCCTCTTGATGGTGTCCCACATTATTCTTAGGCTTTCTTCTTTTCCCTTCCTTTTTTATTCTGCTCTTTGTTCTAGCAGATCAGTGGTGACAATTCTTCCTATTTCACTGGTTCTAGGTTCCATCTCTTCACCTGTGTTCATATGCCCCACCAACATGTTGACAGCATCTGAAACATTGATCCTCATATTCTGGGATGTGGTTTCTTGTTTTTTCCAGAGCCTCTAATGCTTGATTTGTTTTATCTGCATTGTCTTGGATTGCTTTTTTAAGTTCTTCTTGGTTTTTGCTTCCAGAGTCCTGTAATTCTTCGACTTTGTCTTTTATTCATTAAAAATATTGTCATTGTTCTTTTGAATTCTGTGACAGAAAGTTCCATCAGACTTACTGGCTTCAGGAAACCCATTTGTATTGTGTTACTTTTGGGGAGTGACATCTTGTTTGGGGTTTCTGTAGGATGTAAGGTAGTCTGCTTCTTCCATGACATTGCTGTGGTAGAGTTTTTCATGTGTGAGGCCTTAGCAGGCTCTAGGTCTGACAACCATGACTCAGAAAGTCACTGCTTCAGAGAAGGGCAGGGCAACATACCCTTCCTGAGTTTCTCTCTGAATTTTTGACTGAAGGACAGACTTGCTTCAGTTAGGGAAAGATATGGCCTGTGAGGCAACTGCTGCAGGTAGGCTAGGCAGGTTCAAGGTGCCCAGGGCTAAAGGCAGCTGAAGCTTTGGGAGGGGGAGGAAATGGCTTCACCTGTGATATTGCTGTCCCTAGCACAGTTCAGAGGGGCGGCAGTGGGTCATCCTCCAGGTAGCAGGGCCAGGTCCTCCAGATGATGTGGATGTAAAATGGTGCAACCACTATGGAAGATGACATGGCACTTTCTCAAAAAGTTAGAAATGGAAAAGCCATTTGACCCAGCAATTCCACTACTGAGACTATACCCTAAAGAATCCAGAACTGCCACCCAAACAGATATATGCACACCCATATTTATTGCTGTGTTGTTCACAATAGCAAAGAGAAGGTAGCAACCCAAGTACCCAACAACAAATTAATGGATAGAGAAGCTGTGGTATATTCACAGAATGAAATACTATGGAGCACTGAAAAGCAAGGAACTCATAAAATATTATACAAAATTAGTGACCCTGGAGGACATTATGCTGGGTGGAATATCTCAGTCACAAAAAAAGACAAATACTGCATGATGCCACTGTTATAAAACAGGACCGACATGGGGGTTGGGCGGAAACTGTTTAAAAAGGGTGGATAAATAATGAACACTGCATTGAAACAGGTGAGGGAAAGACCATCTAAAAGAAAGTAATAATTCGGTGTAATTTGCATGGCAACAGCACAGAATAAGAAGTGCACAACAAAGTGGACTGAGTGGTGGGGGAAGGAAGGAAATTGTGCAACAATGAAAGACTCAATGAATGAATAGAAATCAAAGTTTTCTGTAAACTTCTGTTAAAATATCAATTAAAAAATTAATTTAAAAACGAAAAAAAAATGTGGCAAGAAGCTGCACTGCAATCTTGAAGGCACACCATTTTAATTGACCAACTGCTTGGTGAGAAAAGGATGGGCAATCTCCTCCCAGGTAATTAACTAACTCTAAAATCCCACTGGAGTGTCAGCTATGGTTCAGTTCCAATTCCATGGTACTCAACAATAACACAACAGTGTTGAACGGAAAATAGCAGTGGTCCCACCAGCCACTTAATAGGAGAAAGATGAGCAGTCTTCTCCCATAAAGATTTACACCTCAGAAAACCGAGAGATGGTTGTTTTGTGTTGGAATTTGACTCAAGTAGAGTAAGAATCTTTATTGGAAGCAGGCTGAGGAAGCACTGCTTTCAGGGAAGCACTGCTTTGTCATTCAGTAAGCACCTGGGCACACTTAACCACTGTTTCACAGGGGTTTCTTCAGCAGCAAAAATTTTTAAAAACCAACCACCAAAAACCAAACAAAACTCACTGCTGACAAGCTGATTCAAATTCACAGTGACCCTCCATCTGTTTTGTGAGGCTGTGAATCTTTACTGGAGACAGCCCATTTTCCTCCCACTCTCAGAAAAGACAGGCAAAGTTTGAAAAGTCTGACTCAGAGACCTCACACAGACAATCACAGCTTCAACTATCTCCACCACCAGCCTACGTTCTGCCTAAAAAGACCTCTGGTCAAACCAATTCCAATTTGAGTTTTGTTTTGTCTTCATATGAATACAAACATTTCAATAGTCAAGTCCTTGTCATGGTGCAGCTTTAAACTGACAAATACTCTTAAGATTTGGAAAGGAATAAGGAAACAAGTCACTTTAACAGGCCCCAATTCGGTTTAACCCAGTCACCTAGAGCGTGTTGCTACTTGTGCAGCAAAAATCCAGGTTGCTGCTGGGCAGACTCTGAGAGAAAGGAACAGGTTGTGCCTATTTATTGCTGCTTTTTTGTTGTTCCCAAATAAATGAATGCTAATTGAGAGAGAGTGTGGTTTCATATTTTATGACACCCTGGATACATGCTAGGAAGTCTCAGGAGGGCTGCTTTAAATTAAAGCTAATGCTAAACTCTGCTTAATTAGCATTGCTGTGGCGGATTTCACTTTTCCCTGTTAGGGGAAGAATGTGCTATATTACAGTTTTCCTGTTGCAAAATGCTAAGCTCTATGATGGAGGTGAAGAAGTGATTTGGGAACTGAGTGACTTGCTGGCAAGGGAGAGCCAGACAGGATGGCATTTTACTAATTAAGATGAGTGGTGTGCTAACCAGATGGGAGGAATACGGAGTGAAACAATAGAAGAAATCCTTAGAATGACACCATTATTCTGAAAGTATTAAAATCAAATGAGGTTGGGGACCTAGAAGCAGTTTACAGTTTACAATTAAAAAAAAAAAGAAAAGAGAATCAGTTACTTATGAACATTATGTAATAAAAGCAATAAAGTAACTGAAAATTCCTCAATTCCATCTAACTCATCCATACAGATGGATGAATAACAGCAGAATTGAGATCAGATCCTAGTTTTGCCAAATATTATCACCAATAAGCATGATCTTAATTTTCTTTGGACTCCTTTAACCTCTTTCTCTGGTAATGGTTTTACGAATTGGCGTGTGATCCTTGTGCAGGGGACACGCTAATCTTCTCATCCAATTTTAGTATATGTACTACTGAAGCGAGCACTGGTAATGGCTTTACATTTGCTACCATTTACCTATAAGCTATGCAATGATTTTACTTTAAATCACATCCCCTTCCTAGAGTGCCAGAGCAAGAGACACCATGTTGGCTATCAGTTACCCAATCCGTTGTCAATTTTATTTGCTACCAACATGGAAACTAGTTGTTTCTGGTCTAGTCACAAGAAACTAACTCTGACCACTCCATAAAGTACAACCAAGCCCAAGGCATTTAAACAGATTAATATACCAAGTTTATCCATGAAAGGAATTCCAGTTTATAGTTTTACCTACAAATGGTTTACTAAGTAAACTGTCCCACCCACAGTCCCAAGAGGAAAATTCAGAAGTTAACCACTATTCAGATGCCTTGCCAAGTCAGAGAGGACTGTAGTCATCTCAGAATAAAGAAATGATTATTCAGCTCTCTGATACAAGTCAAAATACATTCACATCTCCTGTTCACAAGGAGCCAGCATAAAATGGGTACTGAGCTGGGAGAACAGGTGTGTTTGCGCTTGGAGGAAGCAGCTAGGGATATGAAAATGACTTAGCAGCTGGTGAAAAAGAAGATTGAAGTTGTGCCAGGCAAAGGGTGTTTTCTCCCTAATTATGCAAAAACCTTAATTTCATTGATCATGTTGTTCTCTTCTTTCTCCATCTAAGTGATATGAAAATCTATGTAACAGCTCTTTTGGGAAGTCAAAAATATTACCAGGGACACTGTGGTATGATGGATTGCTTTTATATTACCTTTTTTATCATGGTCTTTTAACTTCCATCAAATGATTGGGTGAGACTATTTAAATAAGATGCTTGTGATCCAACAAAGGAAAGGATTTGAATAGCTTGCTAATAATGAAAATAAGATACAAGGCACCTTTGTAGGGGTGGTACCATGAAAATGAGGTGTATAAAATCCTAACAAAGGAGTTGGTCCATTTTGTCTTATTTAGGCTTAAAATGAGCTATCCTAGGATGGGAAGATGGGAGCAGAGCACATACTTCGAGTCCGAGGTCCCTAAACTAAGACTCTCCTAGACCCAAGAGAAAGAAAGAAAAACTGTAACATCAGAAATAACAAGAAGGGCAGAGAAATGTAACAACAGAAACAGTACAATGATTTTCCTAGTTCATGACACAAGAAAGCTGACTCCCTTCTGGCTAAAGCTTTTTGGCAGAGCAAAGTGCTTCACAGCATTTATCTGTGGATCTAAAGAGTTTTGTAACACTTGCCTGAACAGGATAGAGACCTGGGTAACCAATAGGGTAAGCAAAGAAAGAGATTCACCAGGGGTCATGGCCAAGAAGAAGCTGTCCTAGGTGAAGAACTGCATCCTGAGTTACCCTTATTACAAATGAGTTGATACTGATCCCAACTTGTAACCTGTTATTTCTCTAATTTATATATTGTCTATTTGTTCTGTGTAGCCATTGGAGCAAATTAGTGAGCCCAGTAGAGAAGTAAAAACCGTGAGATAATTGGATGCCATCAGACTTGGTAAAAAGGGTAGAGAGATGAAGTCTGTCTGACCTTCCCTCATAGTAGTCAACCTTGGGCAGTTGATGCTGATAATGATTCTTCCCTAAATAAAACTCTTGAAGTTAAATGAGCAGGTCTGACACTGTTGTCATATGTTGTTGGTTTTTGTTTGTTGTTTTTTGTTGTTGTTGTTCTGTTTTTTGGCGTGGTGGGTTTTGTTTTTTTTAACACAGATACTTATTAAGTGAATGAATATCAAGGAACACCCTTTAGTAGATAAGTTTATTTGTTTGTTTTTAGGGTCTTTGAACCAATGTAAGCCTAATTAGAAAAAAAATATAATAAAATCTGGTCACTAGAGCTTGAGAAAAACATCACAATAGAAAAACACCTTTGAAAGCAAGACCCAGGAAAAACCAGAAAGCCTCTTTTTCTAATGACACTGTGATTCAATTGGTGGAATTCATCAATTTATTCATTTGACAAAAATGTATCAGATATATACTCTTTATGTACCCTTCATCAAACATGGATGTGCCAAACACTGAATTATACATTCAGAACTAAGGGTTACAAATACATTTTTTTGCCTTCCACAGATTCACAATCTAAGGGTGGGGGCAGGGGGAAACCCAAAATAAGTTGTTATGATCTAGTTGGAATCAACTCAATAGCAGTGGGTGAATAGTTTGGGTCAGTGACTGGGACAGCTTGGATAGGACTTCATTCAAATTGAGGTTAAGATGTCTTTTCATTTCAGGTGCTTATTCAATTTTTTAAATTTTTAATTTTAGCTGAGTTCTGGTGATTTGTGAGAAATCTGGCAAATTATTTCAACAAGGACAGGGACCTCGTTCACCCATGTCTGAGCACATGATCCAGCAAGTCTTTTGTGAATTTCCTCTGCAATCCTACAAGTGATGATATAGGAACTTGTAAATTGCACATGCTTATCTTTTCCAGATCCAACTAGAGAAAAATACAGACAATATAAAAGTAACAAGTTCCCAGTGCTCACTTGGAAAAAAGAACAACTGCTCAAAAATGTGTTAGTGGCATCACTGTCCTATATTCCAGTTCTCACCCACTCAAGGAAGCAACGCGTGCCAGCAGACCAAGGAGTGGAGGCTACCTTCTGACTTTACAGCTTGTGGTTGTGAACCAACATTACACATCTCTCCACACTGTCAGAAACAGTATCAGCAGTCCTCAGAGCTGGAAACAGCAGTCGCAGTACGAGGTCCCATGTCTCTCTGTTTGACTTATAAAATGTCAATCATTGTGTGGTCTCAGATACGTTGACTTGCTCACTGTTTGGTAACATTGCAATGACAATGTGTTTTAAATATATGCTGGAAGGACAATTTAAACACTTGACAGCAGTGAGAGTCAAGACAGACCATATTTCCTTTCTGAATCTGGTATGCAAGAGAATCTGCACATACTGCCAGTGTTTTATTGTCATTTACATAGTTTTCAAATGTGAAAGTGTTGGTTAAGCAGACATTTTGCTGCTTGATTTTACCTTGAGAGTCTGATAGAGAGAGGAAGGTTTACTCATTTAGGAGAACAAAAAGTATTACAGTCTATGGCCTCAACCTACAGGTTTTCTCATCATTTTGTTCAGTCTGTGTACATGCTACTTCTTTCCTTAAACCCCTCTTCAACCCCTAGACCGCTAGGTTGGCTCTTGCTGCCTTAAAATGGTCCTTGTGGCTCATTGTTATTAGGGAAAGGGCCCAAGGATAATATCAATAAAGAAAAAATATAAAATGTACTAATATAAAATATAATCTACTGGAATATTAAACTGTATTTTATTTTCCAATTATTTTATTTTCCTCACCAGTCCCTTTCCAGAAAATTAACTCAACCCTTTGAGTTCTTTTGTTCCAGAATAGGCCCATATTGTGATTTTGTTTCCTAACAACTATTAGTTCCTTGAAGATCGTGTAATACAGGAATAATAAAAGAGAAATTGGCCTCATGGATAATTTTTCCCTCTATATAAAGAAATTAAGGAGCTCTGGTGGCCTCATTCTAGTGGGTAAGGAGTTGTGCTACCAACCCAAAGAAAGGGGGTTCAAATCCCAGCTACTCTGAGGGAAGAAGGTGGGCAATCTCCTCCAGTGCAATTTATAGACGCTGAAACACAGCTGAAAGGTTAATAATCATTAGCTCTAACTCGATGGCAATGACTTAGCAATACCAGACAGTAAAAGGCTGAGACTTGCACATGGCTCTTTAAATACAGCCTCAACAGAAGTAATCATGACCATGACTGAGAAGCAAATTCACCCTCTTCAAAGGAACTATCTTGACTTTGAGAGCGAGCATACTGGTCATTGTTATAATGGACCAGACTTATTTTTAAACCTCTAGAAAGAACACAATGAAGCACAATGACAAAGACTGAATTTCCTGTCTGTTCAGATATTACAATAAATAAGACATTTCTTACTTCTGTTTATACAACTTTGTGATTTCAGATTCAATAGTTTCAAAGTATATGTGTTGTTATTGTTGTTATGTGCTGTCAAGTTGTTTGCAACTCACAGCAATGCTATGTACAACAGCCCTAAACCCTACTGTAACTTTTGCCCATCTCGTTGTCTCTGACTACCCCTATTCCTCCAGTTACTGAATCAATCCCCCTCATAGAGGGTCTTCCTCTCCTGTGCTGTCCCTTCATCCTCCCAAGTATGATGTCCCTTTCCAAAGACTGGTCCCTCCTTGCAACATGTTCAAAGTATGTCAGACAGAGCTTCTGAATCGTTGCCTCCAAGGAGCAGCCTTGTTTTACCCTCTTCAGGACAAGCCTGTTTGTTCTCCTAGCAGTCTGTGGTATACTTAATACTCTTCTCCAACACTACAGCTCAAAGGCATCATTTCTCCTTCTATCATTCCTAGTCATTATCCAGCTTTCTGATGCATAGCAAGTGATTGCAAAGGCCATGGCCTGAATCAGACACACCTTAGTCTCAAGACTGACATCATTGCTCTTCAGTATTTTGGAGAAGTCTCTGACTGCAGACTTTCCCAATGCAATTCATCTTTTAATTTCCTGACTGCTGATGCCAAGAGTGTTGATTGTGGAGTCAAGCAAACTAAAGCTGTTAACAATCTCTATCTTTTCACCATCTATCATGATGCTGCCAGTCAGCCCAGTGGTGAGAATCTTTGTTTTCTTGATGTTGAGCTTCGATCTATATTGAAGGCTACAGTCCTTGACCTTCTGGAGCAAGCACTTCAGGTCCTCCTAAGTTTTAGCAAGTAGGGTTGAGTCATCTGCATAATGCAGATTGTTGATGAGTCTTCCTCCAAAGCAAATTGGCCACATTAATTATCAGCCCTTCTACTCAGATGCCTTTATACCTGATAAGGTAGGTGATTGCTCTTCTTCCCAGCTTTTCAACCTGTACGCAGAGCAGATTATATGAGAGGCTGGGCTCTATGAGGAGAATTGTGGCGTCAGGATTGGTGGAAGATCTGTTAATAATCTGTGTTATGCAGATGACACAACCCTGCTTGCTGAAACTGAGGAGGACCTCATGCACTTGCTGCAGAGGGTCAAGGACTGCAGCCTTCAGTATGGACTGAGGCTCAATGTCAAGAAGACAAAGATTCTCACCACTGGACCAATTGGGAGCATCAGGATGGATGGCGAAGAGATTGAGATTGTTCACAGCTTCAGTTTGCTAGGCTCCACGGTCAACACTCTTGGCACCAGCAGCCAGGAAACCAAAAAACGTACTTTGATGGGAAAGTCTGCTGTTAGGGACCTCTCTAAAGTACTCAAGAGCAACAGTGTCTCTCTGGAGACTAAGGTGCACCTGATACAGTCCATGGTCTTTGCAATCACTTGTTATGCATCAGAGAGCTGGACAATGACTAGGGAGGATAGAAGGAGGATTGACGCCTTTGAGCTGTGGTGCTGGAGAAGAGTATTGAATGTACCATAGACTGCCAAGAAAACAACCAGATTCATCCTAGAGAGGCTTAAACCAGGCTGCTCCTTGGAGGCAAGGATTCTGGGGCTTCGTCTGACATACTTTGGACATGTTGCCAGGAGAGACAGGTCTTTGGAGAGGGACATCATTCTTGGGAGGGTGGAGGGACAGTGCAGGAGGGGAAGACCCTCTATGTGGTGGATTGATTCAGTGACTGGGGTAATCGGGATGCATGTGTCAGAGGCAGTGTGACTGGCACAGGACAGAGCAGGGTTTAGGGCTGTTGTACGTAGGGTTGCTATGAGTCTCAAAAGACTCGACGGCACATAACAACAACAACAACAACAATAACAGCTGCACTTTGTAAGATAGTGCTGAGTTCCACAAGTGCTATGAATTGACTGTCGGAAGATTTAGAATCTATTACTTGGATTGTGATTCAATTCCACAAACTTTTCTTGAACACCAGTTTGTGTTTGTCAAGGACTGTGAGGGTTAAAGATTTTGAGATTTTACCTAACAACAACATTAGGTAACAAGTAATCCTGTCACAGTATCGTGCATGCCGGCAAATTACAAGACTTTTGGACAGAGACAAAAGAACGTTGTTACTCATGGCATAACCAGCAGCTTGAGTATTATTATTTGTGTCTATTTCCCTGATCCCCAAAACTCACAGGGCGGTAAGATGTGTCCAGATGAATGTTTTTACAGTCAGTGAATTATCAGGAGAGGAACCCTAACTTATGGAAGTTGGATCTTTTATACTGGGCAGTAAGCATACCTGACCTTTACCTCAGAGGAAAGCACTATTTCTGTCTTTGGAGACTGCTGTACAAATCTCCTTGAAACGGCAACATGCCACATCCATGGAAAATTGTCTCCCAGAAATTCTAAGGCAGCTGAGTGAGACACATGTAAAGGCAAAAGAAACATGACCTCCAATCCTCAATCCTCCAATCCTCAAAGAATTTTAAAAAGCTCAATTTGCTGTTGTGGAACTACAAGAACTGCACTTTGCAGTATTTCTCTTTCTGTGATTATAAAATAGAAATGATATCTACCCACTCACTACTTATTTTAAGAAGTAAAGGGAAAAGAACAATCTGACAAATGCTTGAATTTCATGATGGACATTCTAAAATAATAGAACACCATATTAAAATTTTAAAAAAAATTTAAAATCCCACCAGGTTCTTATCACACTCTTATTCTTTGATGCTTTGGGGGAAATGTGAGAAACATGCAGATATTTCATTCGCATAAGATAGAAACACTGATTTTTTTTTATTATTGAACATGAAAAGCTATTGTTTCATCAAACTGTAAAATTAACTAAAATCAAAACACCAAATCATATGTCATTACTCACACTGACCGGATGTGGATCAGAGTAGAACTATGTACCTGAGGGGTTTCAAAGACTGTGATTTTTTTTTTTCTGTCACTTCAGGTTTATTTTAATTCTTTTTTTTGCCCATAGTCATTCATATGAGTTGTGTTTGTATATGTACTTTGGATCTTACACAATCACTCATATATATTTTATATACTTAATTACCATTACTCTATGCCTATTATCAAAGACTGTGATCTTTAAGAAATAAATTGCCATGCCTTCTATCTCCTGTGGAAAACCATAGGTAGACATGAATCATTCAATTACTAATCAAATACTTTTAGCACTACTAAAGTCTACTTAAACCTGACTTTGAAACAGACAATCGAACTGTTTCGTACAGTTTCCTTGACTATAACCTTATGGAAACAGATCGCCAGGTCTTCCTTCCATAGCATTGCTGATTGCCTTCAAACAGCAATACTTTTATATTGTTCTATTTAAGATTGAACTTACTGCCAGAGAGTCAGTTCCCTATGTGATTGGGACTGCCCATCTTTCTCCTAAGTAGTGGCTAGTGGATTTGAACCATTGCCTGTTGCCTCATAGAGGCCCTACTTTATATTGCCTTCGTTTTCCTTCATAGAAAATTGTTTCTTTGACATGATTTTGATGCCCTGAAAAACACATCTTCTGAAAGTCTTAGCTACTGAAGGAATGGGAAAATTTCTCTGACAGCA
>NW_006399753.1:33934426-33946518 GCF_000299155.1 Elephantulus edwardii | reverse complement strand
TCTTTTAATACTTCCTGGATCATTTAACATTCTGCCGAAAGCATCCTTGATTATAGCAACTCGAGGTTTGAATTTGTTCTTCAGTTCCTTGAGCTTAATATATGCTGAGCGAGTTTGACTACTCATTTTAGTAGAATACCAATTTATGAGTTAGACCATGTTCTTTTGTAATGAGTGAAAGGGAATGTACATTTCTTCTTGAGTGAAGAAATCTATTGTAAGTTTGACTATATTTAAGTCTCCTTGATTTCATTATTTCTATTCCAAGAAAAATGACTATTGGAAAAAGTTTCAATATAACATGACATACGAATGAAGAACAGTTCCTTTTGTTAAAAAAAAAAAAAAAAAAAAGAGTATTTTTCTCCCCTGCTTTCCCCCCTTACTTTTCTGGGAAATAAGAAGTGGATTAGATTCAGCTTCAACTGTTTCTAGTGTTTTATTTCTTCAGGGTACACACTATTAAGCAGATCATGACTTTAATTTCCCTGGTCTAAGCAAAACACTCACTAACTTTAGCATCTGTCATATTCAAGCACAACTGACTAATCTTTGAAAATGGTTTCACTCCTTCATGATGTACAGCACAAGATGTAAGTTAGCACTATCTGACTACACAGGCCCCTATTTATAATTTTTTCAATGTCACAGCTAATGTATACTAGTGTGTACAGAGCACAACACCTACCTAGGACAATTATTTCTTTAATAAATCCTGTTAATGTCATAACTATTGATTCTCTCCTCTAAATTCTGAGGAAGACAACATCAGTCAAGCATTAAATAGGAGGTGGGCAGAGCCCACAGAAATGCACCATGTAAGTTTGAGACTAGTTATAAATTGTATTTTCCACTTAGTTAACCTTTACAGATTGATGACACTTAGTTTGAAACCATAACTCGTGGCAGTCATATGGCCACACATCTGTCCCGAACCACAAAATTGTTCCTATTACTGAACCTATCTTAAAATCAACCCATTGTCAATCCCTAAATCACTGATGTTTTTAAAGAAGCACTCATTTTTCGCACTTCCTCTGATTTAGAAACTACAGCTGTATTTCATTTAATATCTGGTATCCATTTTGTAAAGTTGCTGTTTTGTTGGTTTTTTTTCCTCTTTGAGCTCAGCCTTATTGAGTTCATCAAAATGGATGAGGCATGCTCAGATTTAACCACTAACTGATCAGTGGTTATCCATATGGATAATCTGAAGGTGATTTAATTCCATCAATGATTCTGATATCTGCAGGGCCTCAGGACTCGGGGCTCTGAGTGCATTCCAGTGTATTCAGTCATAGTTGATGCTGCAAACTAGAAAAGGACAGAATTTGTAAGCTGTGGGTATGCCAGAACAACCACTGGAACAGGGGGAATTGTAAATCAAAGTTTTGAAATTGCAACTTGGGGGGGGGACCCAACCCTGGCAATCTTGTTGTTGTTGTTATGTGCCATCGAGTCACTTGCAACTCATAGTGACCCTATGTACAACAGCTCTAAACCCTACTCTTTCCTGTGCCAACCTTATTGTCTCTGACACACCTACCCTCAACCCCGTCCATACTTTTCAGAGTCTATACTTTGCTCCTTTCTCCCACAGAGATGCTGGATTAAAATTGCCAGCCATATGGGTTGGCAACACAACTCCTTACCCACTAGGCCATCAGAGCACCCTTCTTTAAAAACTAGCCAGTGAAAGCATTATGAATAACAATAGGACATTGCCTGATATAAAAGCCAAAGATGTGCCACTCAGCTTGGAAGGCATTCAAACTCAAATGGCGAAGAGTTACCTTTTTAAATTTGAGTAAACTTTAGAATTGATGGGGTAAAGTTTTGGAGATCCTCATTGGATGATGTGATGTGACTCAAAAGGAGGAGAAGCAGTTGAAAGCATCTATTAATAATTGAACTGTGGCACATAGAAAATATTAATCTTAGAAAATTGAAGTGAAAAATTAAATAAAATATGAAAAGATTGATATCTTAGGCATTAGTGATCTAAGATGGTCTAGTAGTGACCATTTTTTTAAATTTGAACAGCCATATGGCTACTATGGGGAGCTCTGGTAGCCTAGTGGCAAGAAGCTGCACTGCAATCCCCAAGGCACACTATTCAAGGCCATCAGCTGCTCCATGGGAGAAGGATGGGCAATCTCTCCTTTCTAAAAACCCACTGGAGGGTCTGCTATCGGTCAGTTCCAACTAGATGGTGCATAACAACAACAATAACAGGATAGCTATTATGCTGGAAATTAAAAATTGAAGAGGAACAGCATTATAAACATCATAAAAAAAAGCATTTCAAAGCCTTTCCTGAAATATAACACTATGAGTGAGAGGATAATATCCACAAATACAGTATTTATTTATCTTCTCTCAGTCAAACTCTAAGTCAATCATTTTCTACAGGCTGCCTGGTAAGATACAAGGGAAGGAACATAGAGGTAGATGAGATACAATTGGGGAGAACCCCAGCAAACTGTGGGAGGTAGAGACTGCTCCTTTATATGGGGAAGAGGATCAGAAAGACCATCTGCAGGCAGAAGATGCCACGGCCTCTGAGGGCAAAGCCCAGAATGGGGTAGGAGAAGGACTGCTGCTTCCTTTCTAGCATCCATTTTTATTTTCCTTCTTTTCATTTTTTTCAATGACATTTTCCTTTGAATTTTTTAGTATGATGATGGTGTTGATGTTTTTCCCATTATTCATTCACTTTTTAACCATTAGTATTTAATCTATTATCAGCCAATCTATTAATATTCAACTATTCTTAAAATGATTTCTAAATTAGGTCTGGATATACGGTAGGTCATATTTTGACTTTCGTAGACATGTTTAATCCACCCTCCCACCACCAGCTTAACCTAAACTTACATTGGTTGTTCATGGAAGAACAGTTAATGTAACTATCATTCAAATTTACAAACCAACCACTAACACCGAGATGAAGAAATTTATTTTACAAACTTCTGTATCTTGAAACTGATTAAACGTGCAATCAAGATGCACTGATAATTACTAATAATTAAAATGCTAAAGTCAGACACAAGAAAGGATCAGTACTTGGAAAGTATGACCTTAGAGATCAAAATAATACCAGAGGTTATACGACAGAATTTTGAAAGATCAACAACTTATTCACTGCAAATACATTTTTGCAACAATATAAACACGACTATACATGAGCTTTTGAGATGGAAAATTGTGGGAACCAAATTCATTAGATCTATGGAAAGAAACAGTTAAGGAAAGTTCAATATCATCACTCAGAATAAAACTAGAGGGAAACAGTGAACAATCAATGTAAGTTCAGGTTAAGCTGGGGGGGGATTAAGATAGATATATACATATGTGTGTGTATAAATATATATATTTATATATAATATATATGTATTATATATATATATATTATATATATATATGTATATAGATGTATTGCTTTGGGCAAAATGTGCCCCCAAAGACCTCTTTATGAAATACAATGTGAATAAAGGAAAGTGTGAAACACAATGTATACAAATTTTGTATGCAAACCAATATACAATAAAAATACATATTTTTTTAAGAAAAGACATAGTCTCAAGGGCAAGTGGCATATGTCATAGTATTTTCAATTGCCTCATATGATACAATATGAGCTCTTTTTTATAATGAATAAATAAATTTGACTTATGTGCTCATATTCTTTTTTTATGTGCTTATATTCTTCTTTTTTTTTAATGCTTATATTCTTGCAGGAAGATGCCATAAGCCATAGTATTTCCAATTGGCTCAAATGCTGCAAAATCTAGAAAATTAATAAAGAAATAAAAAAAGAACTGGCATATTTTACTTTGGTATTGGCAAAGAATATTAAATATACTTACCATGGACAACCAGAAGAGTGAGCAAATCTATCTTGGAAGAAATATGAGAATGATGACATTTCACTGCACATCATATGGACATGTTAATCAAGAGGGGCCAGACCAGGAGAAGGCCATCATGCCTGATAAAGTAGAGGATTAGTGAAAAAAAGAAAGACTGTCAACAAAATGCATTAACACAGTGGCTGAAACAGTGGGCTCAAACATGGCTTCAAGCCAAGCAGTGCTTCATTCTATTTATACATAAGACCTTGGTGAATCAGAACTGTCTTGATAGCACCTAACAACAACAAAACCTTGATGTAGTACACAGCTGCATACATCTACATAAAGAGGGGTTTTTTTACACCCAACCCATGTGTTCATATGTTAAAGAATTCATTGTCATCCATCTATTATATATAGAACATAACTTTATGGATATAAAAACCACTGCTGGCAAGTCTACTTTGACTCCTAGGGACCCTACTGGCACAACAGAACTGCTCCACAGGCTTTCCAAAGCTGTAAATAAATCTTCATAGAAGGAAACTGCCATGTCTTTGTCCCATAGAGTGGCCAGTGGGTTCAAACTGCCAACTTTTCTGTTAGAAAGAGAGTGCTTAACCACCATGTCACCAGAGCTTCTTTTATGAATATGTTGTTCTTGTTATTAGATGCTATCAAGTCAACTACAATTCATGGTGACCCTTTAACAGCAGATCTGAATCCTGCCCTAGCCTATGCCACCCTCATCATCTCTGATATACTTGAACCTGTTGTTACAATCACTGTGTTAACCCATTGTATTGAGTGTCTTCCTCTTTTTCTAATCCTCTGGCTTTCCCAGCATGATGTCTTTTTCCCAGGACTAGTCCCTCCTAGCAACAAGACCAAAGTATATAAGAAGAAGGTTCAACATCTTTGCTTCTAAAGGAGCATTCTGGTTGCACTTCTTTCTAGGCAGACTTGGTTGTTCTTTTGGCAGTAGTACTCTCCTGCACCACCACAATTCCAAGGCATCGATTCTTCTTCTGTCATCTTTATTCATTGTCCAGTATTCAGATTTTTATACATGAAAAGATAAAGTGTCCTAGTGGCAAGAAGCTGCACTGCAATCCCAAAGGCACACAGTTCAAGGCCACCAGCTGCTCTATGGGAGAAGGATGTGCAATCTCCTCCTGTGTGAGTAACTGCCTCTAAAAACCCACCAGAGGATCAGTGATGGGTTAGTTCCAACTCTATGGTACATAACAACAAAGATATAACAGGCTTTTTACTCTCTGGGGAACATAGCATATATGCCAAAGAAAGGTCCCAAGTATCCCAAGTGCAAATGCTACATCTGTCTCTCACTGTCTCTTGTTGTTGTCATGTGCCATCGAGTCAGAACCAACTCATAGCTAAACCTACAGTTTTTCAGGACAGACAGTTTTCAAAGGCAGTTAATCACAAAGGAAACTGCCCATCTTTCTCCCACAGAGCTGGTGGATTTGAAGTGCACACCTTTGGGTTGGCAGCACAACTGCTTATAACCAAGCCACCAGAAGTCCTTTATTATCTATTAGTCTCTCTAAATGGGCTTTCTCGTCTGACAAAATCTAATTTAGAAGGTTGTTGCTAAATCAAAATGAGAAAGTCAAATAGAGCCTAAAATTTAGCTTCTTCCTCCTTTCTTTCAAGGGAATTAACAGACTAATTGTAAAGGTAATATTAAAAATAAAAAGTCTCCACATTCCCAAGATTAGCCTTTTTTGGAGTTGCTTCACTTCAAAGCAGTCTAATTAACACCATTCCTCACCTTCACCCACGCATTCATCAGTTTCAACAACAGTTAATCACTAGCAGGAGGTCATAGAGCCCAACAAATCCTCTTAATCCCAATTTATGCTACTGAGTATCTGTTTGTTACAGGAAATTTAAATAAGATGAAAATACAATACTCATTTATAGATTTTAAAAAAGACATAGAACATCAAATTCTTGCTTCCCATACATTTCTAAATTCTAGCACAATAGAAAGGTATCCCTAATTAAATATATTATATTAATTATATTATATTGATTATATGATATGATATTATTATAATTATTTGTAGAGATATGTTTAAGCTTTAGTAGAGTTGCTTTTTATAGGTAATAAATATTTATTATTTTCTCTTCAAATTTTTATTGTAAAGAAAGAAAATGTCACAGTATTTGCAAAGCAAACTACATATAAGTATTAACAGGGGATTTAAATTTAAAAAAATAAAGTACTCACCCCAGACCAATTAAATCAGAATCACTCGGGCTGGTAGGCAGGCATTGGTAGATTATAAAGAGGGCTTTGATCCTGTTCATTACAATTAGACCTCCTTTGGAGCATCTGCTTTTCTATTCCAGATATTCTAAATCAAAACCTCCATTTTCATAAATTCAGATGATTCTTAACTATACATAATATGGTTCAAATGTAGTTTGTGACTGAGCATATCTGGGGTGGAAATGCAGCTTCTGAGCTACAATCAAACCAGAATGAATTGATGTGAAGCCCTCCTGGAAGTCATAGTAAACTTTTGAAGTACATCCTGGAAACTAAAAAAAAAACCAACAAAAAACATTACCTTCTAGTATAGCTGACCCTCCTGTGAGTTTTCTGAGGCTGGAAATCACATGTGAGGAGACAGCCCAGCTCTCTCTTAAGGAGCAGGTGGTGGATTTGAACACTTAAGACACAACTCTTTACTCAGTAGGCCATCAAAGCGACCAGAATGGACTGATCTGAAAGCTTGTTGGAATTCACAATAAACTTTTAGGGTGGTTTTCTGGGAAGAGGTTATATAATGGCAAAGGCAGCATTTGTGGATTCATTGATGGAATTGGGGCTCTGAGGTAGTCGAAAGAGAGGAGAGGAGAGGACAGGGGAGGGGAGGGGAGGGGAAGAGAGGAAGGAAGGAAGGAAGGAAGGAAGGAAGGAAGGAAGGAAGGAAGGAAGGAAGGAGGGAAGGACAGTCGGAAGGTCATGTCTGCCCTGTCCTCTTCTCCCCAAAATAAGATCATAGTGAGGGGAATCAAAACACTAGAAGAATTATCTGAGTATCTCATTAAAATGCAGATTCCAGTGATGCATCCTTTCCTTTGAATCCCCTCCTTTGATGTAGCCTCGCCTTGTGCCGTATATGGTCAAATCACCAAGTGATTCTGTACCAAAATCCTTTCCAATCTTCCCTAAAATCTTCCTCATTTGAAGTCATAATAGATTTTTGTCTAGTTTACTAGTCCTTTGAACCCTAGTTTTCGCTCATATTAAGTGTATAAGGATTATACCAATTGTGTATTATTTAAATACACATAAGAATCATATATCTTTAAGAATTACTTGAGGTTTTTGTTAAAATGTAGATTATCATCTAAAAGGTCAAGGTAGGACCTGCATTGCTAACAGTTTCCCCAAGTGAGACTGGTCCTTCTGATCTGCCAACTACACTTGGGTAGCAGGGACATAAATGGTACTTTTCACTTCTAATTTCTAAAGCAGAAAGCTCTGGTAGTAGAGTCTGAAGGAAGTTGCACTGCTAAACTATAGGACACCCCTTGCTGGTGGTTTAAATTCCCCCGCAGATCTGTGAGAAAAGATGGACTATCTCCTCCCATGAGATTTAAAGCCTTGGAAATTCTCTGGAGGGTAAACTAGAAATCTGTTCTGGCAGTAAGAGAGTGATACTCTTCAGGGAAGAACGCATCTTCTAAGCTCTTTTTGTTGTTATTTATTTGCCATTTCTGATATATTTGATTCTGAGTCTTTGAAGTGCAATAAGAGTTAAGATTTGTATGGAAAAAGAAAATTAATTTCATGATGGCCCACTTGTATATTCTGTTTGCAGTTATGCTGATTACCCTGGGGGTGGGGGATGAAAGTGTTCTGTACAGATGTTGTTGTTGTTAAGTGCCGTCGAGTCGCAGGCGACTCATAGCGACCCTATGAAGGAGAGTCCTTGACGCTTGGGTGCCTTTCATCCTCTCTCCAAGTTCATAGGGTTTCCGGAGGCAAACTATTATGGAAGTGGACGCCAGTCCTCCTTCCACGCTTGTTCAGTCGGGGAGCTCCACCCCACTCTCAGTCCTCATTGGATAGCCAACCGTTAATGCATTTGACACATCTGTGTCACAGTGTTCCGCCTCACAGCAACCACAAGTGACCACGGGACGGCAACTTGTACACCAGGGCTATACCTAGAGGAATGTCTGAACAAAAACAATGAAAGACTGTCCTGAAGGCCGCTAACTAAAAGTCACCCACCTTTGTCTTGGTCACATCGCTTTCTCTTCGATGGGCCAGCTGATCTCTCTCTTTTTCTCTCTCGGTTGATGTTATTGTTGTTAAGTGCCTGTCGAGTCGCAAGCGACTCATAGCGACCCTCTGAAGGAGAGTCCTTGACTCTTTAAACCACCAGAGAGGCTTGACCTTTGGATTAGCAGCACAGCATCAGAATTTTGTAAGGATATTGACCAGGGATAGCAAATATGTAGCCACAACAACTATGTTCCATCCATTACTCTGATTTAAAGGAGCTCTGGTGGCTTAGAGGTGAGGAGTTGCTCTGCCAAACCAAAGGTATGCAGTTCAAGTCCACCAGCTCCTCTGTGGGAGAATGATGGGCAATCAACTCTCGTGCAATTAACTGTTTCTTAAAGCCCATTGGGGGGTCAGCTCTGAGTTGGCTCCAACTCGATAGTACACAACAACAACAACTTCTGATTTATGTTTTCCACTGAACTACAGCTCATAGCAACCCTCTGAACAACTGATCAGAATCTTGCCTTATCCTGCACCATCCACAAAATCTCATCCTTTGTTGCAGCCACGTGTTAATTCATCTCCTTGCAGGTCTTCCTCTCTTTCTCTGACCCCCCACCTTCCCCAGCATGATGTCTTTTTCCTGATAACATGTCCAAAATATGTGACACAAAACTTCACCATCCTTGCCTTTAAGGAGAAACGAGGTTACACTTCCTCCAAGACAGATTTATGTATTCTTTTTACCATGTATGGGATATCCAATCCTCCAAACCAATGCCACAACCCAAAGGCATCAATAATTCTTCTGTAATATTTATTCATTGTCTAATTGCTAGATGTATATGAAGAAATTAAAAATATTATTACTTGGATTGGGTGCACCTTAGTCTTTAAATTGAAGTCTTTGCTCTTTTAGCACTTTAGAGACCTTGTGATCAGATTTCCCCAATGCAACACATCATTTGATTTCTTGACCATGGGTGTTGATTGTGAATTCACATTAAACGGAATTGTTGGTTTCCATCTTTTCCCCATCTGTGATGATACTGCCCATTGATCTAGGGGTGAGGATTTTTGTTTTCTTGACATTGAAGTGTAATCTATATTGATGGTAGTAGTTTTTTTTTTTATCTTCTTCAGTAAATGCTTTGAGTCAAATGAACACAAAATATCAAGCACAGACTTTGGTTAATGATGTGTTAATATTGGATTATCAAGTATATAACAAATGGGCCCCTTGGAAGTAAGATGTCATTAATAGGAGAAACTATTCTGTGTGGACGAAGGCATATATGGATACTCTGAACTTCTCTTACAAATTTTCTGGAAACCTAAGTCTATTATTAAAAACAAAAGCCATTTTTTAAAAAAGATTTTTTTAAACCATAGTGTTATCCTCAATACATAAAGTAGAAAGGAACTCTGAATTTAAAAGTTCTTTAAACAAATGCATTTTTATAGGAAAAGTCATTCTATTATCCTTGCCCTTCTCATTTGCCCTGGTGTAGTAAAAATTTATATCATGGACAACAGTCTGGAAATTGCTATTTGAATGCTACTGGCATAGTAACAAGAAGCCCTCGTGGTGCAGCAGTTTAAGCACTGGGGTGTTAACAGAAAGGCAGCTGTCAGAAGTCACCAGCTGCTGTGTAGAAGAAAGATGAAGCCTGGTACCATGACTCTTGGGTATTGTTTTGGTTGGGGTGTTGGTTTTTGGTTTGTTTGGGGTGGTGTGTTTGGTTTTTTTTTCCATTTAGCATCAAGAACAGTAACTTTTCTTCATCATCAAGGGCTAGGGTTTTTGTTCACAGAATGAAATATCTCTTTTAAAACCATACTTGAAAATCGGTACCTATCTGAAGCATACTTGTCTTTACTATGCTTTTTGTACTCAGTGTGTCCCTGAAAGTCAGTCTTTCTCTTGGTTCTGCCTATCCTAGCTCCCTTCTCTTATTTACTGTTCTATCATTTCCAAATCTTTCTCTCCTGTCTGTTAAGGAAATACCAGGTTATGGATTTTTTTTAAAAAGGAGCTTTTAATTTTTTTCAGAATTTCCAATCACATTGCCACAGACTGCTTTACACTGTGGGAGCCACATTTATGAGCAGCCTATACAGTGTAAATACCCAGAAAAATGAACATATTTCCAAGTTTCTTTCAGGCTTTAATTGCACAATCACTGTTTGTTTCCCCTGTGTATAAATCAGGACTGTTGCTTGTTCTCTGTTTGCCTTTTTTCCCCTTTTCCTTTCACTCAACTTACCTGTTTATTAATTTTTTTCTCCTTTCTGCTTCCCTCTTCAGCCCTGTCAACCCTCCAAAATTGATTCTGTGTATAAACCTTTCCTTACTTGTTTATGTTAATGGTCTTATACCATAATTATCCTTTTGTGATTGACTTCGGTCATTCAGGATAAAAGTGTACCGTCACTTTTAAGAAATTGTTTTGACTCTGAAGACAAGGAAAAACTGTTTTTTCTCATGTTTTAAAACTTGCTTTAAGGACAGTAAAGATGGAATCAAAGGAAAGATTTCTGGAATTAGATGTATACTTTTGAATCTTTATGAGTAGGTAGACTGCCTAGGATCTGTGTAAGCAGAAGGATGACCTTCCTACTAAATCAAGACAATGGAATGAATCATAATCAAACAAATCAAAAGCCATAAACAGGATTCTGGCAAAGAAGGAACAAGAAGCAGGCCCAGGTACGTGCTATCCCTTGTAAAAGAATTTAAAAAAAAAAAAAAAAGCACCCCCTCACGATTATAAAGTAGATATAGCACAGAAACATAGGCTATTTAAATAATTTAAATATAGTGATCATGCCAAAGCTAGGAATTATAGATTGGAATGTTGTTGTTGTTGTTGTTGTTGTTGTTGTTGTTATGTGCTGTCAAGTCTCTTGCAATTCATAGCGACCCTATGTACAACAGCTCTGAACTCTGCTCTATCTCTTGCCAACCTTATTGTCTCTGACACACCTACTCTCATTACCCTAGTCACTAAGTCAATCCATCTCATCAAGGATCTTCCTCTCTTGTGCTGTCCCTCCACCATCCCAAGCATTATGTCCTCTCCAAGGACTGGTCCCTCCTTGCAACACATCCAAAGTATATCAGATGAAGCTTGAGAATCCTTGCCTCCAAGGAGCAGCCTGGTTTAACCTTCACCAGGATGAACCTGTTTGTTCTCCTAGCAGTCCATGGTATATTAAACACTCTTCTCCATCACCACAGCTCAAAGGCATTCTCCTTCTATCATCCTTAGTCATTATTCAGCTTTCTGATGCATAGCACATAAATGTGAAGACCATGGCCTGGATCAAGGACACCTTATTCTCCAGAGTGACATTTTTGTTCTTCCGTACTCTGGAGATGTCCCTGACAATGAATGGACTTTCCCAATGATATTTGTCTTTTGATTTTCCTGGCTCATATTTAAAAGTCTGGAACCCAAAAGATCTAAGATAGAAGGATGGCCCTGAAATCAGGCTTTCTAGAAAGAAAATCCAAAAGACCTTAACTAGGCCTTTATCTGCTGTTGCTGTTACTGCTGTGTACCATGCATTCACTCCTGAAAGAAAGAGCTAATCTCTGAGATTAGCTCTATACACGAACTGTTCCAATCATATTGACTGAAGCAATACACTGAGAAAATCAGTCCATAAATTAAGCTCTCTTGTTCTGTTTGTGGATATAACCTGAATCCAAACTTTGTTTTAAAAGTCTCTCAATGATAAATGCTCTTATATGTATAGACTGTTTTTCTCATTGCCTCTTATTTTATCTGAGAATCCAAAACTGTTCTATAAGAGCCCACAAGATTTATTAATTCACGGCCTTTGATCTATCCAGAACATGATTATGAAAGAAAGAAAGAAAGAAAGAAAGAAAGAAAGAAAGAAAGAAAGAAAGAAAGAAAGAAAGAAAGAAAGAAAGAAAGAAAGAAAGAAAAGAAGAA
>NW_006399753.1:33916582-33934301 GCF_000299155.1 Elephantulus edwardii | reverse complement strand
TCGAGTATTGTTCTATATTCCCTTTTTGAGCCTTATGGTATTCTTTTGAGTTATGGCCACTTTCCATCACCTGATATCATTAATAATTCGTGTGTGTGTGTGTGTGTGTGTGTGTGTGTGTACCATCAAATCAGAGCTGCCTGGTACAGGAGGAGAGTGTTCCTCCTTCTCCAGCAGAGAACCTGGTGGATTTGAACATCTGGAACTGCAGTGCAGGTTCTTGCCATTAGGCCACCAGAGCTTGCTGTTAATAATTCTTTAAATAAAGGAGTTTTTAAAATCACCAAGCATTCAAATTATAGAATAATTTATTTTCATATTAAACCTAAAAGCAAAAATAAAGCATTTACACAAATTAAAACTCCAAATATAAATAAGTTGTTGTTGTCATTAGGCATTGTTGAGTCTATTCTTATTCATAATGACTGGGATGTAAGAACTCTTGAAAATAGGCTTTTTGAACACAATAGTGTTAGCCCTTGTTGGGTGGTGCATGGTCTCCAGTTACCTTAACTGCCAATACATCATATTGCAAATCATCAGCTGTGGGGCAAATACAAGACAGTGCTTCCTGCACTGTAGAAAAAAAGATGATGGTGGATACACTGTGAAAAGACTGTGGCATGGCTATGAAGAGACTGTGGCAAGGTATAACCAGAGAAACCCTACAGTTAAAAGTTTTGTTTGCTGGATTATTGAAGGAAAAGCTGACTTATAACTGCTCTGAGAGTAAGTTTGCTGGATGAGTGAGGAAACCATAGGCTTCTTGCATTTGTGCTGAACTGAACCTGTACTTCCACTCATTGGGGAATTGTGCCTTGTTAATCTGGGTTGGGACTGCTGGACTAAACCTGGACTTGCATTGTGAAGCATTCTTCACCTCCCCCACTCTTCAACCAATTTCCCTAATAACCTCCACAACTATGAGTAAAGTCTGTGAGTCTGTGAGTCTTGCAGTGAACATTGGACCCAATGACTAGTAAAAACAGGTGCAAGAGTACATAGGGTGGCATGTCTATGTAGCTCTTTGTATGGTGCTATGGACATTATTGATGGGGACAGTTCGCTCTTATGAAGTAGGTAGAAGTCAGGCTCAACCTATCCCTTGTTGCAACTGCTCCTTTTGCAGTGACCCATGTACAACAGAACAAAACACTTCCCAGTCCTGCATCATCCTCATTGCTACTATGCTTGAGTTCATGATTACATCCACTGTGTCAATCCAGACCTTGTGAGTCTTTCTCTATTTTGCCAACCTTTTTCATCAAGCCTCGTATCCTTCTTCTTTCCTAATAAATGTTCAAAGTACATGAGACAAAGTCTTGACATCCTCTCTTGTAAGGAGCATGCTTACTTTGCTCCTTCTAAAACAGATTTGTTACATATAATGTAAATATATTAGAGCTTTTAATCAACAACCAAATTTCAGTGGAGTTGTAGCCAAACCAGTATCTCCCATATTTAGTTAAAAAACAAGGAAAACAGTGAAGAGAAACCCTGACTAATAAAGCTTTGTATATTTGTTTCTGCACTAACATTACAAATAGGTCATAAAGGAAGCTCCAGATCTGTAGTCATGATACTTTTTACACATACTTTTAGAGTCTCACATTTTAAGTGTAAAGAATGAGAATCGTAATTCCTATCTCTGAGTACTTTGGGAAAAGCCTCTGAAAACAAGTGCAGGAGGGTCAGCTTTGTGTTGATTTGACTCTACAGTACACAACAACTCAGCAATGGAGCTACTGTGAGAATTAATATTCAGAGTAGTACTGGAGCCCTTGAATGAAGCAAACAAGTTAATAGTCAACTTCTAGTCAAAAGGTTAGCAGCTCTAATTCATTCAAAGATACCTCAAACATCAGCTTTTTCTGAAATACTTTAAAACTATGGAGCAGTTCTACTTGCACACAGAGGGGACAACTTGATGGTAACTAACAACAATAAGGGCAGTGATTGCTTTGCAGTGACTTCTCCATAAAGGCCATTTGTTATGATTGTTGTTATTGCTTATGATTCCTTTTGTACTAGATTAAATATTATAGCTGGAAGATTTCCATTTCTCTCCCACCACCACCCACCCCTGCCACAACCTTTTCTTATCACATTGTAACTGCCTCATAGCTGATCCTCCAGCGAGTTTTCAGAGGCAGCAAATTACATGGAGGGAGGTTGCCTATCTTTCTTCTGCAGAACAGCTAGTGGATCAAACAGCATAATGTTGTTTGGCAGAGTAGCTTCTTACCACTAGACCACCAGAGCTCCCTTTTCAGTTGCTAGTAACAGACAATTCAAAGCAAACTATTTTGAGCAAAGAAAGAAGATATTTGAAATTACACAGTGTGAAAGTCAAAAGGTAGAGAAACTTCAAAGCTGGTTGATCATTAACATAATTGAGGATCAAGCCCTTTGGAAATAATCAATGTTGCCGCTTTATCCTACTCATAATGCAGATTATTTCTCAATGGGAAAGAGGCCTGGCATTCACCTAACAAAAGACAAAAGATAACAAATAACAAAAGCTGAAGACATGTTACTAGTAGACTGGTTTAACCTGCTCCTTGATCCTGAGGAGGAAAAAAGAATGTAGGTATTGCATATACAAACAGTATTTTGTTTGATTGACTTAAATTTCCTCCATCTAGTTTTCTTGCTGCTCCTGTGTGAATTTACATTGTTGCTTACAGAGACAATGAAGATGTACACAAAAGACATTAAAAAAAAAAAGTCCACCTCTTAATATCATGTATGTTGTTGTTTTAAGTGCTATTAAGTTGAACATGACCTATAGTGACCCTGTGAACAAAAGACCTGAATCTGGGTCTATAACTATTGTCATGTATCTCTGTTCTTAGATTTTCCGGAGGCATGTTGCTTAGGAAATGGGTGCCAAGACTGTCTTAATCCGGGAAATCTACCAAACATTGTCCACCATGGGTAACCATTATGGCATTTGACACAGCAGTGGCACAGAGATCAGCATCATAAAAACCCCAAGTTATCTCACTACAGCAAATTGACTGTGCCGCTTAGAAGAATGTTAATCCCAAGCACAATTAACACCAGGCCCAACCAACTTTTAAAGTCCTGTTGACTCTAAACAAAAGACTTCCTGCCCACAACTCATTATTAGCTAAATCAAGCAAATCCAGTCAGCTCACATGCAATTTTGAATTAAATAAGAACTAAACAGTGCATGAGTCTCAAATGACTCGAAGGCACATAACAACAACAAACAGTCATACCTGACCCTCAACCAACACAAAACATTTCATACTTTCCAGAATCCAACAGTGTCACACATCAGCCTCCACACTGTATCAGGCACTGTTATTAGCCCTTTCCATTCAGTCCTCATTACTACTATGTGAATTAGGCAAGGAACTAGAAAAAAAATAGATTCCGCATTTCGAAAATAGTACGTTCCAGCCCCTGTATGTTTAATCTATGCCAAGAAATGTGGAAAACAGCTATCTGGCCAACTGCCTAGAGGAGATCCAGGTTTGTTCCCATTCCCAAAAAAGGTAATCCAGCCGAATGTAGAAGTTATCAAACAATGTCATTAAAATCACATGCAAATAAAATCTTCATGAAGATTATTCAAAGACAAGAAATCTCCAGAAATTCAAGCTGAATTCAGAAGAGAAGGTATATCGTTGCTGATGTCAAATAGATCTTGGCTGAAAGATGTTTTTCTGTGCTTTTTAACTATTCAAAGACATTTGATTGTGAGGACCATAACAAATTATAGATAATATTTAAAAGAACAAGAATTCTAGACCACATAACTGTGCTCATGCAAAACCTATGTGTAGACCAAGAAGCGGTTATCTAAACAGAACAAGGCAACACTGAATGGCTTAAAATCAAGAAAGATAAATTCAGAGTGTTCACTTTTCTCTATATCTATCTATTCAATCTGTGTGCTGAGCAAATCGTTCAAGAAGCTGGACCTTATGAAAAGAATATGGCATCAGGATTGGAGGAAGTCTCATCAACAGGCTATGTTATGACATAACGTTGCTTACTGAAAATGAAGAGGACTAGAAACGCTGCAAAAGATCAAAGACTACAGCCTTCCTTATGGGCTATATCTTAACATTAAGAAAACAAAAATCCTCACCATTATACCAAGAGACATCATGATAGATGTAGATAAGACTGAAGTTGTTAACTGTTTCATATTACTTGGACCCACAATCAATACCCATGGTAGGCGCAGTCAAGAAATTAAGAGATATGTTGCATTGAGAAATATCTGCTGTCAAATACCTTGCCAAAGTGCCAAAGAGCAAGGATGTCAGTTTAAAGAGTAAGGTGCACCTGATCTAAGCCATTGTAGTTTTAATTGTTTCATATGGACTTGAAAGTTGGACAGTAAATAAGGGTGACAGAAGAAGAATTGATGCTTTTGAATTGCAGTAGTGAAGAGTACTGAATATCCCATGGGCTTCCGAAAGAGCAAATCAGTCTATCTTGAAGGAAGAGCAACTAGGATGCTTTTTAGAGTCAAGGATGGTGAATCTTCATAGCATATACTTCAGTCATGTTTTAGGGAGAGCAAGTCCTCGAATAAAGATATCATGCTGGGAAAGGTGGAAGGTCAAAGAAAGAGAGAAAGACCTTCAAAAAGCTGGGTCAATGACTCAAGCATTTTGGGCACAGTGAGGATGGTTCAGGATAGGGCAAAATTCAGATCTGTTTTTCATAGGGTCACTATGAGTAGTTGTCAAGTAAATGGCATCTATTAATAGCAACAGTGTTTAAGCATTTTGTTAACTTGCCTTTCTCCAAAGAAGTGGTTTTCCATTTTTCTGATGTGCTATAGAAATGCGACTGAGTTCAGTTCTATAGCTCCCTCTTTTCAGAGATAATCAGTACCCAATAGCAACTGATGAATGAAAGAATAACAAAAAAAAATGACACTTAAAGTAAATTTTCCTAGAAGGGCTGTTTTATTGTTTCCTTCACCATTCAAACATTGTTTTGAAATTTGAAACCCACTGGCACACAGAGAAGCAGAAAAATTGCACAGGCTTTAATTTTACTAACATAGAAAATTTTTCGTGAGTTCTTCAATCATACCTACTCAGCCTTCAAACATTAACAGTACCTTCAATCTAAAAAGTCAGAGATGATCAAGTACTTTGGAACGAGGATTTCTAGTGTCAATAGAAATTGGTCAAAACCATTCATGAATTATTTGGTATTAAGATAACCAATTAACCTCTTTGCATCTCAGTTAATTTCTCTTCGAAATGAAGGGATTCAACCAGGTTTATCTAAAAAAAATGGTATATACACATATACACCCTTACAATTACTCCTACCCTGCTACCTCAATCCTTCTCCCTTTATGATTTTACTTGGGATCTGTGCTTATTGAATCATTCATCATGGCTCTGGCATCCCTCTAAATATGATTAAATTAAAAGAGAACTTAGCTGGTGATCCAAAGAATAAATAACACACAAGGAACCTTGAAATGTCTCTGTAAGCGTCAGCTAGTTAATCCTCCCAACATCCCCCTGGAGTGAAGCTAGACAGTTTTCAAAGGTCAGATCACATTGAGAGTCTGCCTTATTTCATTAAAGTAATAGAAGAGCCCAGAGTTTGTGAGTTATCTTTTCTCTGTCTCTCCCACTTTTCCTTTTTCTTCTCTCTAATCAACATTGTGCCTTAGAGGTTATAGATTGGCTAACATATTTTTTATGTCCTCATTTATAGAGAATTACATCTATGAACTATTAATCCTATAATATTAGAAACTGCATCAGTATTAAATTACTGTACTGTGTGCTCACATAGAAAATTATTTGATGGCCTTAGGTATTTCAGAGCAATTTCAATTTCATGAATTTGTAAATCCAAAAGAAATATATTTTAGGTAACACAAATTTATTTTTCTACTACTTATAAATTCTCTACCACTGTGAGTTGAGACAAGCAATTTCTATTTTATTTATCCTAATACACAAACCATTTCTCTGGTTTTCTCCATTTAGAGTGAAAATGCCTGTAAGATTCATTCTTTCAGTTCTGGTTCTCATTAACCTTCGACAGGGGAAATCCCAGGACATAGATCAAAATAAAATGGTTATTTGGCAGTGAGCTAAACATATTGCTATCTTGGCCATGGAAAGAGAAAACAGAATGTGTAATACCGGAAACAGATCTTTCTATGGTAAGCTGCCTTCAACTTGTGATGAAATTCTATCAGTTTATGGGGATGTTTATGGAGCATAAGATAGTTCACCTCGTATCTTTATGATAGTGGGTGTGTTTTTTTTATGTACAAAATTGTACTTAGCAGATTAGAAAAGGTATAAAAAAAGATGAGTAAATTTTCAGAAACAAAATGTGCACTATCACCCTTCCTTAACTAATGGTCTTTAATCTGCTCCAAGACTGTCCCATTTTCCTAAATAGGTATTTGAGAAGCTGCAGCAAATCTAAAAACTCACAGCACTTCAGATTTCATCTCATAGTTCAAATCCACCCAGAGATCCTCAGAAAACAGATCTAGCCCTTTCTAAATGGCACTGAAAGCGAAGAAGGAAGCCCTTGCCCCTCCCAAAACTGAAGCCAAAGAAAAGGCATTAAAGGCCAAGAAGGCAGTCCTGAAGGGCATCCACAGCCTAAAAAAAAAAGATCCACACATCACCCACCTACCGGCAGCCTCAAACACTGAGACTCTGAAGGCAGTCCAAATACCCCTAGAATATCCACCCATCCCCACCCCCACCCAGGAGAAACAAGCTTGACCACTATGCCATCATCAAATTTCCCCTTAACACTGAGTCAGCCATGAAGACGATAGAAGGTAACACACTTGTGTTCATTGTGGATGTTAAGGCCAATAAGCATCAAATTAAACAAGCTGTAAAGAAGCTCTATGACATTTTTCTAACGATCTGCTTCTGAAAGGTCATAACCTTGAAAATCCTATGAAGCAGTTCTACTTAATCAAGTATGGGATTACACTGAGTCAGAATCAACAACTAACAAAGAACAGCAACAGCAATTAACAACAAAAATACTCTCAGCTAGAAGAGTCCTTCTGTACATTTTCTTCTCCTCATCCTCTTGCTTGTCTAAAAACAAAATGGTGACTGGTGAATGATGAAGCAAAGATAGCAGATGTCATATTCTTAGTTTATTAACTTTTTTGTTATGCTGAAAGCATTTAAAATTGGGCATAAAAAAGAAGTCAAGTGGTAAGGAAAATATCAGCAACTGTTTCATCTCCCCTCAAATTGTATCAGTGGGTAGAATGATCTGTAATAAAAAAAAAAAAGGTCACTTTCCACTCTCTTCCCACTGAGCAGCTAAATTTGAGGGAAATTGGAGCAAGACCCTGTTGAGAGTGACGCCCTTGTGGCAAGACTGGTGATTGTGGTGGAGTGACTGTGACATTACTGTGAAGAAATTGTGGCACAGTGTAAGCTCTGAGATAACGACTGCAGTTAAAGGTTTTTGCTGTTCTTTCAGGATTATGGAAGGAGAAGCTGACTTATATACTGCTCTGAGACAAACTTGACTAGATGAATTTAGAAACCAGAGATATCTTGAATTTGTGTTGCTGAACTGAAACCAGGATTTCTATTAACTAAGGAATTGTGTTTTGCTTGTGTCAATCTGGCTTGGGACTACTGGACTAAATCTTGACATGTATTGTGATGTCTTTTTGCCTTCTCCACTCTCTAATTTATTTCCCTAATAAACCTCATTCTCCATACCACAACTGTGAGTAACGTCTGTGAGTCAACTTTAATCAAATATCAAACCTCTTACTACTGGGGCAGGTCTAGAGGTTGATACGAGGGGCTGGACTATAGGCTATTTGCTTTCTACACTGGGGCTATGAGGGGCTGTGCTGTTTTCACTCCCTCTGACCTTTTCAGAAAAACGGTCATGGCCTTGTGTCCCCATATCTTGTTTTCTGCTCTCAAGACATGTACTTTCATCTCACATAATTTCAGACATGCTGTTAGGAGGACATCATGCTAAGAAAAGTGGAGGGTCAGTAAAGGAGGGGAAGATCTTCAATAGGATGGATTGACACAATGATTGTTAACAACAGCCTCAAGTGTGGCAGACAGAGACGATGAATATGGCCCAGGATAGGGTAGGATTTAGATGTGTCATTCATTGGATCACTATAAGTCCTGGTCAACTTAATGGCACCTAATAACAACAACAATAGAGAAGCAGATAAGCCATCGTTATTGTTATAAAGTGCCATCAAATCAACTATGACTCATAGCGACTCTGTGAACAATGAATGTGAATCCTGCCCTATCTTGTGCCATCCTCATCATCTCTAACATACTTGAGTCCACCATTAGAGTTGCTGTGTCAATCTATTTCGTTATGGGTCTTCTTCTCCTTTGCTAATCCTCTATCTTTCCACACATAATGTCCTTTTCCAAGGACTGACTCCTTCTAACATGCCCAAAGTATGTGAGACCAAGTTCCACTATCTTTGCCTCCAAGAACCACATTGACTGCATCTTCTCCAAAATACACTTTTTTTTTTTTGGTCCTTTTGTCAGTCTATGGGATATTCAGCACACTTCTTCAACTACAATTCAAAGGGATCGATTCTTTTCCGATCATCCTTATTCATTGTCCATAGCACGTGATTGAAAAGACCATAGCTTAAATCAGGCACACCTTAGTCCTCAAGCTTACATCTTTATTCTTGAGTACTTTGGAGAGGTCCGGATAAGAGTTTTTCCAATGCAATACATCTTTTTATTTTTTGGCTGCTGATGAAAAGAGTCTTTAACTGTGGATCCAAGCAAGAGAAAGTCTTTGACAATGTCTGTCTCGTCTCTATCTATCATCATGTTGCCCATAGATCCAGTGGTAAGGATTTTTGTTTTCTTGATGTTAAGACCCATATTGATTGTAAAATTGTACAACCACTCTGAAAGGCAGTTCAGCATTTCCTCAAAAAGCTGAACATAAAAATTCCTTATGATCCAGCTATTCCAATTCTAGAAATATAACCCAAAGAAATTAGAATTGATATATAAATAAATATTTTCACACCAATGTCCATAGCAGCATTATTCACAATCACAAGAACATGGAAACAGCCCAAATGTCCAACCACAACTGAATGGATTGAGAAATCATGGTATATTCACATGATGTAACATGATGTATGCAACGCTCAGGAGCAGTGATTTCAAAAATTACTATATAACTTGGGAAAGATTGGAGGACATTAAAATGAGTGAACGAACTCAGTCTCATAAGGATAAATACTGCATAGGGCCATTGTTGTAAAAACAGAGGGATAACTAGTAGAATGTGTATGGAAATCCCAAGGGGAGAGTCAGAACAGAGTAATATGGGTGAGCTGGGGGAGATTTTGTAGAGTAACACAATTTGGTGGCTGGGGTTGGAGAGGATAAGGGAAATATCCAAAAAGGGAATTTGGAAAGACAAGATAATGATGGGCATGGCTTACTGGTGAAAGATTTTATAACATAATGAATGAGAATGATTGTATGAAACAGAATGTTTATGAACTTTGTATGCAAACCAATGTAAAATTAAAAAAGAAATATTTTTTAAATTAAAGGAAAAAGAATAAGATGTAGCCTTAAGACTATAGTCTTTGATTCTCTGTAAGCAAGAGCTTCAAGTCCTCCTCAATTTTAACAAGCAAAGTTCTGTCATCTGCATAACACAAGTTGTTGATGTGTCTTCCTCTGATAATGAGGCCACATTCTTCATATATTCCAGCTTCTCAAGTGACTTGTTCTGTATACTGATGAATAGATATGGATAATGGATAAACATACACCTTTCCTAATTTTAAACCATTCAGTGTTCCCTTACTCCACAAATTCTTGGTTTATGTATAGGTTTTGCATGAGTACAATTAAGTGTTCTGGGATTCCCATTCTTCTCAGTATCAGTCATAATATGTTATGATCTACATAATCAAACACCTTTACATAGTCCATAAAACACAAATAGACATCATTCTGATATTTTCTGTTTTCAGTCAAGATTTATATGCCTCTTGCTTCTTCTAAATCAACCTAAATTTCTGGCATTTCTCTGTCAAAGCACATTATAGCCATTTTTTTAATGATATTCAGCAAAATTTTTACTGGAATGTGATATTAATGATGCATTAAAATACAAATTAATTAAACTAGCTACTTTCCCCACTATTTTATTGAGGCAAGGTTGTTGTTGTTGCTATGTACTCTCAAGTCAGAACTGACTCATAGCTGACTCTCCAGAAGGTTTTGAGAGGCAGTTAGTCACACAAAAAGACCCTGCCCATCTTTCTTCTATGAAGCAACTAGTGGATCCAAACTGCACACCTTTGGGTTGTGATCACAACTCCTTGCCACTAAGCCACCAGAGCTTCCTAAGAGGTAGAGTTGTTGTTGTTGTTGTTGTTGTTGTTGTTGTTAAGTGCCGTCGAATAAAACTCATAACAACCCTATGAACAGCAGATCTGAACCCTGTCCTATCCTGTGCCATTCTCACGAGCTCATTGATATAGTCACTGTGTCAACCCATTTGCTGGAAGATCTTCCTCTCTTTTGCTGACCCTCCACCTATTCAAGAATAATGTCCCAAGGAATGATCTCCTAGCAACATGCGCAAAGTATGTGAGGTGAAGCTTTATCATCTTTGCCTCCAAGGAGTATTCTGGCTGCACCTTCTCCAAGACATATATTTGTTCTCTTTGCAGTCCATGAGATGTTAGTACTCTTCTCCCACACCACAGTTTAAAGGCATTCATTCTTCTGCCGTCCTTATTCATTGTCCAATTCTCAGATCCATTATAAGTGATCAAAAAATGTTGGCCTAAACCAGATGCAGTCCTCAAACTGAACTGGCATCAGTAGTTCTGAGGGATCTCTGACTGCAGACTTTCCCAGGGCAATACGTCTTCTGACTCCTGACCAGTGGTACCAAGTGTATTGATCATGGATCCAAGTAAGATGAAGTTGTTGACAGGTTTTGTCTTTGATCTTTGGCAACAAGTACTTCAAGGTAGGGTAGTAGAGGATGAAGAATATCCATCATCACTACAGGTCTCAGCCCTCCATTTATTAGAACTTACATCTCAAGTTCAAATCTGGCCTCATGTTATTATGTACCATGTCGTCAGAACTGACTCACAGTCACTAAGCCACCAGAGCTTCTTGCTTTGGTGTTAGGCCAATGAAATGCTAAGACATCAGCCTCATCAGCAAATAAAGGTTAGGAAATTCTACTGCTCCCATGAATGCTGTGCCGAATCATGGGCTCACCCAGCAGGTGTCTATAAGCAAATTCATCTGAAGCGAATTTCTCAATTAAACACCTACCCCATGCAGCCAAGCTGTCTGTCTTCTCAGCCAGATTTGAAGACACTTGGGTCTTTCTCAAACTCCTTAAAGAAAATTAGTCCACTCCTGAATCTGAGCTAACAATTAAGAGGCTTGGCTGTCTTGTCCTTCACTTCCCCAGGGAAGACTTTACTTTCCAGAATTCTTTTTAGGGAAGTTGTTCACAGGCCAGGGAATGTTGGTGGTGCTGTGATTAAGAATTCAGCTGGTAACTGTAAGTTCAGTGGTTCAAACACACAAGACAGTCTGCAAAGAAAACATGTGGCAAATCTGCCTTTGTAAAGATTTACAACCTTGGGAGGTCCCATGGGACAATTTTACCAGGGCTTTGAACTGGTTGGTTCCAGTTTGGGCCCCTGCTGAGAGTTTGCCTTGCTCTGGTAGCCTAATGGTAAGGAATTGCACCGCCAACCCAAAGGCACATAGTTTGAAGCCACCAACTGATCCAAGGGAGAAAGATAGGCAGTCTCCTCCCATGGGACTTACAGGTTCTGAAAAAAATCTCTTGAAGAATCAGCTATGCCAATTTTGATTTAATAGCACACAACACCCTAGGCATACTGAATCAGAATTTACATCTGCATTTCAGCAAGATTTTCCAGGCAATTCTTACAGATTCTCTAGATTATTTCCCCCCTAGATTATTTTTATGTATCAGAAAATAAACAAACCTCATTGCAATTGAATTAGAACTGATTTATAACTGATCCTCCAGAAACTGTAAATTACATAAGAGATTACTCATCTATTTCCTGTGGATCAGCTAGTGAATTTGAACCACCTGCCCTTTGACTGGCAGAATGACTTTCTAGCTCTGGTGGCTTGGTGGCAAGAAGATGCACTGCAATACTGAAGGCATGTGGTTCGAGGCCACCAGCTGCTTCGAGGGAGAAGGATAGGCAATCTCCTCCCTTGTGGTTAACAGCCTCTGAAAACCCAGCCCAGGGTCAGCTATGGGTCAGTCAGTTCCAATTCTACGGCACACAGCAACAGTAACAGATCATCAGAATACATCTTATTAAAATGTTGTTGTTGTTGTTGTTGTTGTTACGTGCCGTCGAGTCGTTTGAGACTCATAGTGACCCTATGTACAACAGCTGATTCAACATTATAAAGAGTAAGTAACATTGATAGCAAAATGGGTAATGTGTTAGGCTGCTAATAGAAAGTTGGAAGTTTGAATCCACGGCTTCTTTGTGGGAAGAAGATGGACAATTTCTTCCACTTAAGATTTACAACCTTGGAGGGTAGTCATGAGTTGGAGTCAAGCTCATGATAATGAGTTTTGTGTATATCTATGATGGAAATGAAAATTCTCAGCAGTTTGAAGTCCTGAGTTCTATTCTTCCCTTGTAATATAAGGTCTCTGTTAGTCAGAAACAATTTGATAATAAGGAGTTTGGGTTTTGGTTACATCCAAATCTGCTCTGATAAACTCTGCTGCTCCACAGTGATGAAGTGACACTCCAATTAGAAATCTCTTTGGCAACCTGCGTTCTGCCCCTCACTCTACAACTTAGGTAAACCACTTACTGCCCTGTGCCTCAGTCCTCAATTCTTCTTACTGTCTGTTGTTGGGTTGACCCACAACTCATACTAAGTCCGTATATTCTAGAATGGAAATATTCCATTGGGGTGTTTTGGCTTTGCTCTTTATAATTGCAAATTACTAATGGTCTTCTCTTGTGTGGAACCACTGGGTGGATGTGAATAGAACTGTCAACATCTCCGTTATTATTAGGTGGCAAATACCTTCATTGCCTGGGCTTCTTTATTGTACCCTAAGGCTTGGCAATCCCAACACGGTATGTTGTTCTTTCCTTCTTTCTGGAGACTTTCTACATTTCTATTTGTCCATGGTTTATGATTCTAAGGGGCGGGGTGGGTGGGAAGAGGATAGAAGATAGAAGCTCTGGAAAACAACAAAGATAAAAATTTCCATCTGCTTCACGTGCTTTGCCTAGCGTTAGAACTGGCTAGTAGTGCATCTTTACAATTTGTGTACTCAGGTGTAATTTCTCAAAAAAAATTATCTCTAGCTGTCCCTTCTCTACCTTAGTCTCAAGACTCTCCCATGCAGAGGTGGCATCCCTTGGATTGGTGTCATCCAGTGCAGTTATTTATGGAGTCATCTCACCCATGGGTTTTCTCCCTGACCCTCACTCACTGTCAGCAAGTCAAGTACAACTCACAGCGAGCCTCCAATGGGTTTCCAAGGTTGTAAATCATAATAGGAGAGGATGGCCCATCACTGATGGATTCAAACCATTGGTGCATTCAAATGACAAGACTCAATATCTATGCAGCCACAGTTCCCTCCACCCCTATCAGACAGACCATGCAAAATCTCTAGAACATTTTTTGTACTTATGTTACTCATAAATCACAATTCCCTCATATCACTGATTGTAGTAGCAATAGTAATGGCATATACAACAAGCAAAAATTGAAATTGAACTATTGTATGTTCAGCCAACCTGGATTTATGTAGTTTCATGTGGTTAGAGTAAAAATTTGATAGAAAATAATGGAATTTGAAATAAAAACATTCAATGATTATATCCAAATTATCTTCATTTCATTAAATTCTACCATTACATGAGCTACATTAATGTATTCTCAACTTATTGCCAGCAAGTCAGAACTGACTCATCTGTGAGCTTCTAGCATGTTTACAAGAAGCTGTCAACAGCTCCGAAGTAGTTTGTCCATCTTTCTCCCAAGAATTCACCTTTGAGTCAACTCCCTGTGGAGTATGCCACCAGAGCGGGAGCTATTTGCAAAATCAATAGTGGCACAAGTAGTCTAGAAGTTACACTCATAATTGAAATGGTACTACATAATAAACAGGAACAAATACTCAAGCTATACAACACTTAGTGAACATCTGAATTAAATCAAAACTCTCCTTTCCTAGCCTTCAAAGCTGCCCTCTTGGGAGTTTATTCATTGAAACCAATGCCTTTCCCCAGCTCACTTTCAATTGATAATACTGAAAACTCAAAGTCTTCAATGTCCTGTGGTAGGTAGATCACAAAGAGTTCCGAATAAGTTTCAGCTTGAAAAAAATTCCTCTCACATGAAGCCACAGATCATTAGAAAGAATTTTAAGTTTATTGAAAGAGTTGGAGAGGTTTTATCAAGTTCAATTCAGCTGTCAATGACAAAATGTCTAATATTTCCCAATCTCGGACTTCTTCTGGATCATCCTGTGCTGCTTTCAGAACTTTTTCTCCACCTCAGTATTTCTGTTAATACGAGTTCTCATTCTCAGATACCTCAAAACGGAAAATGGTCAGTTTTGAAGTGGATGCCTTTAAGTCGGCTTCCAGGCAGATAAAAGTCTGTGCTTGAACAGCAGCAAACATGGTTCCCTTGATAGCTTTGACCTGATCTGAAGATCAGAATAAAATCAGAATGCAATGCACTCAAGCATCACACTCTTATTTTCTTCTTGCACATGGAATCCAGCACTGCTTGCCTGCTCTGTATCTCCTTCTTGAGCCTGACTCTTCTCTGTACTCTTGTGTGTTTGTCATGTACCATCAAGTAGAAGGCAACTCATAGCAAACCCTCCAGCAGGTTTTCAGAGGCTGGAATTCACACAGGATAAAATTGCCCATTTTTCTCCACTAGGGCAGCTGGTGAATTCAAACCATGTGTCTTGGGTTGGAAGCACAACTTCTTACCACTAAGCCACCAGGTCTCCCTTTTCTCTCTATTATAATTCTATTATTTGTCTGATTCTAAAATCACCTACTCAATGGTATGTTCCACCAAGTAACTGCTGATTGTGTAGAAAAAGTCCTAGAATCTCTAGGTTTGTCACCACCTTAGAGTGTGAAGTCGAAGTCCTTCGTCAGCAGATACTGCTATCTAAGATTGACTTCTTAGAATTCATCATGCCAGAAGTGCAGGAGAAATCAGAGACAGCAAAGACCTCTTGTGCTGCTCCTCTTGTGCCCAAACCTTCAGGTGGACCACAAAGACTTTAATTACTGCCCAGATTTATCAGACTTTCCTTTAACTGGCTGACCTGCAGCATGATGAGCACTTCACATGTTGCTGATAGCCCTTTCACTTACACTCCAGTCTTGTCAGTTTATACATCCCACATATGCATAGGAACAACAAATAAAAACTGTTTCAAGAGGTCCAAGAAAATGTTATACATGATATATTTTCGCTGAAGGAACACTGACCACAAACTGTCCATGCATCCATTAAAAAAAAATCTTGCTTGGTCTCTCCTCTAAGAATGGCTCTTATACCTCCATGGATTCTAGCAGTGGCCATATTATTGTAATCTGGAATTATGAAAATGCTGACATCACTTGTTTGTTTTTAGCAATTTCAGAACTGAGATTGGCAAATTTTTTAAAGGGAAATCCACGGAAGATTTCTTTCATTCCAACCTTCCTCTTGTCACTTTTCACATTTATGATTATTTGCAACAGATAGTTAGTATAAGATCTATCAAGCATGCATCAAACATGATCTCAAAGTACTTTGCATTGTCTATGACAAGCTTCTCCTTTATGATTTGTTAGGGCACTTGGCAACCCCTTCTGAGTTTCTAGTTTAATAAGTGATTGATATTAAGTTTATATGTCTTCTGCTTTATCTCCCAACACTGGTGTTTTTTTGTTTTTTTTTTAATTTAAGAAAGTTCCCTTTTTCAGTAAAACTTCATTGTCCTTGTGGTCACAGAATGCCGGATTTGGCTTGCAAGAAACAATGTGAGACCAAGCAGTCTATATAAGACGTCCCTCGACTTTTTCTCCTCTACTTCTTTCAAAGCAATAGTTTTGTGTAGCCTCAGTTTCATTGCCAATGTTTTCCGTTTTTCAAGGCAATATAGGTGCTCTTTAGATGGTTCATACTTATGTACTTTCAGGCTTAGTTTCCACTACTTCTGAAACCCAGTCGCGAAGTTGGATGTCATATCTGTAGCATGGTAACAAACAGTTGGCAGCAAAACCAATATAAATTCTCACTGACAAGTGTGTACACAGGACCACATAATTTCTCACTGTTTGACATCACCTTGTAAAACCCCTCTTTCAAAAACTGACACTTCTCCCTTTGCTTTTGCATCTTGCATAGTTGCACCATAGAAAGACCGAGCTTTGTGCTGAAAAGATGCTCTTCCCCCTGTGGTTATTTCAATCCCAAGGTAATCTGGAACAAATAATTTCCCAGAAAGAAATAACACACATAATTTGCAAATTTTCTACTTCCTCTTCTCATATATAGTATCACTGATGGAATAATTGTCAGCACTCTTCTTTCACTTCAAGTTCTGCCATTCCATTTTTTTTTTCTCTTCTGTAGGATGTATGCTACCCTCAAGACTCTGGTTTATCACACAGAAACTGACAAGTAATGTCTTTTTTTTAACAATTTATTCTTTTAAAAAATTTTTATTTTATTAATTTTAATGAACATTACAGAAATTTTGGATTTCCATTCATTCATTGATGCACTTTTCAGCCTGTCCAGCCCTCCCCACTCCTCAGTTCACTCCTCTCTTTGAAAAGCAAAAGAAAAATTCTTTCTTTGGTATAAAATCCCCCCGCAACCCCCCAGCACCACCCCAAGTACACTCCACTATGCAACCTTAATTCTGGACTCTTGTAATAACCATAATACCCTATTATATATCACTTTTAAACTGTTCTCTCCCTCATCTGTTTCAAAGCAGTAGACATAATTTATCCAGTTTTTCGCAGTCCTACCCTAACCCTGTTGTCAGTCTCATTTTACAACAGTGGCACCATGCAGTATTTATCCTTTTGTGACTGAGACACTTCACTCAGCATAATGTCCTCCAGGGTCACCCATTTGGAATAATATTGCATGAGTTCCTTGTTTTTCAATGCAACGTAGTATTTCATTGTGTGAATACACCACAGCTTCTCTATCCATTCCTTTGTTGATGGGCACTTAGGTTGTTTCCAACTCCTTGCTATTGTGAACAAAGCCACAATAAATATGGGTGTGCATATATCTGCTTGGATGTTGGTTATGGTCTCTTTGGGGTATATTCCCAGTAGTAGAATTTCTGGGTCAAATGGTATCTCTATTTGCAAATTTTTGAGAAAGTGCCACACCATTTTCCACGGTGATTGCACCATTTTACACTTCCACCAACAGTGAATAAGGGTTCCAGTTTCTCCACAACCTTGCCAGCATTTGTTGCTTGCTGTTCTGTTAAATCTTGCTATTCTGACTGGGGTGAGATGATATCTCATAGTTGTTTTGATTTGCATCTCTCTTAGAGCTAGGGATTTTGAACATTTCTTCATGGACTTGTTGGCCATCTGAATGTCTTCTTTGATGAAGTG
>NW_006399753.1:33877326-33916482 GCF_000299155.1 Elephantulus edwardii | reverse complement strand
TTGTTTTGATTTGCATCTCTCTTAGAGCTAGGGATTTTGAACATTTCTTCATGTGCTTGTTGGCCATCTGAATGTCTTCTTTGGTGAAGTGTCTGTTGATATCCTGTGGCTATTTTTCAGTTGAATTATTTACCTTTATCTTGTTGTGGTGAAGTAATGTCTTTTGATGAAATCTAGTTATCTTCTAGTTTTTTTGATGAACTAAAGTATGGTTCCAGCAAGCAATTTGAGTAATTTATCTCTTGCTTCTTCTCCCTTTCTTTTGTTCACATTCACTTGGACCCTTTGATTTAAGTACTATGGATGGAATAATAAAATGTCCATGAACAGTAAGGAGAAGTTAGTACTATTTTTAAAAAATGGAAAATATGTGTATATTAGATATATTGACTAACTCACTGCTATCAGTTAGATTCCCACTACAGGCTTATATATGGATTACATCTCAACATCAAAAAGACATAAATCCTTATCACGGGGCCAATCAGCAACATTATGATGTTGTTGTGTTGTATACCACTGAATCAGAAACAATCCATAGCTGACCTCAGGGTTTTCAAATCCCATGCTTCTACTGTGAAGCATTTGGTGGCCTCAAACTGTATGTCTTTGGGATTGCAGCACTGCTTCTTGCTACTAGGCTACCAGAGTGTCCTATATATAACACTATGATAGATGTAGAAAAGACTGAAATTGTCAAAATTTTATCTTGCTTGGATCTATAACAGCCTTGGTATTAGCAGTCAGGAGATCAGAAGACATTGCAAAGGGCAAATTTGCTATCAGATACCTCTCCAAATTACTGAGGAGCAATGATACCAGTTTGCAGACTGATTCAGGCCATGATCTTTTCAATCTCTTGCTATGCATCTGAGAGTTGGACTATCAGCAAGGATTACAGAAAAGACTCAATGTCTTTGGATTGTGGTGTTGAAGAAGAGTACTGAATATCCAATGGACTACCAAAAGAACAACCAGATATGTCTGGGAGAAAGAATAGCCGGAGTTCTCCTTGGAGGCAAAGATGCAAAGCTTCATCTCACATACTTTGGGGCCTGTTACTAGGAGAGGCTATTTCTTGCAGAGGGATATAATGCTAGGAAAGGTGGAGGGTCAATAAAAGAGAGAAATACCCTCCACTAGATGAATTGACACAGTGACTGCCACAATGTATTCAAGTGTGTCAGAGATGATGAGGATGGCACAGGACAGGGGTCAGGCCTGTTGTTCACATGGTTGCTTTGAGTCATACTTGACTTAACAGAACCTAACAACAGGAACAATTCAAACATAAACCCTGAAATCTAATGCACAATTGACAAGACAATGATGATCTTTAAACATCATTTTGTAAAATAAACTGAATTTAAAATTTAAGTTGTGTTTCTAACTATATATAAAGAAATAAAGCATTCCTCCACTTGATGATTCAAACTGTCAATTTCTCTATTTAGTCATCAAAGAGTTATATAATCAATAATAGTATGTATGTTAAGTTTGATAGCTGCTTAATCATAAAATAATGTATTGTAAATATGGCTATAAATTGCTTAAGTTTAACATTTCTTAGATTATAGTAATAATAACAACAAAACTGTTTTATAGATTCTTTTTGTACCAAACTACATCAGTTATATTAGTAGTAGTAGTAGTAGTAATTGAGCAGAAATGTTTTACGACTTTTCTCCCTTTTTTAAATTACTACTTCATTCTCAAAGTCGATATGTTGTTGTTGTTGTTGTTATGTGCCGTTGAGTCGTTTGCGACTCATAGAGACCTTATGTACAACAGCCCTAAACCCTGCTCTATCCTGTGCAAATCACATTGCCTCTGACACACCCATCCCGATTACCCCTGTCACTGAATCAATCCACCACATAGAGGGTCTTCCCCTCCTGCACTGTCCCTCCACTCTACCCAGCATGATGTCCCTCTCCAAAGACCTGTCTCTCCTTACAACATGTCCAAAGTATGTCAGACGAATCCCCAGAATCTTTGCCTCCAAGGAGTAGCCTGGTTTAACCCTCTCCAGGATGAATCTGCTTGTTTTCTTGGCAGTCCATGGTACCCTCAATACTCTTCTCCAGCACCACAGCTCAAAGGCATCAATTCTCCTTCTATCCTCCCTAGTCATTGTCCAGCTCTCTGATGCATAACAAGTGATTGCAAAGACCATGGCCTGTACCAGGTGCACCTTAGTCTCCAGAGAGACACCGTTGCTCTTGAGTACTTTAGAGAGGTCCCTAACAGCAGACTTTCCCATCGCAATATGTTTTTTTTATTTCCTGGCTGCTAGTGCCAAGACTGTTGACTGTGGAGCCAAGCAAACTGAAGTTGTGAACAATCTCAATCTCTTCGCCATCCATCCTGATATAAGTTCATAAATACTACATACTAAACTACATACATACATACATACATACATACATACTGTAACTAAAACACAAGAAACTTGGACAAAACTAGCCCCACGATAACACCAGCACTGACGAAAACAACAGCACATGCTTATAGTAGATGTGGACAAGAACACAGAATTTGAAACATCATTTTTTTGGGTTAATAATTTCATCTCTGACTGGAATGCATTAGAAAACTCAAAAAAGCAAACTAACACTGGTTTAGCCTTATTAGTTATTGGTACATGGAGCTGGGCTTATGAGAAAAGAAAATGTGTTGCTATAACTATCTATAGCGGCATTTTTAGAAAAATAAGGAATTTTTTATTGAAACACTTCACAAAAATTTCATACAGTTGTTTTGCTGTCACCCCCTTTGACAGTGGTGTCCCCTGGTGTGGTTTACGCCCACAGTGGCCCCTTAGTGACCCTACTGTCAAGAGGTTTTCCAACAGACAAGACTGACATATCCAGCCCTAAATAATTCTGTTGCAGTGTGGGTATTAGCTAAGCTTCCATTCCAAAGTAAATAGAGGAAGGAGGGGGCCCAGGATGGAAAGACCAAGAAAGGAGAATTTTCTCCTTTAATTGTTGTGGGGTTTTTTCCTTCATCATTCTTTTGGTATTTCTTTTTTTTTTTCCTCCCTCCTCCTTATTAACTGTCCATTTGTTTAATAATATTTATTATTTCTTTTTTTATTGTTTAACATTTTCATCCTCTCCCTCCCACAATGTACCGTGCAACTCATCCCTGGTTCCAGATTGTTGTCATAAGTGCTTTTTAAAAAAAGCTATTTTTAAAAAGATTTTATTTTATTTTTATACTGCTTTATTTACAAAGTTCAAATACATTGTTTTTCACACCAAATCTTTGACATTTCCTTCAGACATTAAATTGTGCAACCCTATAATTAACTCCCCTCCCTGCTGCCCATTCTCACCCCACTGCTTCCACCCTCCCGCACCTTGGATCCTCATTACTTAACATTACTTAAAATATGATGTTTTAAAGTAGAAAGAAACTTGTTGTTAGACGCCATCAAGTCCAGAATGATTCATAACAATCCTAGGAACGACAGATCTGAACTCGATCCTATCTTGTGCCATCCTCATCATCTCAAGCCCATTGCAGCACTGTGTCAATTCATCTGTTTGAATGTCTTCCTCACTTTCATCAAGCTTCTACCTTCCCAAGAATATTGTCCCTCTCCAAGGCCTCTCCTAAGAATATGCCCAAAGTAGGCGAGACATTCTGAAGAGTCAGTTCTGACTTGATGGCAAACAGCAACAATCCTTTCATTAAGGCTAAATTTCCTAACTATGACAAAGACATTAGGAAATCATGACACATAGCAAACATCGCTCACATAGCACATTAAAGAGCTCTCATGGTCTAGTCCATAGAGAATTGCACTACTAACCCGGACAATTCAAATCTACAGAAGAAAGATAGACAATCTCATTTCACATGTTATTTCCAGAGCTGGAAACTCACTAGAAGGTCAGATATGAGCCAATTTTGACTCAAAAGCAGTGGGAGAGAAAGAAGAGAGTGAGCCCTTTTATTTAACCATGAAATTTCAGATGAAGTCTCAGATTCTCCTTCTATAAATGCAGGTGGTAGATAAACAGACCAATTGACTGTCATAATCTTTTCTTCTAGCTCAGTAAGTTGATCTATATTTATTAGAGAAGGAGATGTTGAAATGAACAAAGAAATGTTCATGGTTTGAAGAGACTGATTGCTGCCTCTAAATTTCTTTGTAACACTGGGTATTTATCCTCTCCTCTTTCCTCATCTGTAATAAAAGGAAATGAAACAGATGGTGTCTTAGGACATTTCCAAGTCTAATATTTTATAATAAAAGCATCTGTGGTTAATATGGTAACTTCTATCTGCGTATAAAACTTGGTATTATACTTTAAGGAGCCAGAGAGAAGTGCACTTATAAAGAGTCCCTAGTGTGTTGTAGTGTAGCTACCTGAACCTTAGTTCTTCAAAGCAGAAAAGTTGTCTCAAGAGCTTGAAGCTGAAAATATTGAAGACTTTCTTTGGTTTTCCTGCACCTCCTCTCCTAAGCATCGAAGGTCTGACTCGGCAATCCAAACCAAATCTTGTTCCTACTAGGCTATGTCCTTGGCTCTCCATAGGCCAGGACACAGACAACGATAATGGATTGAATTGTGTCCACCCACAATATATGCTATAAATCCTGCGTCTTGTAGTTATAACCTGGTCCGAGAATTTGTTGTCTTTGTTATGTTAATAAGCCCTTACTTAGAGAGAGGGTTCTTGAATCCATTTGTTTTGATATATAAGAAAGATTAAACAAGTCAACAGAAATGGAAAAGTCTAGACATGCTTTGTGAAGATTAACAAGGAGTCCAGGATTAAGGACCTTCCACACGAAAGAATGCCTTCACCAGAATTCAGACTTCTAGTTCTCTAAACTGTGAGGAAATAAGTTTTTGTGTATTAAAGGCACCAACTTGTGGCATTTCTCTTACATAGCAGCACCAGTTCAATTAAGACAATAGCTATGCTCAACTCTGGTTTTTCTCTGTTGTTTATAAATATGCTGTTTAATTCAAAAGTGGCTTTTTTAAAGGCCAAAAAGTCCATGTATCAAACAAATGTAATTTTTTTTAATTACAGGAAACTACTTAATCTAAAAACACTATTGTGTTTAAAATTTCTGGATTTTTGTGAAAAATCTCCTAACTCTTCAAGTGAAGTACCTTGACTTCTAAAGGAAGTCAGAACTACAGTCACGGGTGGTTTACAGAATATATTCTGGTAGTCTTTGCTTCATTTCAATATCCTGACATGATTGGCTGTTGATGGCTACAAATAAGGAAGTCTTCAAGCCAGGGGATTTCTCAGTGGAAGTTCCCAGCTCAACACAAGGGACAGCTCAGGACAGTTTGTTGGACTGCATTGCTAGGATAAAGCTTCCAGCGTGTGGAACTGTTTAGATCTTTAAAAAGGATTAAGTAATCTGTGAAGGAAGACATGTAACCTGGAGAAGAGGTAATTAATTCTTTAGTTAACTCCTACCAATTCTCAGGTTAATAGGGTGACCTGGATGTTTTAAATTTGAAGTGTTGTAAATTTGTTCTACTTTTGCTTTGCTAGGGGGGTGATTTGTGACATAATTCCATAATGCCTTTGTTTTCATTGTCATAGTTGAAAATTTAGCATTAAAATAATAAAATGCCTGCTGAAGACTTTCTCCTCTCCTAAAATTTAAATATTGAAGCCTTTTTTTAACTTTCTTTCTAACTTTGAAGACAAAATTTCTATCTCTCCTTGTAGTGACATTACCGCCCCCCCCCTATTTTTTCGTTTATAATGTAGATTATAAACTTTCTTCAAGGATTTATTTACATAAAGTAATGTAAAAGTTGAGGATATTTATTTGGAATCAGTAAAATTACATATAGCTTATTAAGTTGTAGTTTTCTTGTTTAAAAAGTAAATAACTTCAGTATTGCATTCATAATATTTTATTTGTATTTCTAAGAATTACTTGTACTTTGATCCAGGCTGTCCATACAAAACTCAAGCTTAGCCTATTCCTGTTTAATAAGAAACACATGCTAATGAATATTTCTTTGTATTGAAGTATTGATCTTACAGTCAGCTCTGCATTCCCCATATTAGATAATTGAAACTTACATAATAACAACGATCCAATCTTCTTATAACCAGTTGACCCTTTTATTTTTTTTACAATCAAAAAGGAACATTAAAATCAGACAGTATTCTTAAAAGAATAATTCTAGGAAAAGTTGATAGCAACCATATCAGCTTTCATTTACTGAGTGCCTAGTATACCAAGGTCTATTCATAATATCATATGTTCTTTTTTCTATGACTATTACAATGTCCTGTTTTCTTACAATGTTGAGACAGTATTTAGGGGATTTCACATCTAAACCACAGTTGAAGGAGGGAAAAAATGGGGAAAGAAAAGGAAGAGGATTTGTCCACGTTCACAGAACAGAAAAGTCTCAATCCTAGAAACCTAGACTCCTTTCTTACAGTCCAGACCTGTCTCACACTTCATAGGCTCTACTTCACCTGTGCACAGGTACACACACCTCACTGTCTCTGTTCAGTAGTCTTCAATGCCAGTGAAGGATGGTGGAGCTGTGGAGCAGGTCTAACTTGACTAAGGTTCTTGCTCAAATCAAGCAGCTGGATTTTCCAGGCAGAATGGAAGTTGTAGAGCAATATCTATTTATTTCCTTTAAATGCTGATGGTCGTGAAAGTGACCACTGACTCCAAGATTTAAATAATCTGTGAAATTCCCTTACAAATTTTTAAATGACTTTTCATAAAATGTATGTACTATTTGAGGGAAATTAGAGTTAATCTTTACAGTAGAAAACCTTCCCATATGTGAACAATCTATATCTCTGCATGCCTCGGTGAACATAAAGAAGGAGCCTTAGTGGTAGGTGGTGAGACTGCCAGGCTGTTAACAAAGAGGTCAGCTATTTACTAGCCTCTCATAGAGAGAGATAGACTGTCTGTTTCTGTTAAGACTTTTAGCCTTAGAGAGTCTATGGGGAGTGAGTGTTCTACTCTGTCCTATAAGTCCCTATGAATCAGAATGTAAGAGTTGGCATATTTAAGAATACAGTTTCTTCATATTTGTTGAAAAGGATATTTCAGTCTATTTTGCTTTGTCTTCTTAAAAGGGAGTGGTTGTGTTGGTTATTTTAATAGAAATATTTTTCTACTTTAATTTCAAGCTAATCAATTACTGCTGGCATTTAAGAAGTTACAGCTTTAGTATTTTTATCTTACATCTGGCCATTTTCTCTTTCTATTATTTGTTCAGAATAATTTTAGGTAATTCACATGTGATGCCTAGATAGAAATATAATAATTTTTGTCTCATCAATTTTTTTTGCTTCTAATCACATTGGCCAGAACTTCATGCACAATATTAAATAACAGAGAAGGTCACAGACAGCCTTGTCTTGTTCCTGATCTCAGTGGGAATTTCCCTAGTGGTTGACATTAAAAATTACGTTGGCTGTGGGTTTGAAAGAAATACTTTTATCGTAAATACCAAATAACTACCAAATATTCTTACATCTGTAGTTTATGAAAATAATATTTAAGGAGAAAAGGGTTAAAACTTTATGTTATAATGAATTCAATGTTTTTTTCTGTATCTTAAGGGATGAATTGTGTCGATTTCTACAACAAACTATACAGTGTTCTAATGACATTCAATGCAGTTAATAGATGTTTAAACTTCAATGTCAACAAAAAGTATTATTGATATGATTTATTAGTAATAAAAGTAGGCTTACAAAGCATATTTTGCTAATTGTGCCAGTTAAGATAGTAAATTAGTTGATCGAAATGAACCTAAACTCTGTTTCCTTATTTTCTCTTCACACTTTCAGATGCTTCTCTGCTATAATTTTGGCTTTGTTTTGCAGTTCACAACTGAAAGTAACAGAAAAGAATAAACATAGTCTGATGTAAACTAAGGAGTCCTATCCAAGCAAAGTAATCATTTATTCAAAAAAGCAGCTGTAACTTAGCTTTGGGCAAAAGAACTTTGCTTTTCCTATTACGGCAGTGCTAGTTTCAAACCACAATTCAGTTGCAATGAACAGATGCATTTAAAATGTGAGCCCAAATTGGCTAACCTTGTATCTAAGATGAAGAAAAGACTAAAAAAGAAATGTATTTTATAGAAAGCAAATATTCATAAGTAAAATTAATCTCTACTTGATTTTCTGCTATTATTATAATTTTTATTTATTTAAAAAATAAAATTCCACATTTTTCCTGTGTTCAAACAAATTTCATTTAATAGAAGTTTTCTGATCCATGAAATACTTAGAAAACAAATCCATAACGCTATTTGGCATTGGTACCTCATTCAGAAGTAATATTTCCTCAGCTTTTCTTACGTCTCCCGCTGCCTTAGGTCTGCAATAATTTTTTTCCTCACCATTAGGGTTGCTTAGGAAATCATTATTTTATCAAAATGTTTCAAGTTTATTGACATAAATTATTGTGATTTTATTACCACCATCTCTGAATACATAACCCTCTTCCATTAATACTTCTGTACTTTTAATTTTTTTTTCCTCTCTCTCTTTTTCCCCTTCTTGGCTATGTCAAAGAGCTAATCTCTTAGAAATAGCACTTTTATATGTTTTTAATTATTTGGGTTTAGCTTATTAGTTTTAATAATATTTTCTTTCTGCTTTGGGGGGAGGTCAATATTCTTTTCTCAGGAAGTCAAAAGCCTAGGTCATTTATTGTTATTCTTTCTTGGCATGTAATAAAATCTTAAGGCAAGAAATTTTCTCTGAGTACTACACAAGCTTTAATATGTCAATTCCATATTATCATTATTTTATTTTTTTAATTGCAATTTTATTTCCTATTTAGTAAAGATTTTTTTAGGACAGTAAGTTCTTAAAAATAAGTTTTTCAAAAGTCAGTAATACATTTATTTGGAGCAGAATTTCGAAGGTGACAAGAAAACACAGTAGGAAATTAGTTTCCCTTTTATGCCCGTCCCTCAGCTTCCCGGCCCCTCTGAAGTCCATCACTATTACCAGCTCCTTGACTTAAAGAGTGACTCTGAAATTCGTACAGATATTTATATATGATACACTTTGAGTTTGAGTTTCCTAAATTTAGCTGTACTTAGGAAATTATTTCATTTTAGTATGTGTTACTGTCTCCCCTTTCCTTTAAAAAATTTTATATTCCTTTGTATGGATGCCCAATGATTTATTTTCCCAGTCCTCTGTTAATAAGTATTTAACCCGTAGCAAAGCAATAGATCTGACTCATAGCAAAACAATAGATCTACCTCTTTGATTTAAACTAACTCTTTTAAATCTTTAGGGGGACTCTGGTGGCTTAGCGGTAGAGAATTACACTGTCAACTCTTAAGACATGTGATTTGAATCCAGCAAGATAGGCAACCTCGCTGCAGAGTCAGCTATGAGTCCCTTTCACCTGGAAGGTTCACAACAACAATGACATTGCCTCATCTTTCACCTGTGGAGTAGCTGGCAGATTAAACCTCAGACCTAATCCAACACACAGCAAGGGCTCCTTACAGAATTTTAATGTTGCCAATTACTTGATGTAATAATAATACACTATCTTTCATTGTGGTAAAATGCCCATAACAAATATACTAGACAGAATACATTCACAATATTGTGCAACCATCACCACTATCCAGTTCCAGAACATTTCATCACCTGGAAAAGAAACTCCAAAGCTATTAAGCAATCACTCCCATGCTTTCCTCCCCCAGGCCATGCTACCATAAATGTGTTACATAATATGGTACATTAATGGAGTCATATAACATGTGGTCTTTGTGTCTGGTTTCTTATGGTATTGTTCCAAGGTTCATCCATGTTAGGCACATTTGAAGTTTCAACTTATGAAACTTCATTTCTTTACATTCTAGAACAATAATTTGTATGGTTATAGCACAGTTTACTTATCCATTCTTCTACTAATGGGCATTTGGGCTGTTTGCATCTTTGGGCTAGGAATATGTTTTGACTTAAATAGTTTTACATATTTGCACTTGAAAAATTGTAAAACTAAGGAGAATATTTTGAAAATATCTTATTTGGTATTTGTTGTTGTTGTAGAGTTGGAACTGACCCTCGGCGGGTTTTCAGAGGCAGTTAATTGCCCATCCTTCTCCTGTGGAGCAGCTGGCAGCCTCGAACTGCGTGCCTTCATGGTTGCAGTGTAGCTCTTTGCCACTAGGCAGTTGAGTGATAGCTTTTTATGACTCAGGCACATCAACTTCTACTGCTTTTGAAAAATCTATGTTCTACTTGAGATATTTGACTTTCTCTGTCTCATATGACTTGTTATCATCACAGTACACTATGATTTATTTTTTGATATGCAAGAAATTGTTTGAAGATATTTTAAGTATTAAGACTAGATTTATAGAGTTACGTGACAGAAATAGTGTTTGAGACACAAACCAAACAGAATAACATCTATAACTATGTGGGAAAGGATTGATATAAAAGGTTTATACTAATTTAAGTTATAGTTAACATGGAATAGGAAAAGAAAGACTTACTCATTTAAATCAAACTAGACCATTGATATCCTAATATAATTCACGGAAGACATACTTCATTTAGGTAAAATGAAAATCAGATTTTAAAAGTCAAGATGGAATAAACACTGATAGAAAAGATCTTTATAAACTTTGAAAAGAATTTCAATATTGACTTAAATAAAAATTATTGCAAATATAAAACAATGGAGAAACCTAAATATTTTTTAAATATAAGACTAAAAATGTAAATAAATAATTTTGTAATAATTATTTGGTCAAAATATCCTGATTATAGCAACAAAAACTCAAGTGTGTGGAAGAAAAGCTGCAGCAAATAAAAATGGCAAATTTCCTCATTGTCTCATATTTGGTGAAATAAGCTAATGATATATAGGACCTTACTCTAACTATGTTAACTAAGACATAGTATTTTCTTTTCCCCCACACATGTAAAGGTAATGGACTACATATAGAATTAAAAATTGCATGCTTATTTCCTTTATGTTGACAAGAAAAATAATAGGAAAACACTGGCCATCTAACAAAGATATTCGTAGAATGTGTGGATTTCCTTCCATTCTTCTCATTATCTACCAAATAACTATTAGTTTCTGAGCACAGATCTCAAACAGTAAGATAAATAGATATGCACAGTTCAGAGCTAACTTGTTGTCTAAAACTAGCATTTACCAACTTTATAACTATAGGTGTTAAGTAGGAGATCTCTAATCCTACTGTCTATTTTCTATAAAGAGAAAAATTAATGATTAACCATTGCTCTCTCCTTTGATAAAAACTATGTGTAGACAAATAAAACCAGAGAAGGAGTCCAACACTGTTCTGTCTGCCCAGCTCCTTTCATTATTGGTTCTTATTTCTGGACAGAGTATAGCAGCTGTTTGTTAGCACTGAGGTCATGTTGGTACATTGTTGTTGTACACCATTGAGTTAGAACCAAGTCATGACCCTCCAACAGGTTTTCAAAGGCAGTAAATTGCACAGGAGGAGATTGCCCCGCTTGCCTCCAGGATTGCAATGCAGCTTCTTATTACGAGGCCATGAGAGTTCCTTCTGTCAATATACTTCAAACTGAAGCATCAAAATGGATAATGTAGGAAGGCGCTATTGAAGCTACTGGGGCAAAGTGGTACTACCTATTTCTCTAATAAGGGGCATGAAACAGGCACCTTCCTTTCTGTTCCTCAAGCCAGCAGGTTAGCTCATCTTTAAACAATAATAAAGTGGTTGTCCACCAAGTCCCACAATTTTTATAGAAGGAAAATTCTGTCAGAATCTAGCACCAGGCTGCTTGTCAGTAGAGTTACAGCTTTTCTACCGATATTTTGTATAAATTAGAAAAAGGCACCCTTCTGAGAAGACAAAGGCCCAAGAAGGAAAGTCTTGGTAAGTGTACATTTCACTCAGCTGGATACTCTGTGCAAAGTACAATCTGTTCAACAACACTCGCTGTCCAGGTTGTCAGTCCTATCTCTTGATGCTATTATGACAGATCATGTTTTTCTGATATTTCATAAGCATTTTCATTTGAGAGTCTAAGACAGAAACAGCTAGCCCAACTGGCCTCTTAAATCTGAAGCCTACTAAATTCTACTAACAGTACTATTTCACATCCAAGATTTGATGAGAGTTGTTGATGTATACCTGACATTCCAAGTTGCAGCAAGTGCTTATACCAGCAGCTTTACTTGCTCCCAGATTTCTAGTCAAAGCCTTCAATAAAATATTGTTGTTGTTGTTGTTGTTGTTGTTGTTAAGTGCCGTCAAGTCATAGGTGACTCATAGCGACCCTATGAACAAAAGACCTGAACACTTGTATAACTTTCATCATTTCTCCAAGTTCATAGGGTTTCCAGAGACAAGCTATTTCAGAATTGGATGATACTCCTGCTTCCAAGCTTGTTTTAATCAGGGAGCTCCACCAAACACTGTCCACCATGGGTGACCATTATTGCATTTGACACATCAGGGTCACAGCCTCTTTAAAAACATGTTCTTTCACAGACATCAGAGATCACATTTGAGAAGGAATTTCTCTCCATAGCCTTATCTTTGTCAGTGTAGTGACAAATATTGGGCTTTTGGAATTACCTGTAAGATTTTATCTTTTCTATTTTCATGAACTGAAAAAGGAGGATCTACAAATATTTTTTAACTTGGAATTTAGATTTGGCTCTTGGAGTGAACTTCATGTTTGCTTTATGACTTCCATAATTACTGTTCATAGTGAAAACATCAGCTCAGGGCTTTAGAAGTGGATTCCAGAGCTTGTCTTTCTGATATAGAGCACAAACAGATATAGGAGAGCAGGGCATTCATGTGTGCTCTTTGACGTGTGGGTAGAATGTGAACTTGATGTGTCCTTTCTTCAAATAAGCTCATTAAATTTACTCCTCAAAAAATGTTCTGAAATATTTTTTTTCCATACCTCCTTTATTGTTACATCAAATAAAAACGGGGAGTTCCAAGATCCCATTCCAGTGAATATCTAATCCAGGTAGAACACCTCATTTTTTAATCCCTGAATTCTCCCCTGCCCCTGTGGATCCTTGGTCTTAATATGGAAACATGGAATTCTTACAATTAATCCTTGGCTTTTGCTGTGATTGTTCTATGATTTCAGGTGAGACCCACTTTAAAAAAAACAAAACTTAAAACAGTTGACCAGTTCACGATACACTGCATAGTCGGATCTAAACTAATTAGAATAAACTGTACAGGCATTTAGTGCTCAATATATATTGTATAAATCTGTTGAAATTTTTTGGATGTGAATGTTACTTCAAGTGGCTTATATTGAGATTTTTCTGACTTACTTGGGTATTAAAACCACCCAATTTTTTTTTTTTACAGAGCTCTGCTTTATAATTTTGTAATAAAGTTTCAATATAGATCACTGTTGATCTGGTGTGAGGCTGCCAGAGGTCTGATAGTTAAAATGATCAATAAACCATGGCTAATCATAGACCATATAGGCATGCTTATGCGACATTGTACTGCCCTGTCACCTTGATCAATATCCTTGTTCTACTGACGAGGAGACTGGACCGTGGTAGTGGTGTGATTTGTCCTAGACCTCACAGCTCGTGCGCATGGGAGGACAGTAACAGAGCTGGCTATGTAGGAAGGAATCCCAAACTCAGGTAAGGAAAAAGCACCAAGTGAGTTGAGGCATTCACACTGATTTGGCAAAGCAGCCCTTAAAGGAATGAGGTCAACTGGTGTTTCCAGTCAGGCCCTTAAGCAACTCATGGAGGCGTGTGGTAGCTCCAGATGTAGCTGTGGTAACGGGGTTGGAGTGTGGCTAGAGAAGCTTGGCCTGGCCAAGGCAAACTGCTGTATATGCACAGGCCAGTATATGAGCAAACTTGTCACTAAGTCAGAACGGAGCTGACTCTCCTGTGGGTTTTGGAGGCTGTAAATCACACACGAGACTGCTCATTGATGGATTTGAATTGCCTGCCTTTGGCGTGGAGTGTAACTAGGCCATCAGAGTTCCCTATATAGATACAAGGAGGGCTGAAGACTCAAGAATTCAGGCCTTCAGGGAGAACAAGATCATGTATATCTGCCTTGTGCCTGAGGAGAGTAGCAGTAGGCATTTGGCCCAAGACCTTGGTCCTGGGTGCTGTACAGATGGTTGATTTTCATTCCATACCCAATGACATGGCTAGTCACAGAAAGGCTTAAGAGGTATCAGGCCTCTAACACTGACAGGGAGGCTGCTACTAGTTATTTGAAAACACATGAAAGGATACAAGACTGTATAATGAGCAGCACAGAACAAACTATAGAAAGGAAATACACAGGACAAGAGCTGGTTTAACAAAGTCTGTAACATACTGAGAAAGGCCAGCTAAGCCTTTCTGCTCAGAGTGCTCCCTGTGTGCATTCCCCTAACCCATGTGAGGGGGCACATATGGTGGCTCTGTCAGCCCAGCTAGCCAGGTCAGGGCAGTGTCCTTTGGATGCCAAGGGGTGAGCCTTGTTCTGCTGCCCTGTGGTTGCTTAGCCTGAAGCTGGAGAAGGGGATGGAAATCTATGTAGGTCATTGCTCAAAGGAGGAGCAGCTTTTGTTTCCACAGAGAATGGAATAAAGAGTGTCTTGATTCTCAGTACTGAAGCCAGACTGAATGGTGCCTATTCAAAATCACCAAATGTCCTCGGCTGAAGTCAGGCACTCCTTCCCTCCAATGTATTTTAAACTAGGTGGAGGCCAATCAGGTTAAAGTTGACCTTCAAGCTAAGAAGCAGGCTCCCACTGTGAGCACACTAGCTGGAGGGAGATTGTGGTCTTCAGGCTTCTAGGCCCATATAACAGGTTCCAGAGGGTGAGTCCCATGACCTTACTCACAGGAGGTGGACAAGGAAACTTGGCTGTTTGCTGATAAGGAATAGCTGATGAGACCAAAGTGATAGAACTAGAAACCTGTCTTTTTACCTAGTTCTAACTGGAGAAATGGAGGCTCAGATTTGAGTAACTCTAAAATATTTTTAACAAAGCTGTAATTCCCTATTTTTGCTCTATCCTCTCATACCACTAATGACACAGTACTCTGACTACATGTTACATAATAGCATAGAAAATTCGAATGAAATTGTCTTTCCTTTTAAAAATAATGTATAAATTGTTATTACTCAAATAAATATCTCTGCTCAAATCTAAACTTAAAAAGACATATGGGGGGATTATCATTATAGACAAAATATTTAACACCATTTTAGTGTAAAACTCATCTATCTAAAACAGTTCTACTAGGAGTCATATGTATTCCACACATGAGAGAAGTTCATTGCCACTTCTCTTAATAACTATAACATAGTGACAATAGAGAAAAATACTTTTTTACTTTAAAAATCATATTTCTTATGATTTAAATGTATTCATAATGTAATTAAAGAAACATTTTTAAAGAGGTGTGTATATTTAATCTTTTCTTATTCAGAACTCCTAGCACCTCCATATTTCAAAATGCTTAGATATATATTCAGTTTCAGATTCTGGGCACACTGTTCAATTTTACTGTTTCAAGACTTAATGGTATCATCATGAAATAAGGACCACTGATATTTTGTAAGGAGTCCTGATGGTGCAGTGGTCAATGATAATGAAAACCCACCAGCTGGTCCACAGGAGACAGATGAGGCAGGCTGTTTCATGTGTGTTGTTTTGATTTTTTGGGGGGGGTTCACTCAGTTTTTTTTATGTTAGAGATGAAACATTCTTCATTTTCTATTAGTTGTTTGACCTCAAGTGAAGATATTTTTTACTTCCACTCTTTAAAAAACACTATCCAATACATTTCTTCTTTGATTTTTAAAAATTTTATTTGCTAACAATTTTTTAAAATCAAATGACAAGTAGCTTACATCTTTTTGTTAATTAAATATAAACAACCTATCTTCCAGAATCCAACTGCTTAAAAAAAGAGGTTCCAAACAACAGGCTCTCAGGTACGTCCCAATCAACTTTTAACCACAAAAACCTGCCAACCATGTCCTAATTGGACTTTGTTTTCTGAAAATGAGGAAGCAATTGTTGCAGAACATCAAAGAATACAGCCTTCACTATGGATTGCATCTCAATGTCAAGAAAACAAAGATTCTTATTGCTGGACCTATAGGCAGCATTGTGATAGATGGAGAAAAAATTGAAAACTGTTAACAATTTCATCTTACTTGGATCCACAGTTAAGCACCAGCAGTCAGGAAATCAGGAGATGTTTTGCTCTGGGGAAAGCTTGAAGTTAGTGACCTATCTAAATTATTGAGGAGTAATGATGTCAGTTTGAGGACTAGGAGTGTCAGATTCTCAGGCAAGGTCTCTCCAATCACTTGCTACGCATCTGAGAGCTGGACAATGAATAAGGATGACAGAAAAGAATCAATGTCTTTGAGCTGTAGTGTTGGAGAAGAGCACTAAACATCACATGGACAGCCAAAAGAACAGAGGGTGCAGCCATAGTGTGTATTGGAGGTAAAGATGAGGCTTCATCTCACATGTTGTTAGGAGGGGCTATTCAAGGGACATGGTGCTAGAAAAGATAAAAGGTTGGCAAAAGAGAAGAAGACCTTCAACCAGATGAAATGACACGGTGACTCCCACAATAAGCTCTAATGTGTCAGAAAGTGTGAAGTAGGCACAGGATAGGACAGGGTTCAGATCTATTGTTAATAGGGTCACACTTGACTCGAAGGCACCTTACAACAACAACAATTTTTAAAGAAATTATTCAGTGATATTTGTTACATTTTCCATAACGTACCATTTATTCTTTTCTGGTTTTATCATTTCCAGGACTCTGGTTTCTCTTCCCTGAATTCATTTTTGCTATAGCATAGTTTTGGACCATTTGATCTCATATAGTTGAGGGTTTAAAGAAGCTCTATTTTGTGAGCCAATCTGTTATTCAACTAAAAGGTGATCCCTAGGGATAATCTCAGTTTGAGATTTAAAGAGTTCCTCAAGATGACAGTCTTATTAATTTCTCTAATTTCAACTGATCCAGTCTGGACTATTAAGAATTTGAATTCTATTACACATTTTTCACCCATTCTGTTAGGTTCCAACTGTTGTGGGCCTCATCAGAACAGTTGAGAGTGGTAGTCATGAACCATAGAGTTCTTCTGGTGTCAGGGTAGATAAGGTTCATGTATCATTAGTCCTGCAGATTATTTCCTTCTCTGAGTCTTCGGTTTCTTTCTTTCTCTTTTGTTCTATTCAAGTAGAGACCCATAGTTGCTACTCATCTCAGGGTAGATAAAATTCAGGTCTGTTAGTTCTGTATTTTCTTCTCTGAGTCTTTAGTTTCTTTCTTTCTCTCTCTTTTTTTTAAAGTTTTTTTTTCTTTTACCTTGGTTTGCATATAAAATTCACATTTTGTATGAACAAAATATTGTGTTTTGTCTATATATATATATAGTGTTTCATGCATTCTTCTATTCACATTGTGTTTCATGGTATCATTCCCATACATTATATTTTATAAAATGAAACACCATTGATCCATGCTCACAAGTATTCTACCTTTTCAGGTCCCTACTGGATCGTTCCTTCTTTCTCTTTTGTTCTACACAAGTACAGACCCATAATTGTCTCTTAGATGACCATATGAAAGCATTTAAGACCCCAGACACAACTCAACACTTTGGTATATAGAACTGAAATGTCCCATGAGACTATGGTCTTAAGCTTTCAAAACAAAAAAAACAAGGTGCTTGGTTATGCAGATTATACATGCATGTATATAATATACATGTATGTACATGGATAATACATATATGTTTTTGATATCTTTATCTGTGGACATGTTGACTACCTACATATTCATAGTCATACACATATATGCTTCTATATGTATTTTTGTAACCACACACATATTTTGAGTTGTTGTTGGTATTATTTCAAAATTATATTTGTCAAGGAACCCTAGGAATGCAATCGTTAAAAAATATTTGTCATATCCTTTAGCAACAATATCCATTTCCTTTTGAGTACTTCTTATGACACAATTTATGTTGGTCAAATTGTGTACACTTCACTCACACGCAGTGTCAACTTTCTTATAATCAAAATAATAAGTGACTACTCTCTTACCAATGTTTTCTCCTCCTTCCTCCCATCACTGGTAACCACCAGTGAGCGTTGGCCTCTCTAAGTACATTTATACTTATAAAAGTATGAACATACAATATTTGTCCTTTTTTGAAGTTCTTATTTAACTCAGCATAATGTCCTCCAGATTCAAGCACATTATAACATCTTTTGAGGATTCATTGTTGTTCTTTATTACTATTTAGTTTTCCATTGTTTGTATGTACTGCATTTGGTTATCCATTTAATTATTACTTACTTATATTGCTCCCATCTTTTTGCTATTGTAAATATTTCTTAAATGAATGTGGCTGTGCATGTGTCACTTAAATCTCTATTGTTAGAACTCTTAGAGTAAGAAAGCCTGATGGTAAGGATCTTATGGATAAAGATCGTATTTCTGTCCTTTTGAGGAAGCGTCATGGTGTTTTCCACAGTAATTGTGCTATTTAACATTCCTACCAGGAATGCCTAAGGATTGCAATTTATCGACATTCTTACCAGTATTTGTTGTTTTCTGGCTGGTTTGGTTTGGTTTGGTTTTTATCGATACCACTTTTCTAGGAATGGCATAGAATCTCACTGTAGTTTTTAAGGTGCATCTTTCTCATAGATAATTGTGACCATCTTTTCAATGTTTGTTGGTGAAGAGTTCACATATGCACTGTATTTGTTTTATTGGGTTGTTTGGGGTTTTTTTTACTGATATGTTACCATTTTCTATATATCTTAAAGATTATGCCCTTATCAGATACATAATTTACGAAGGTTTTTCCCTAGTCCGTAGGTAATCTTTTTTCTTTTGTTAAAGCCTTTTGTTGAGCATTTCACTTTTAGGAGGTTTCAGTTTGTTAAAAGAGTAAGGGCTCTTTTTATAGGGACAGCCATATCTAAGTATCTAGTATCTCTGACACACCCACCCCCATTACCCCAGTCACTGAGTCAAATCATCTCATCGAGGGTCTTTCTCTCTTGCGCTGTCCCTCCACTTTCTCAAGCATGACGTCCCTCTCCAAGGACTAGTCCCTCCCTGCCACATGCCCAGAGAATATCAGATGGAGCTTCAGAATCCTTGCCTCCACGGAGCAATCTGGCTTCACCCTCTCCAGGGAGAACCTGTTTGTTCTCCTAGCAGTCTACGGTATATTCAACACTCTTCTCCAGCACCCAACTCAAGGTCATCAATTCTCCTTCTATCATCCCTAGTCATTGTTCAGCTTTCTGATGCATAGCAAGTAACTGCAAACACCATGGCCGGGAACACAACAGTGAAATCTTAATTTATTAATATTTTCTGTTAAAAGTTTATTCCATTTACCAATCATTCAACGTGTGTGTGTGGGGGGGGCGGGGTTGAGTTAATCTATCTCAGAGTGCGTCCTTAATCATATTTACACCATCAAGTTCCTGAGCTTTACCCCAATAGCTCTGAAGGGGAATTTCTAGAGGAGGGTTGGTGACTCTAACAATCGTTAGCAAGTGGTTAGGGTTGGCCTAACTCACATACAGGTTGATGTCAGACCTTGAAATGTATTTTTAGACAGAAACCTGAGGGAGACCGTCCTGTGACCTTTGCATCTTGACAGCTGACTCTTTTGTGGTTTCTGTTTTGTTTTCGAGGCTGGGCTGGACGGGGCGGGGCCTGACCGAGCGGGGCGGGGCCTGGCCGGGCAGGGCGGGGCCTTGCCGAGCAGGGCGGGGCCTTGCCGAGCAGGGCGGGGCCGAGCGGGACGCGGCTGCCCTGGCGGGCTTGAGGGTAAAGGGTTAATGGCTTCGCACGTAGGCACCGCCCTCTGAACAGGAACAAAAAGCAACTTCCGGTTGGAGCTGCCGGGCCTGGCGCGTCTACAGTTCTGAGCCTCCAGACTGCGGGCTCGAAACCTGCAACTGTGAGTAAGAAAGGTCGTGAGCTTGTTGGTGTGTCCACATCCGTGTGGCACGGCGAGTGAGAGCGCGCGCGCGCGTGTGTATGTGTGTGTGAGAGAGTGAGAACTGGAGAGGCGCGCTCGCATCCTGAGCAGCGCGGGAAGAGGAGCTGAGACCTGCAAGAGCACTAGTTCTCTGAGGCCGGAGGAGCATGAATGTGTGCGAGAAACCAGCCGGTCCCGATTCCAGAGCAGAGCCCGCCAGGGACTTTCCCGACCTGTGGTGGTGCCGCAGCCACCGCAGCCTCCACCCTCACGCCTCCAGAAGCGGGATTTCTGCCAGTGGCTCCCCTCTGTACGAGGGAAATAGGGGTCCCCGGACCCGCGGGGTGTGAGTGTAAACCTGGTCAGGAGTGTTCCCGATTTCCCATCGGGACAGACTGCCTCCCAGAAACAAGTGCCATCGTGGTGACTCTTTCATAAACTTATTAATAATTCTTTTTTGGGGGGTTTGGGGGAGTTCCCTTCCACCTCAAGGCTGTTACATAATTTCGCTCTGGGCTTTCCTGTGGGGTGTATTCGTCAATGAGAAGTTGGGTAACTTCCCAGAGGGTCACGGAGGATATGAGTGGCCGCGGCTGAGGGAACCCTGCCCCCAGTGGGAACCCAGGCATTAGGTAGAGTTCGCCCCCCCCCCCCCCCCCCCCCGGCTGTAAATAACTTTAAAACCTGTGCTGATCAAGAAAGGAAGAAAGGGAAGAAGAGACTTCTGATCAAAGAGGGTTTGTGTCTGTCTTCCTGTTAGCACAGGTGGAGCCGCCTTCCTATAGACAGTGCCCTTTATCTCATAGTGGATGCTTTTGGCAAGTTGTCATACTGAGAAATGATAGTAAGGGTCATGCATTCTGTGCAGGAAGAGAAAACCTGCCTCCTGACCCTTGCTGGAGTTCATATTGCAGACGAGAAGTAGAGAAGCAGGCACTAGATTTTGATGAATAATTTTTGTTATCTTTAGAGAAAGAAAAAAAATTATTCAAATAGTACAAGTACGTGTAAAGCAGAAAATGCAACCCCTTCTTCACACTCTCCCCAAACCTTTCTCATCTTTTGTGTATGCATACTTTTACATTCTCTTTCTTATGAATGAGTTTATGTAGACTGTTGGGTGATCTGTTTAGACCATAGATGATGAAGTCTTGCCTTTTTAGTGCCTGCATGCATTCATTTCTTTAACTGTTTCTTAATAAGGCCCTTTTTTAATGTTTTACCCATTACTCACCTAAATTATAAAAACATTTTCCTATCAGAAACTCAGAAACATTTTTTGTATATTGAATAAAATAAAACTTATGTAATTTCACTGAATGGGTAACGGTTTTTCCTGAAATCAGTTTTTCTTGATTGAAATTGCTACCTTAATATAGTAAATTCTCAGATGTAGACAGATCTCTGTTTTGTCTTCCCATACAAGTACCAGGGAGCTCTGGTGACCTAGTGAATGGGTTCGGAGCTGCACTGCCAAACCCAAAACAGACAATTGGAATCCACCAACTGTTCCATGGGAGAAAGCAGTCTCCTCCCATGTAATTTACAGCCTCTGAAAACCTTCTGGAGGATGTTTTATGCGTTGGTTCTGACTTGATGGCACTTAACATCCACAACAATATAAATACCACTCAGCATTTATATGGTATATTTTGATAATACATAGGGCAAATCTCTCTTCATTCTCTCCCCCCAACCCCCAATTTCTTCAGTATTGCTGCATTCTCTTTCAGGTGAAATATACAGTAAACTTTATATTTTATTAATCATTTTGGAATATTAGCCATTCTGTTCTGGTACTCTCCATGAAGCCAACAATTGAGGGAATGTGTGACTGCTAACTCAACAGTTGACTCTTTGAACTTAACAGCCATTCCACAGGAGAAAGAGGCAGTCGGCTTCTGTAAAGACTTAAAGCCTCAGAAAGCCCCATAGGGCAGTTCCCTCAGAGTTGAAATGGACTTATTGGCAGTGAGTTTGATTGGTTTGTGATTCTCTTATTTATTTATTTTTTAATCTAGTGTATAGTTGAATGTTTATCTGTCTGGCCAAGCTTCATAGTTTGAATACATTCTTTCTCTTAATTTTCTGGAGGAAAAAAAATCCATTAAATATAGTGGTAATCTTATATCTTCTTTTGTACTGCTTTATTTGGCTTATCTATAACAATGGCAAATAACATTGATGCTGTTGTCTTTATCTTGTTTCTTGGTTTACAGATGCCTGTAGTGTATTACCGTTAAATATAAAGTTTGGAGTTAATTTTCAGTAATTCCTATTTCTTTTTTTTTTTTTCACCAGGGATATAGAATTTATTTTAAATTACTCAAATGTTAAAGAATTAAACAAGCTTGGAATTGATCTTTTGAAAGTGAAATATTTTGTGATTCAACAGACACCTAATATTATAAAAACATGCAGGCACATTTTAAATATAGATATTTAAGTAATTCCTATTTCTTAAGGAAGTGTTCCTTAATATCTCTAACATACTATAACCTTGACAGACAATAGTTGTTTAGTTTACTTACAATCTTTTCTCTCCGCCTTCTCCCCTTTTTGTCTTATTTGCACTGAATAGCACTGAGAGCAATATTAGATAATAAATGTTGGCTGTTCATTGGATATATATATATACTTATTGTTGTGTTAAGACAATGTCCTTTTATTACTGCTTGATTAAACTTTTTAGTCAGAAATAAAGTTTGAGTTTTGGGAAATTGTTTACAGTATCCATCATGATGAACTTGCTTAAGTACTTTTGTTCTTTGAATTACTAAGAACATAATGTATTTTAGTGGATTTCTAGTTTGTTAACCAACCATGTACTTCATTGTGGTGTAATATTTAAACTTAGTTTTATTTAGTAAGTTTTTATTTAAAATCAGGAAGTTAATTTTATCTCTAGTCATCTTTTTCTGTATTGTCTTGGCCAGCTTTTGATAAAGGTTATGATGATTTTATGAAGAGAGCTAGGAAATAGTTTCTCTGTTTTGCAGTATTTTTAAGTAACATAAAGAACCCAGTTCTTTGAAGATATTGAGGGAAGTCAATTATGGACCAATATGATACCGGCAGTACCTTGTTCTTTAAAAAGCATTATTATTCAGCCAGAAGTCCAAAATTTAAACAAAAACTCTAGAATAAATCCAAATAAAAGAAAAGGTCTGAGACACCACTGATATTAAAACTAAGAAGAATTTCTGTATTGATCCTGGTCATTTTTTCTTTTTCTATTTCATGTTAAGACAAAAAGTTATACATAGGCTGAGGCTAATAAATTAAATTCTTAAAAGTCTTTCTCACATCAACTCCAGTATGATTGAAAAACAAAGGGTGTTGCATGAGCAAACTCCACTATACACTGAAAGAAGCCAGGAATGAAATTCAACTGAGAAGGCATCAATTTTCTAGCTTCCCAAATTTGCCGGGAAATTTCTTACTTGAGTGATAATAACCAAGCTGACATTCTGTTGTAGCCAAATCCCACAGGGTGCTTTCAAACTGAGTGGGAGAAAGCATACACAAGCTCAACATGCTTGTACTTATTTAATATAAAGTGAAACTCATTAGTGCATTCGAGATATGCTTGTGGTGTAGACATGCACATGGAGCAGGAATACAAAACCAATTAACTAAAAACTATGCAGATGACACAAACTAGCTTGCTGAAACTGAGGAGGACCTGAAAGCATTTGCTATAAAAGGTCAAGGACTATAATAGTCTTCAATATGGATTAAACTCAACATCAAGAAGACAGAGATTCTTACCACCCGGCCAATTGGCAGCACCATGATATATGGAGAAGAGATTGAAGCTGTAACAATTTTAGCTTGCTTAGTTCCACAATCAACATTCTTGGTACCAGCAGCCAGGAAATCAAAAGACAAATTGCATTAGGAAAATCGGGGACCACAGCAGAGTGTTAAAAAGCAGTATTGTCAATCTGGAGACTCAGTTGCATCTGATCCAGGCCATGGTCTCCACAATTACTTGCTATGCATCAGAGAGCTGAACAGTGACTAAGGATGACAGAATTGATATCTTTGAGTTGTGATTTTGGAAAAGAGCCTTGAACATACCATTGACCACCAAAAGAAGAAAACAAGTCTGCCTAGAGAAGGTGGAAACAAGCTATTCCTTGAAGGAAAGAATTTTCAATCTCTGTCTCACATACTTTAGGCATGTGGCCAGGATGCACCAGTTCTTAGAGAAGGACATCATCATATTTGGAAGGATGGAGGAACAACACAGGAGAGGAAGACCTTTGATGAGATGGATTGACAAAGTAACTGGAATAATTGGGGTAGGTGTGTCAGAGACAGACTGGCTCAGGCAGGGTAGGGTTTAGAGCCATTTGTGCGTGTAAGGTTGCTGTGAATTGCCACTTGATGGCAAATAAGAACAAACCTTTTTACTTAACTAGAGATTGTTAATACATGACCTAGGCTGGGTTCTCTAGAGAAGCGTCACCAATGAATGTATATTTATAAAATGAGATTTTCCTGAAGGAAATGACTCATGTGCACCCAGGGACCAACAAGGTTCAGCCCATAGGATATAACTGCACAGGCTAATGAATCCAAGGTCCATAGATATCAGGCGCTGGACCAAGGAATCAAAGAGGTGCAGAGACAAAAGCACGTTGGAGAGAAAGCAAAAAGCAAGCCATCTCTGGCAGACTTCCTTATTATATTCAGTGCAGGCCACACTGCTGATAAAGCACCCCCATCTGATTTGCCACTTAGCATATACTACTAAAGGAGTGATTACATTTCATCAGTCTTCGTTAAAGGAATGGCCACATCACAACAGCCAACCAAGCTCAGGACAAATGATCTCTTGTTTGGCCCATCGTAGAGTGTTCAGTCTCTAAGAAGACCAGATAGCAAGCCAAAAGCTCTCAAAAGGGAAGACTTTGCTGCAAAATCTCCAGGGTCTATAATGTGATTCACTACAGGGCTTGCTCAAGACTCTAGTGTCTCCATCTGCCACCAACACCTCAAGAACCACTGGATAAGCCAGATCTTATGAGACAGGTGGCAGAGAGCCTGGCATAGCAGCCTGAACCTATTGCACTGCGTTCTCATTCTAGTTTTTTCCAAATCACTTAATAAATGGGCTAGAGTAGCACACCCAAATGAGGGATGTGTTACCTCCAAAACACGAAGAGACCCACCAGACACTTAACTTCCTTTGTAGTTTTGGGAGGGCCAAATGCAGTAATTTATCCTTCCCTTTAGCTGGACTCTCTCAGCATGCCCCTCGTCAGACCATTAGAAATTTCACTGAGATGGAAAATGTCTTTGAATTTGCTGAGTTAGCATGCACATAGCTCACCAATAAACTATTTGTGTAAATCACTAATAGTACCTGCTTTCTAGGACCAATAATGTGATCGTGTAATATCTTATGGGAGGGAAAGGTGATTACGGTTCCTAAAAACAAAACTGACATATACCCCTGATGATGATGATGATGATGATGATGATGATGATGATGATGACATTGTTTTTAGGTGCCACTGAATTTACTGGCATAGCGACCATACAAACAACAGATCAAAATCTTGACCTGTCCTGTGCTATCCTCACGATCTATTATGCTCAAAACTATAGATTCCTGAAGCAATTTCTCATTTGAAGTATTGTCACATCAGCAAATGAAGGTCCTTCATTGAGTGAAAACTTTACTCCATTTGCATCATTAAGATACATTCTATTTTGAGGAGGCAGCCAGCCCTGACCCAGGGATATTTTGAGCCTTCCAACCTGAGAAGCTCATTTGCCATCACTACCTTGAACAATTGTTCCACTGTTATTCTTAGGGTTTTAAAAGGCTTGTGATTTCAGACTGAGCTCTGGTGGCCTAGTCTGCAGGGAGATGTACTGCTTACTCAAAAGGCAGTACCTCTTTGGCAGTTCCTGTCCACCAGCATCTTGCTGGGAGAAAGATGAGCAGTCTCCTGTGAGATTTGTACACTGCAGGGTCACTATGAGTCCGTTCCAACTCAATGAATTGAATAATGAATACTTTTAGAGGTGAATGGCAAGTCCTGCAATCTTTCCACTGTGGGTGACCCTACTATTGTTTGAAATACCTGTGACATAGCTTACAGCATCACAACATGCAAGTTACCAGTCAGCAGACTGACAGAAAAGTGGTGAACCTCTGATAATAGAGTGGTGAAAGTGCATTCCTGACCTTAACCAACTGAAGATAGTCTACTTTGATTAGCTTTGAAATAAGCATGGAGAAAAAGATGCTGGCCAGACCAGTAGCTGCGTACAGGTTGTTATGTTCTGTCAAGTCACCTGCAACTCACAGCAGCCCTAAACCCTGTCCTGTCTGGTGCCAACCTTATTGTCTCTGACAAACTTAGCCCCATCATCCCAGTCGCTGAATCCATCCATCTCATCAAGGGTCTTCCTCTCTCACACTGTCCCTTCATCCTCCCAAGCATGGCATCCCTCTCCAAGGACTGATCACTCCTTGCAACATGTCCAGAGTATATCAGACAAAACTTCAGAATCCTTGCCTCCAAGGAGCAACCTGGTCTCACCCTCTCTAGGACAAACCTGTTTGTTCTTGTAGCAGACCGTGGCATATTCAATACTCTTCACCAGCACCACAGCTCAAAGGTGTCTATTCTCTTTCTGTCATCCCTAGTGGTTGTCTAGCTTTCGTATCCATAGCAAGTAATTGCGAAGACAATGGCCTGAATCAGGTGTACCTTAGTCTCCAGACTGACATCATTGTTCTTCAGTAGTTTAGAGAGGTCTCTGACTGAAGACTTTCCGAATGCAATTTAACTTTAAATTTCCTGGCTGTTGGAGTCAAGAGTCTTGATTGTGGAGCCAAGCAAACTAAAGCTGTTATTAATCTCTTCACTATCTCTTATGGTGCTGCCAGTTGGCCCAGTGGTGAGAATCTTTGTTGTCTTGATGTTGAGCTTAATCCATTTTAGAGGCTGCAGTCCTTGACCTTTTACAGCAAGTGCTTCAAGTCCTACTCAGTTTCAGCAATCAGGGTTGTTCCATATGTATGACACAGATTGTTGATGAGTTTTCCTCCAATCCTGATGCCACATTTCTCCTCATTGATCCCAGCCTCCATGATAACCTGTTCTACATATAGATTGAAAAGGTGTGGAGATAAGACACATCCCTGGCATACACCCTTCCCAGTTTTGAACTATACAGTATTTCCTTGCTGTGTTCTGATGACTGTCTCCTGTCCAAGTATAGGTTTTGCATAAGCATAATCAAGTGTTCTGGGATTCCCATTCTCTCAGAGTTAGCCACAGTTTGTTGTGGTCCACACAGTCAAATACCTTTGCACAGTTAATGAAACACAGATATACATTCATCTGGAACTCTGTTTTCAGCCAAGATCCATCTAACATTAGCTACAGATGTATATTCCTCTGGTACTCCCTGCTTTCGGCCAAGATCCATCTAACATTAGCTATAATATCCCTAGTACTATGGTCTCTTCTAAACCCAGCCTGCACTTCAGGAAGTTCTCTGTTGATGTGCTGTTCCAGACGTGTTTTAGATAATCTTCAGCAGAATCTTGCTTACATGTGATACCAGTGTTATTGTTCAATAATTTCTACACTTTGTTGGGTCACCTTTCTTTGGAATGGGAACAAATATAGATCTCTTCCAGTGAGTTGGCCAGGTGGTTGCATGCAGGTTACCAAGAGATAAGTATTAATTTGCTGAAGCAGTGAGACCATAACTGGAACAGTAGCTGCAATTGGAATCACTACCTCAATAAGTTTATGGTAATCACCTGCCCTTCTACCTGAGCCTTTTGTGGTTTTGCATAGACCAGATAAGTGAGTTAAATGGGGATATAGTGGAAATCACCACATCTTCATCTTTAATGTAATTGATGAAGGAACTAATTTCTTCTGTTTCTGAAGGAATCACTTATTTCTTTTGGTTTATTATTTTCCTACGTAGATATAATTCTGATGGCCTCCACTTAGCTTTTCCTATCAGAATAGCTCTTACTCCACACGGCAGGGATCTATTGTGGGGATTCTGTCAGTTTTTAAGTATCTTTTCCAATTACATGTTTTGGAATTGGGAAATCACTGCAGTATGATTTTGATGACCCATTGGGCCCAGTGTAAGACAAACAGATTCTGTTGTTGTTGTTGTTAATATGCTGTCAAGTCACTTGCAACTCATAGAGACCATATGTACAACAGCCCTGAAACCTGCTCTATCCTGTGCCAGCCTTATTGTCTCTGATACACCTACCCCCATTACCCAAGTCACTGAATCAATCCGTCTCATCGAGGGCCTTCCTCTCATGCACTGTCCCTCCACCCTTCCAAGTATAAAGTCCCTCTCCAATATGCCCAAGTATGTCAGACGAAGCCTCAGAATCCTTGCCTCCAAGGAGCAGCCTGTCTTCACCCTCTCTAGGACAAACCTGTTTGTTCCCCTGGCAGTCCATGGTATATTCAACACTTTTCTCCAGCACCACAAATCAAAGGCATCAATTCTTTTTATATCATCCCTCGTCATTGTCCAGTTTTCTGACGCATGGCAAGTAATTGCAAAGACTATGGCCTGGATCAGGCATACTTTAGTCTCCAGACGGACATTATTGCTTTTCAGTACTCTGCAGAGGTCCCTGACTGCAGAATTTCCCAATGCAGTACATCTTTTGATTTCCTGGCTACTGGTACCAAGAGCAGTGACTGTGGAGCCAAGCAAACTAAAGCTGTTAACAATCTCAATCTCTTCACCATCCATACTGATGCTGTCAATCAGCCCAGTGGTGAGAATCTTTGTTTTCTTGATGTTGAGCTTCAATCCAAATTGAAGGCTGCAGTCCTTGATCTTCTGCAGCACATGCTTCAGGCCGTCCTCAGTTTCAGCAAGCAGGGTTGTGTCATCTGCATAACGCAGGTTTTGCAGTCCGAAATTGATCAAACATGTGATTAAGATGCATTAGTAATAATGGGTGACTGGAATGCAAAAGTTGGGAATAAGGAAGAATGATCAGTAGTTGGAAAACATGGACTGGGTGACAAATGAAGTTGTAGACAGAACTCTGTGCATTCAATGATTTATTAATTGCAAATAGTTTTTATAAGAAAAACGCAGGCTATGCACACAGATTTCACTTGATGGTATGCATAGAAATCAAATCACTTGATGGTATGCATAGAAATCAAATCACTTGATGGTATGCATAGAAATCAAATCATTTACATCGGTGGAAAGAATTGGTGGAGAAGCTCACTATCAACTGAAAACTAGTCCAGGTGCTGATTGTGGAACAGATCACCAACTATTATGCAAGTTCAAGCTGAAGTTGAAGAAAATTAAATTCACAGGAACCAAAATTTGACCTTCAGTCAAATTTCCACTCGAATTTCAAAACCATCACAGGAACAGGTTTGAGGCCTTGAACACCCGTGAGTGAAAATCAGATGAGCTGTTGGAGGATATCAAGAATATCATCCATGAAGAATGCAAAATAATAACAACAAACAGTCATTCTTGTCAAAGGCTATAGATCCTGTTGGAGTGGAAGAAAGATTTTGGCTATGTAAGATGATTCGTCCCAACAGACTTACTTATATCTCTTTATTTAAGGGGCCATGGCTCTGTTAACTGACTCAGATCGGGGAATTGATTAAATGGTCATGACTGTTCTGGGTATTCAAATTAGATTGGCATTTTCCGGACCTAAAATTCTGCTTTTATAATCTAGTAAATATTTAGTATATTTTACATATACTTTGATTTTAAGGGCACCATGCATGATTAAGTAGAAACTGCCATGAATTTATGAGTCAGACAACTCTACTGCTTTGACTCTGTTGTTCATTAGAGTAACAATAATTAGCTTGTCTTTGTTAAGTGCATTATACCCCACTGTAGTTCTAAACCTCGAACTTGCTGACATCCAGTAGGTTCTGACTTAAACCATCCCTCTAACAGTTTTCATGCTGTAAATCTTACCAGGAAGAAATTGTTCATTTTTCTCCTAAGGATTGGCTGGTGTATTTGAACTGTCTTGAGATACATGACTTTCAGTTTAGCAGCATAACTTACTATGTACTATACCAGTGGTGGTGTTATTGTGTACTGTAGAGTTAGCAGTGATCCGTAGTTGACCCTCTGGCAGGTTTTCAGAGGAGATTCCCGATCCTCCCAGAGCAGCTGGTGACCTCAAACCATGTGCCTTTGGGATTGCAGTGCAGCTTCTTGCTGCTAGGCCCCAGGAGCTCCCTACTATACCACTAGATATCTTAGTTCTTTAAGAGTTTAGTTTACATAAAATGACAGCTATGGCAAACTTTAAAGGGAACTCCCCTCACAAGTTAATTCCTTACATTATTGTGTGCTTTCAAGTTGACTAAAACTCCTTTCAATCCTATGAACAGATAATACTTTGTGGTATCCTACACCATCCTCACAATTGTTATTATTACTATGTCATATCTTTCTTTGGCCCTCCACTGTTCCCAGCATGATGTCTTTCTATTTTCTCGCTGCTGGATCCAAAAGTGTTGTTGATTGTGGGGTTGAGCAAGCTGAAATTGTTGACAGTCGGAGTTTCCTCTCTGTCATGGTGCTGCCAATTGGGCAACTGATGACACTCTTGTTTTGATGTTGAGCGTCAGTCCGAATTGAAGATGAAAGTCCTTCACTTTCTGCAACAGATGCTTCAGGTCCTCCTTAGTTTCAGCAAGCAGGGCTGTGTCATCTGCATTTTGCAGATTATTGGTGGGTCTTCCTTTAATTTTGATGTCTCATTCCTCCTTATAAAGACCAGCATCACAAATGATCTGTTCCGCATATAGTTTGAAGAGATATGGAGACAGGATGCATCCCTGATGCACTCCTTTCTTGACTTTGAACCATACAGTGTTTACTTGCTCTGTTTCAATGATTGCTTCCTGGTCAAAGTCAGGTGTTCTGGTATTCCTATTCTTTTCAAGGTTAGCCACAATTTTTTGTGATCCACACAGTCAAATGTCTTTGCATAGTCAATGAAACACAGGTAGACATTCCTCTGGTACTCTTTGCACACAGGTGTTGATTGTGGGTCCAGATAAGATAAAATCATTGGTAATTTCAGTCTTTTCTCCATCGATCATGTTTTCCATTGTTTTGATCTGAAACAACAAATGACCAATTGGCGCTTAGTGGACCCAAATCAATAAAATGGATCCAATTTTATGCTTTTGTAACATTATTTTGCACCCTTAACCATTCCTACAAATAATCTGCAGACTTCTATTTGTATATATTTTAAATCTGTTTGTATATATTTGAAAAATCAAGTTGTTGTTGTTGTTATTGTTTTTATGTGCCATTGAGTCACTTGTGACTTATAACGACCCTATGTACAACAGCCCTAAACTCTGCTCTGTCCTGTGCCATTCGCAGTCTTTGATACATCCATCCCGATTACCCCAGTCACTGAATCAGTCCACCTCATAGAGGGCCTTCCCCTCCTGCATTGTCCCTCCACCTTCCCAAGCATGATGTTCCTCTCTAAGGACCAGTCCCTCCTTACAACATGTCCAAAGTATGTTAGACGAAGCCTCAGCATCCTTGCCTCCAAGGAGCCGCCCAGTTTAACCCTCTCCAGGATGAATCTGTTTGTTTTTCTAGCAGTCCATGGTACCCTCAATACTCTTCTCCAGCACCACCACTCAAAGGCATCAATGCACCTTCTATCCTCCTTAGTCACTGTCCAACTCTGATGCGTAACAAGTGATAGCAAAGACCATGGTCAAGTAGTTCATGTAAAATGTGTACTTCTTTCTTGCTTGAAATTTATACTTTGCCTTTTGAGACTTGTTGTAATATAACTCTAGTTAGAGGTCTAGAAGTAAAAATGAGTGGTGGTGACAGTTCGTGGCACATACAGTAATGTTTTTTAAGACATCTGCTTCAGGCAAACCTTAAGCAGTACCCCAGGCACTGCCACAGGTAAAATTTCAGACAAAGACAACTGAGTAATTTTCATCCGATGAGGGAGTTGGGCTGCTAACTCCAAAACAGGATCTTTCTGGAGGTTCAAATCCACCAGCAGCTTCAAGGGAGAAGGATAGACAGTCTCTTGCTGTAAGATTTGTAGCCTCTGAAAATCCATTTTGTCAAGCCAAGTTTTAGTTTCTCTTTCATGTAAGGGCTTATGCTGTGGCTTCCATTTCGCTCCTCTTCTCACCTACCATGAGTTCATTCTAACTATATGGCAATGAGTTTGACATTCTTGAGAGGTTCTACAGAATTGAGAGACTCATTATCTTCAGTTTCCTGATAATCTGCTCATATCCACCCATCTCAAGTTTCATCATCAGTGCCCTCACTTTTAACTTTAGACACCATTTTTTTTTGGCATTATACTTTGTCAACTCACAATAAAATTTTGTGTTTGTTTTCAGTATTATCAGCTCTATTTATTACTTTAATACTTTAATTTTTTTTAATACTTTAAAAAGGAGGCTTTTTCCCAAGGCACAGTTGGAAACTTTGAGGTCTTCTTTATGTGACACTGAGTGGTGACTCAAAAGTCCTGAGCTCATCTCTCTCTTTCACTCTTTTGACTAGTGTAATTAGGACCAACCAGCTTCCCTAAACTTCTGATCCTGACGGAATTACTGGAAAGGGCTAAATACACAATCACCCGGATGTTCACTTTTAAAAAAATAATTACATTGATTTGCACACAGTAATTAATTTGCATTATGTTGCATTCATGTACATTGTGTTTTATACAGTCTTTCATTTACGTTGTGTTTCATACCATCCTTGCCTCCAGAATATACAGTGTATTGTTCATAGGGTTGCTATGAGTTATACTTGACTCCACAGCACCTAACAACAACCTTGATCTATACCTATTATTACCCCATCTTTTCAAGTCCCTGCTGTATCTTTTCTGTTATTCACATGTACCACCCTATCCACTGACTAAACTCTGCTATCCTAAGGTGATTTATGCGTTTCCCTTTTTCTTTTCCCTTCTCCCTCTCTGTTTTCCCATCTAGATATTTATACACATCTTGAGTCTCACTTCTTCATCGATTTATGGTGATATTTTGGGTACTTATATTGCCACCTCACACCATGGATTAGCAGAGCATGTAATACAATTTGGTGAGAACTCTGAAAGGTACCTCAAAATACTAATAGGTGTTATTTATAGAAAGATGTATGCATTATGTGAATATTTAAATATTTTGATTCAGGGTCTCTTGTTAGCAGCTATTAAGGCAGGTTTAACTCATGGTGGCCCTAGACACAACAGTATTAGTTTAGCACAAAGGTAAGTATTGACTTGATATGAGGATTTCTCCTATAATGGAGAAAACTTATGTGTATTTTTAAAAAAACATATCCATTATGTTACAAATAGCCTGTTGTAAAATTTCACTATTTTCAATATTTTGATGTGATGCCTTAGCTGATTAGGTTTTATTACTATTTATCCCTTTTTGTTTTCTAACACCTTGGATGCATTAATATCACTGTTTAATTTCAAGTATTTGTGTTCAGTTATGTCAAGCTTTACTTCGTATAGGACTTACATGCTATGACTACCATTTCCCTGCTGCTTTCAGCTACATTTGCGGTCATAGTTATGGTCATAGGTTAAAAATAAAAGATGAGGCTATTATTTATCATCATTAACAACGATAAAAACTCTTTATGGTTTAATACTACCATCATTTGCCTCCCAAAACTCTATGAACTTAGATAAGTGTCAGTAGTTGTAGAGGGACTTCTGGCCTTTTGTTCATTGGGTCTCTGTGAGTGGTGCTCGACTCGACAATTAACAACAACAACATCCCATCAGTAAGGGTTATGGTGATGATGATGAAGATGATGATGTTATGTGCTGTTGGAGTCAACTATGATGCATAGTGACCCTTTGAACAATGGCTCTAACTTTTGTCCTATCCTGAGCCCACCAAACCATTTCCGACACACTTGACCCCATTGCTACAGTTGCTGTGTCCATCTAGCTCATCAAGTGTCTTCTGCTCTTGAGCTGACCCTGTACCCTTTCAAGCATGATGTCCTTCTCCAAGGACTGGCCCTTCTTGACAATATGCCCACAGTATGTTAGACGGAGTTTTACCAACATTGCCTCTAAAAAACACCCTCGTTTTGCTTTCTCGAGGACAGACCTGTGTATTCTCTTGGCAGTCCATGAGATACTCAGGACTCTTTTGCAGCATCACAGTTCAAAGGCATCAGTTCTTCAGTCATCGTTAGTCATTGTGCAGTTTTCAGTACATAGCAAGCAGTTGAGAAGACCGTGGCTTGAATCAGAGGCCTCTTAGCCTCTAAACTGACATCATTGGTCTTGAGAGGTCCTTGATAGCATGTAGGTCCAAGTAAGATGAGATCATTAACAACTTCATTCCTTTCTTCATCTATAATCATACTGTTTATTGACCTGATGGTGAGAATCTTTGTTTTCTTGATTGAGATTCAGTCTGTATTGAAGGCTATCGTCCTTGATCTTCTACAGCGAGCTCTTTAAGTCCTTCTCCCCTTTGTTGAATAAGGTTGTATTATATACATAATGCAGGTTTTTGATGAGTCTTCTACGCATACAGTCTTCTTCATAATATCCGGCTTCTTGAATTATTTATTCAGCATAGATTGAAAATGTATGAAGAAAGGATATAATCCTGACACACTCTTTTCTTTTGGAGAGTATGAAATAAACTTCCCTGTGGATCAATGGCTAATTAGTGACCAGAGTTTTTTGAAGGAGGTACAGTGTTTGAAAACTGTTCCAAAAAGTTGAGGCTTGGAACCAACAATGAGTACTATACTTTGTAAACAAACCTTTTATTTTCTTTAGTGGATGTGTGTAATGTTAGCCTAGAAGTTGGCCTTTTTTTAGCCTGTTAGCCTGTGATACCTAGCTACCTTAACTGCAGACACATGGTCTTATAAATCAGCATGGTCTGGCAAATGATCAACAGCTGTGGAACTAGGATAAGAGAGTGCTTCACACATTTAGTAGTAAGACTTGAGGGGAGCAAGGCTTGTGGCAGCAAGACCCTGGGGAGAGCAAGACCCAGGTGATGGGAGGGACTGTGGCATTGCAGTGGCAAAATTATGATGAAGTATGACCTGAGGCTTCTTGCATTTGTGCTGGCCACAGTTGGGTTTTGCTGTTCTTGTCAAATACTTGAAGGAGAAACTGACTTACAGCTACTCTAAGGCAAGCTTTGCTGAGTAATTTGGATTTGACTGCTGAACTGAAACTGGATACTGGACTAATTGAGGAATTGTGCCTTGGGACTGTTGGGCTAAAACTTAGATGTGCATTGGTATTCTTTGCCTCCCCCACTCTCCAACTTCCTTCCATATTAAACCTCATTGTTGGTACCTTATCTCTGAGTCTATGAGTCAGCAACAAATGAAAGAACCTCTTCCTTTTGGTGGGCCTCTACGGGCACTGTGGGGTTGGGCTATCGACTCCTTTATCTGTTTTCTCCTGGGGCAGTGAGAGACTGTGGTATTCTCATTCCTTCTGGCCCTTTCAGACAGATGCTCATGGTTCTGTGCCCTAATGTCCACTTTTCTTCTCTTTAGGCATTGGTGTCACAGTTTAGCAGTGTCTACATCACTGGGCCAATTGACAGCACCATGCTAGATGGAGAAGAGAATTGAGATTGTTAATTTCAGCTTGTTCAGTTCCACAGTTAACACTCTTGGCACTAGCAGCCAGGAAATCAAAGAGTGAATTGAATTAGGAAAGTCTGCTGTCAGAGACTCTTCCAGAGTGCTGAAGAGCAAAGATGTCAGTCTAGAGCTTGAAGTGCACCTATTCCAGGCCAGGGTCTTTACAGGTTCTTTGTATGTATCAGGGAACTGGACAATGAATAAGGATGATAGAAAAAGAATTTTGATGCCTTTTAGTTGTGCTGGAGAAGAGTACTGAACATACCATGGACTATCAAGAGTATAGGTCCTTCCTGGGAAGAATGAAACAAAGTTGCCCTCTGCAGGCAAGAATTTTGAAGCTCTGTCCCAAGACACTTTGGGCATGTTTCAAGGAGGAACCAGTCCCTAGAGAAAGACATCATGATTGGAAGAGTGGAGGAACAAAACAAGAGAGGAAGACTTTGGATAAGATAGACTGATACAGTGGAGTAGTAGGGGCAGGTGTGTTGGAGTCCGTGAAATTAGCGCAGGATAGGACAGAATTCAGAACTGTTGTGTGTAGGGTTGCTATGAGTCACAAGTGACTAGACTGTACATAATAGTAACAATTTAGGAAAACATTTTAAATGAGTCTTTTTTTAAAGGGAAAGAGCTGCTTGTGTACTATGGAGTTTGATCTGACCCAAAGCTGACCCTCTAGCTAGTTTTCAGAGGCAGTAAATCATGTTGGAACTCTTGGAGAGGGATGTCATTCTTGGGAGGGGAGAGGGATAGCTCAAGAGAGGAGGACCCTCGATGAGATGGATTGATTCAGTGACTGAGGTAATGAGGGTAGGTGTGTCAGAGACAGTAAAGCTATCACAGGATAGAACTGGTTTCAGGGCTATTGTATATAGGGTCACAATGAGTCACAAGTGACTTGACAGCACATAACAATAACATCACTAATATCACACTAATATAAACAAAATCTTGCTGAAGATTATCCAAAAATGATTGGAACAGTATATCAACAGGAAACTATCAGAAGTATAGCCTGGGTTTGGAAGAGGCTGTGGCACTAGGGATATCATTGCCAATGTTAGACGGATCTTGACTGAAAGCAAGAGTGCCAGAAGAATGTCTTATCTGTGTTTCATTGACTCTGTAAAGGCTTTTGGCAGTGTGGATCACAACAAATTGTGACTAACCTTGAGAAGAATAGGAATCCCAGGACACCTGATTGTGCTCGTGTGAAACCTATACTTGGACCTGGAGGCAGTCCTTGAAATAGAGCAGGGAAACACTGCATGGTTTAAAGCCAAGATGTGTCAGAGATGCATCCTGTCTCCATACCTCTTCAATTTATATACAAAACAGATCATTTGGGAGGCTAGGCTTTATACGAAGGCATCAGAACTGTAGGAAGACTCTTCAACAACTTGTGTTATGAAGATGACACAACCTTGCTTGCTGGAATGGAGGAATTCAAGCATCTGTTGCAAAAAGCAGAAGGATTGCAGTCTTCAATATGGATAGAAGTTTAATATCAGAAAATAAAGATGCTCATTACTGGACCAATTGGCAGCACCATAATAGATGGAGAAGAGATTGAGATTGTTAACAATTTCAGCTTTCTTAGGTCCACAGTTAATACTCTTGGCAGCAGCAGCCAAGAAATCAAAAGATTAATTGAATTAGGAAAAGTCTGCTGTCAGGGACTTCTCCAGAGTGCTGAAGTACAAAGATGTCAGTCTGGAGACTAAAGTATGCCTTATCGAGCCCATAGTCTTCACAGATATTTGCTGTGCATCGGGGAGCTGGACAGTGAATAAGGATGACAGAAGAATTGATGCCTTTGAGTTATAGTGCTGGAGAATAGTATTGAACATACCATGGACTGTCAAGAGAACAAATAGGTGGAGAGGGTGAATTCAAGTTTCTCCTTGGAGGCAAGGATTTTGAAGTTCCATCTTACATAATAATCTGGGCATGTGGCCAAGAGGTACCAGTCTTTGGTGAAGGACAGCATCCTTGGAAGAGTGGAGGAACAACACAGGAAAGGAGGACCCTGGATGAAATGGACTTACAGAGTATCTGTGGTGATAGGGGCAGGTGTGTTGGAGACAGTGAGATTGGCTCAGGATAAAATAGGGTTCGGAACTGTTGTATATAGGGTAACTATGAGTCACAGGTGACTCGATGGCACATAACACCATTCCACAATTAGCATGTGATCTGGTTTTGACTGCTGATAATGAGCTTTTCCTACAGTTCTTTCCACAGATGTCATTAGTCTGATTTCTGTGCAGTCCATAAAGTGAGGTCCACGTGTAAAAATACCTTTTGTGTTTTTTAAAAAAAGGTATTTGCTTTGTATAAATTGTTCAACATATCAATGTCCAGCCTCATTTCTGTTACCAAGATTGTATTTTCCAACATTCTTCCTCCTTTTTTCCAACTTTTGTATTCTAGTCAACAATAATTATTAATACATCTTGATTACCTGTTTAATCAATTTTAAGCTGCAAAAGTTAGTAGAAATCCTCAATTTCCTCCTCTTTGACTATATTTGTTGGTGTATATATTTAAATAATAGTGGTTTTCACAGGTCTTCCTTGTAGGCATATGGATCGTATCTTACCACAGCATTGTACTTTAGGATAGATCTTGAAATTATCTTTTCACTATGAATGCAGCACTATTCTTTCTCAGTTTTCATTTCTAGCATAATAGATCCTAGGATTATCTAATTTAAAGTGATCTCTTCTAGTACATTGCAGTTCACTGATGCCTAGAATGTCAATCTTCATGCATTCCATTTTTTTACATCTTCCAACTTTACTACATTCATACTTTGTAAGATTTCAGTGGGCACAGAACAAATTATTTTTATGGAATGTGCAGGAAACTGGAACTGGAGAATGAAAAGGGAAGAACAAGTCACTTGGCATTTCTAAAGTTGAAGGAATTGGAAAACAAATTCAAGCGTTGAGTTGCAATACTGAGGGATGCTATGGACAAAATCTTGAGTGATCCGGAAGGAATCAGAATATGGAAGACATGCACAGACTCATTCTGCCAAAAACAATGGTTGACGCTGAACTATTTCAGGAAGTACCATGTGACCAAGAACCAATGATAATGAAGGGCAAAAGTTCAAGCACAGGCACTGGCAAAAAATAAGGCCCCAAGAATTGATGGAATACCAGTTGGCATGTTTCAGGTAATAGATGTAGCCCTAGATCTGCTTATGAGTCTGTGCCAGGAAATTTGGAGGACAGCTGCTTGGACAACTGACTGGAAGAGAAACAATTTTTTTTTTATTCTGAAGGACAGTCCAACAATATCACAGTTGTTGTTGTTATGTGCCATCGAGTCACTTGTGACTCATAGCGACCCTATGTACAAGAGCCGTAACCGCCATTCTATCCTGTGCCTCGCTGTCTCAAACACACTCATTCCCATCACTCCACTCACA
>NW_006399753.1:33870506-33876801 GCF_000299155.1 Elephantulus edwardii | reverse complement strand
AAGCGCTTCAGGTCCTCCTCAGTTTCAGCAAGCAGGGTTGTGTCATCTGCATAATGCAGGTTGTTGATGACCAATCCTGATGTCACATTCCTCTTCGTACAGCCCCGCATCTCAGATGATCTGTTTTGCATACAAATTGAAAAGGTATGGGCAAAAAAATACATCCCTGACGGACCTCCTTCTTGATTTTGAACCATCCAGTGTCTCCCTGCTCTGTTCTGATGACTGCCTGTTGGTCCAAGTATAGATTTCGTTTGCAAGCAAAATATTGCTGAAGATTATCCAAAAATGGGTAAAATAGTACATAGAAAGCTTGTGGAAGTTCAGTCTGAGTTTAGAAGAGGCACCATATCATTGCTGATGTCACAGGAATCCTGGCTGAAAGCAAGGAATACCAGAAAAATGTCTATTTGTGAGATTTTTATTGTGCAAAATGCATTTGACTGCGGATCATAACAAATTATGACTAACATGGAGAATAATGAGAATCCCAGCACACTTAATTACGCTCATAAAAACCCTCTACCCAAAACTAAGAAACTAAAAACAAAAACAAAACAAAACAAAAACAAAAACCCCTCTACCTAGACCAAGAAATTGTCCAGAAGGAACAAGGGAACAGTGTATTTAAATAAGGAAAGGATTATATCCTTTGTCCGTACTTATTCGATCTCTATACTGAACAAATCATTCGAGATTCTATACTCTACAAAGAAGAATGTGGCTTCAAGATAGGAAAAATACTCATCAACAGGTGACACAACCTTCCTTGTTGAAAATGAAGAGGACTTGAAACTGTGCTGCAGAAAATCAAAGACAACAGCCTTCAGTGTGAATTGCATCTCAACTTCAAAAAGACAAAAATCCTCACTTACTGGACTGTTAAGCGACATCATGATAGATGGAGAAAAAATTTGAATTTGTCAATTATTTCATTGTACTTGAATCCACAATCAACAGCCTTGGTACTAGCAGTCAGATCAGAAGACGTATTGATTGCATTTGAAGAAAATCCACTCCCAGGGACCTTTCCAAATTACTGGGAGCAATTATGTCATTTTGAAGACTTGGATGTGCTTGATTTTAAGTCACGGTATTTTCTGTCATTTGCTCTGCAGCTGAGAGCTGGATGGTGAATAAGGATGGCAGAAGAAGAATTGATGTCTTTGACTTGTAGTGTTGGAGAAGAGTACTGAATATTCCATGGACTGCCAAAAGAACAAACAGAAAAGTCTTGGAAAAAGTACAGCCACAGTGCTCCTTGGAGGCAAGGATGATGAAGCTTCATATCATTCTTTGGGTATGTTTCTAGAAGAGGGTATCTTTGGAAAGGGCCATCAAGCTGGAAGAGTGGAAGGTCAAAATAGCAAGAGACCCTCAATGAGATGGATTGACACACTGACTGCAGTAATGTGTTAAAGTGTGTCAGAGATTGTGAGGATAGCATAGAACAGGACAGGGTTCAACTCTGTTATTCATAGGGTCACTATGAGTCTTCCTTGATGGCACCTAACAACAGCAAGCACAAATATTCACATTTGGTTTTCTTTTATGAGACATAGTTTTAATAAAAGTGTGAAACTTTGAGTAATTTTGGCACAGATGGAAGTTCAAAATGTTGGTATTTCTAGTGGCTTAGAACATTAAGTTTTGGGCCAACAACCAAAATTTATCAGTTCCAGCTCCCCAGCTACTCCTTTAGAGAAGGATGAGGGAGGCTGCTCCTGTTAAGATTGTACCTTTAAGGGAAGCTCTGGTGGCCTAGTGGCAAGAAGCTGCACTGCAATCCCAGAGGAACACGGTTCGAATCCACCAGATGCTCTGCCGGAGAAGGAGGCGCAATATCCTCCTGTACCAGTCAGATGTGATTTGACGGTACACGCACACGAAATAAAAAAAAAAAAAGATTGTACCTTTAGAAGGAAAATGAAGGGTTGCCATGAGCTTTAATCATCTCACCACCTTGGTTTTTCCCATGTTTTACTTTGATTTCCTTTTCAACAGTTTAAAGATGAAGGTATGTTGCACATTGTAAAAATATTTATTTTCTTTTCAATTTTTATCATATTGTGTATTTAAAACCACATCCTAAATATCTTGTGATTGACTAGTAACAGATCAGGAAATCTCTTAAAACCTTATTTACTTTTTTCATTGGCGTTCTCACAATTACTTCTAATAAAACACGTTATGACTTGCAAATATTTCAGCATTTCAGACAACATTTAAGGTATCCTTGGGGAAATTAAAAGCCAGGGAATGATGGGCTGCAGAGTTCTCTGCCAGTGTTTAAGAGTGCAGAATAAAGTTTTGTAATTATATAGGCTTTTGCTTAATATCGTTTGTCATTGGTAATCTTCTGAAGGCTAAATGACTGCTTAACAGTTTTAAACTGTAAATTAGGAGGAAACAGGCCTTTTTGTGAAAATGTCCTCTCTCCTTTCTTGGAAGATTTCTTTCCTCTCTTACTAGTTTTGATATAGTAAGTAAATGATGAAGGGATGCTAGCGGGGCAGCTGATTTGTTAGCTCACAAGATTTTTCATGTCTGTTTTATATCTACTTTGACTGTTATGGATCTTGTATAACCTGTCTTATGTTTTGGAAATCTTGTAAGATTACTAAAAAAAAAAGAAACATTTCTAATTCTTATTGAGGGAGCTCTAGTGACGTAGTGGCAAGAAACTGCACTGCAATCCCAAAGGCACATGGTTTGAATCACTCCAGCTGCTCTATGGGAGAAGGATGGGTGATTTATCTGCCTCTGAAAACCTGCCAGAGGGTCAGCTATGGGTCAGTTCTGACTTGACGGTACACACAATTCTTTTTTTTTTCCCTTTTATTATTAATTTTAATGAACGTTTACAGAGACTGGATTTCGAGTCAGTCATTGTTGCACTTTTCTCCCTGCCCTCTCTCCTTCCCAGTTCACTCATCTCTGAAAAATAAAAGAAAAAATTCTTTCATTGTTATACAGTCCCTCCCCCAAGTCCACTCCACTATGCATATGGACTCTTGTCATGACAATAATACCTAATCATATATCCCTTTTAAACAGTTCTCTCCCTCATCTGTTTCAATGGAGTATACATAATTTATCCCATCTTTCTGTCTCCCTCCAACTCTGTCCTTTTGTGACTGAGATATTTCACTCAGCATAATGTCCTCCACTGTCACCCGTTTTGAATAATATTGCATGAGTTCCTTGTTTTTCAGTACAGCGTAGTATTCCATTGTGTGAATATACCAGAACTTCTCTATCCATTCATTTGTTGATGAGCACTTAGATTTTTTCCAACTCTTTGCTGTCATGAACAAAGCCACAATAAATATGGGTTTGCATATATCTGCTTGGATGGCCGTTATGGTTATGGTTTCTTTGGGGTATATTCCCAGTAGTGGAATTGCTAGGTCATATAGTATTTCTATTTGAAACTTTTTGAGAAAACGCCATACAGACTTCCATAGTGGTTGCACCATTTTACACTGCTACCAACAGTGAATAAGGATTCCAGTTTCTCTACCACCTCACCAGCATTTATTGATTGCTGTTCTGTTAAATTTTGCTATTCTTACTGGGGTGTGATGATATATCATAGTTGTTTTGATTTGCATCTATCTCTCTTAGAGCTAGGGATTTTGAACATTTCCTCATGTGTTTGTTTGCCATCTGAATGTCTTCTTTGGTGAAGTGTCAGCTCATATTCTGTGCCCATTTTTCCACTGGATGGTTTATCTTGTTGTGGTAAATGCTAGATATAAGTTCCTTATCTGACATGTTATTACCAAATATTTTTCCCATTCTGTAGCTTCCCTTCTTACCTGGTTGGAGAAGTTTTTGAATGTGCATAGGGATTTATTTGATTCTTAGAAGGTCCCATTCATCTATTTTGTCCTCTCACTCCCACCAACAGTGAATAAGGGTTCCAGTTTCTCCACAACCTCACCAGCATTTGTTGTTTGCTGTTCTGTTAAATTTTGCTATTCTTGCTGGGGTGAGATGATATCTCATTGTTGTTTTGATTTGCATTTCTTTTAGAGCTAGGGATATTGAACATTTCTTCATGTGTTTGTTTGCCATCTGAATGTCTTCTTTGGTGAAGTGGTACACAACAATTCTTATTGCTCAAGACCAAAAGATAGATAGATAGATAGATAGACAGACAGACAGATAGAAACTCTCCTTTTATGAAAAATCTTTGCTAATAAAGTTATCATAAATTTGGTAGAGTAGAACAAATACTTAAGAAATGAAGACATTCAAGTACTCTGCCAGAAAATTTATTCTGTCAACAGCTTGTACAGGGGGAAAAGTTACCATTGGAAACCCTATGAATCACAGTTCAACTTGTTACATACAGGGTTGTCATTAGTTAGAATGAACTCTACAGCAATTGAGAGAGAAAGAGAGAGGGCGAGTGAGAGCACACCATGTGCAAGAATTAGAAGTCCTTAAGTGGTGGAAATAGTTTGCACTTAATGATTAATCTAAAGGTTGATAGATTGAATTCATCCAGCATAATTACCATGGAACATAGCTTTGGCAGTCGGTTCCTTTTAAGATTACAAACCAAGAGAACCATATGAAACAATTTCACTCCCCAACACATAGGTCAGCTCACTGGGAACTAATAACAGTTAAGACCAACAACAGAGAGCTTTTGATACATTTCTATTTGGCTCATAATCTCTTTGTGTTAAATAATAGACTTCTCCTAAAAATACCTTACAATTTTTTTCCAGCTACTGATTTTTCATACTGCATTTGTTAAGTCTGCTGTCAAGGACATCTCTAAGGTGTTAAGGAGCAGTGATGCCAGTTTAAAGACTAAGGTGAATGTGATTCCAGCCATGATCTTTTCAATTATTTGTTAGGAATCAGAAAGGTGAACAGTGACTAAAGATAATAGAAGAATTGATGCCTTTGAGTTGTAGTGTTCAAGAGTAACACTGAATATCCCATGGACTGCCAAGAGAACAAATAAATATGTCTTGGAGAAAGTGTAGCTAGGATGCTCCTTGGAGGCAAGGATGGTGAAGTTTTGTCTTCTGTATTTTGAGAATATTAGGAGGGGGGCCAGACTTTGGAAAAGAACCGTTGTACTTGGAATGTAAGGGTCAGAGAAAGAGAGGAAGACCCTTTAGAATGGATTGACACTGTGACTGTAGCAACAGGTTCAAGTATATCAGAAATGATGAGAAAGGCACAAGATAGGGCTAAGTTTAGATCCATTGTTCATGGGATTGCTATAAGTCATAGGTGGCTCAAAATCATCTAACAGCAACAATTTTTCTTTTATCAGAGCTCTAGTGGCCTAGTTGGTAAAAAGTTGTGCTGCCAGTTGCATTTCCTGCCTATTGTTATTTATGTCTCTTCTTGCAGTTCTGTCCATAGTTAAAATCAGTATCTTTCCCCAAAAGCTTTGTCTTCCTATTTTCTCTATGTCTATCGTTACTGCCTCATTTTTGTTTTGGTTTTTTTTTTAATATGCCTGATGAACCATCTGCAACAAAATCATTTGGGATGCTTTCTTCTTAAAATACCAATTCCGAAGCCTCATCTCAGGCCTACTGATTTAGAATCACTAAACGTGGAATGCTACTTCGTTGTCTGTTGTCCAGTTACAGTTGACCTCTGAATCCTGTCAATTGTTTCTCTTGAATTCTCTGTGTTTAGTTTGTGCCTCATCTTCCTCCTACGATACAGCATTGCTTTCCTATGTGTTCACCTCCCCACTTTTGTCAGCCTCATTAATTTGTGTCCTGTACTGACACTCAGTTGTTGTTGTTACAGCCAATAAGTCAGAACCAGCTTATAAGCTTACCCTCCAAACAGGTTTTTAGAGGATTTAAATCACTTAAAGGAGATTGCCCCTCTAGCTCCTGTGGAGCAATAGCTAGAGACCCATTTTACCTTTCTAAAACATACTCATTTTCTGCATGAAAACACTTTCATTGTTCCTTAATGCTATCTGGTTAAAGTCTTAAATTCAAAGTTTGCTACAGCCCTGCCATAACTATACCTGCTGTATAAAGTTTGTGGAATTGGTGCACTGTGAGTCATAGAGGGTGCTATTTCAATAATGATCTTTATGATTGGTTTCCTCTAGGGTTTTGTAGCGCAGGATAGCCACATCTTGTGTCCTTAACTGTTGTCTACAAGAACTCCTTGGTTTCTTTGCTCTTTAAGAATGAATGTCATTTCCTATGAAAAATAGGATAATTACTATTATGTGTTCAGCATTAAACTAGTATTACTGGAGCTAGAGTCAGAAAATCAAAAGGGCCGGACTCGC
>NW_006399753.1:33856671-33868911 GCF_000299155.1 Elephantulus edwardii | reverse complement strand
GTTGGCGCAGGATAGAGCAGGGTTTAGGGCTGTTGTGCATAGGGTCGCTATGAGTCGGAAACGACTCGACGGCACATAACAAGAACAACAACAGTATTGCTATTATAGAGACTTGGAGTGATGCAAATGGCTAGTGATTGGTAGTTTGAATCCACCCAGTGGCACCACAGAGGAAAGAGCCAGTGATCTGCTTCTGTAAAAATGATAACCAAGAAATCTGTGAAGTAGTTCTACTCTGTAACAGGTGGAATTACCATGAGTAGAAACAGACTTGATGGCAATAGGATTGTTGTTTTTGTTTTCTTGTGGATATAGGCTCAAATGGTCTTTTAGAGACTTCAAAAGTTAGTGACTTAACAAGACAAATTTTATTTCATTTATATATAACATTTCAAAGTAGAAGTTAGCCATGTCTGAGCTGGCATCCGCAGTGTCACTAATGTAAGACTTCATTCTTGTTGCTTTAAGTTTCCTGAAATACTGCTTTAATCATAATACTTTAGGTAACTCACCACAAAGCATTCTATCCAGTAAGAAAAGTGAAGCATCAGAGAAGAGAAAAAGCATGTGCTTACTCTTTAAAATAGCATTATATACTACGTATGATAAGAAAATAAAAACTCAGAGAAACGAAATCATTCATTAGAAATACACAGATCTGAAATCTACACCCAAAGCCTATCCTTTTTTAAAAAAAAAATTCCCTCAATTCTGTTCTGCAGTACAATTAATGTACTGAAGCCACTGACAGAAAGCACCCCTCTAGGAAATGACAGAATATCAGCCAATATCACTACCAGAAATTCAACCACATTCAGAAGAAGATGTGGAACAAGGTATGTTGTTGTTGTTATTGTTGTTGTTGTTGTTGTGTACCTTTCAGTTGGAACCAACCCATAGCTGACCCTTCAGTGGGTTTTCAGAGGCAGTTAATCACACAGGAGATTGCCCATCCTCCTTCAGAGTACCTGGTGGATTTGAACACGTGCCTTTGGGATTGCAATGTGCTTTCTTACCACTAGGCCCTAGAACCCCTGGAACAAGGTATATCATTGCTAATATCAGGTATATCCTGCTTGAAAGCAAAAGATATTAGAAAGATATTTTGTTGTTATGTGCTGTCAAGTCACCTGCAACCCATAGCCACCCTATATACAACAGCTCTGAACCCTGCTCTATTCTGAGCCAACCTTATTGTTTCTGACACACCTACCTATTACTCTAGTCACTGAGTCAATCCATCTCATCAAAGGTCTTCCTCTCTTGCACCATCCCTCTACCTACCCAAGCATGATTTCCCTCTCCAAGGACTGATCCCTCCTTGTAGCATGTCCAGAGTTTGTCAGATGGAGTTACAGAATCATTTCCTCCAAGGAGAAGCTTGGTTTCACCTTCTCCAGAACAAACCTTTTTATTCTCCTGGCATCCACGGTATATTCAATACTCTTCTCCAGCACCACAGTTCAAAGTCATCAATTCTCTTTTCTATCATCCCTAGTCGTTGTCCACCTTTCTTATGCATAGCATGTAACTGTGAAGACCATGGTCTGGATCAGGCTCACTTTAGTCTCCAGACTGATATTGTTGCTCTTCAATACTCTGGAGAGGTCCCTGACAGCAGACTTTAATGCAATTAGTCTTTTGATTTGTGGCTGTTGGTACCAAGAGTGTTGATTGTGGAGCCAAGCAAACTAAAGCTATTAACAATCTCAATCTCTTCACTGTTTATCTTGAAGCTACCAATTGGCCCACTGGTGAGAATCTTTGGTTTTTTGATGTTGGGCTTCAATCAGTTATTGAAGACTGCAGTCCTTGATTTTGCAGCAAATGCTTCAGGTCCTCCTCAGTTTCAGCAACCAAGGTTGTGTCATCTGCATAAGGCAGATTGTTGATTATTCTTCCTCCAATCCTGATGCCACATTCCTCTTCCTATGTTTTTTATTGACTATGCAAGAGCACTTAAGTGTGTAAATCATAAACTATGGATGACATTGCAAGGAAGAAGAATTCCAAACTAATTTTGTGTTTATGCAGAACCTATATATAGCTCAGGAGACAATTGTGTAATCAAAACAAAGGGATAGGAATAGTTTAAAATCAGGAAAGGTATATATCAGAGTTGTATCCTTTTACCATACTTACCCAGTCTGCATGCTAAGCAAATAATCCAAAAAGGCTGGGCTAGATGAAGAATAATGTGGAGTGAGGATTGGAGAAAGATTAATTAAAAACCTCTGATATGCAGATAACACAACCTTACCTGCTGAAAGAAAAGAAAATTTGAAGGACATACTAATGAAAGTCATACTATTGCCCTGGATATGATTATACCTTCATATCAAGAAAACAGTGAGCAACATCATGATAAATGGAGAAAAGATTGAAATTATCAAAGGCTTCATTTCACTTGGATCTGTAATCAGTGCCCCTGGAAACAACAATCAAGAAGTCAAATAATGAATTGAGCAGATCTGTTATGAAAAACCTCTTTAAAGTATTAAATGGTAAAAAACAAAGATGCCACTTTGTGAGTACAGAGTACTTGATTCAGGCCATTATATTTTCAGTCACCTCATATGCATGCAAAAGCTGGGAAATTAGTAAGACAGACTAAAGAAGAATTGATGTGTTTGAATTACAGTGTTGACAAAGAGAACAGACAAACCTGTTTTAGAAAAAAGTATAGCCAGAATGCTTACTAGAAGTGAATATGGCGAAGCTTTATCTCATGCAGTTTGTAATTTTGTCAGAAGAGACCAGTCCCTGGAGAAAGACATCATGCTTGGTAAAGTCAGCAGAAAAGAGGAAGACTCTGAACAAAATAAACTGGCACAGCAACTGCAGCAGTTTATTCCAGCATAGCCGTTTAAATGTAGCTATTTTAGGGAATTTTGACAGATGACTGCTGCAGTGGGCTCTTGTGTGTCAGGAACCGTGAAGATAGTGCAGGAAAGAATAGGGTTCACATATCTTGTTCATAAGGTCACAAGGAGTCATACTCAACTCGATGGCACCTAACAACAACAACTATACAATAACAAGAAAACAAAAGTTCTTAACACTGGGCCAAAAAGCAGTATCATGATAGATGGAGAAAAGATTCAAGTTGTCATTGATTGTGTTGGATCCATAATCAGCACCCTTAATGCCAGCAGTCAAGAAATCAAAAGACATATTGCATCAAAAATGTACTGGCAGGGATCTCTCCAAAGTACTGAAGAGCAAAGATGTCAAAGACTAAAGGATACTTGATTCAAGCCACAGTCTATTCAGTTACTTGTGTGTCTGAAAGTTGAGCAGTGACAAGGATGAATAATCAGTGCCTTAGTGTTGTGATATTTGAGAAGAGTACCAAAGATCTCATGGATGTCAAAAGAACAAACAGATGTATCTTGGAGAAGGTACAGCAAAGGTGCTTTTTTGGAGGCAAAGATGATAAAGCTTTGCCCCACATACTTTAGGCACATACTTTGCTAGAAGAGGCTATTCCTTGGAGAAAGACATCACATTTGGAAAGGTGGAGGGTCGGTGAAAGATAGGAAGACCCTCAACCAGATGAATTGACGCAATGATGGTAAAAAAATAGGTTCAGGTATATTAGAAAGGGTGAGAATGGCACAGGATTCAGATCTGTTGTTTTACCTTCTCTATGACTTGTTGACTCGACAGAACATAACAATACCAGTAACCATACACCCAGCTCTGTATAGAAATTTCCAACTTTTTCATTAAAAGACTTTAAATCAGACACTGAAAAGGAACTTAAACCCAAGTAGTCTTACTGTTTGGTCCAGCTACTTCTTGTTTGGGTAATAAGGAGAGATAGACCAAACAGTAGGGGGTTTTGAGGGAGTACCATGTTATCTCTAACTTGCAGGATAATTCATATAACATAACTCATTGTTTCTTTCCTCTTGAAAAGCATTATTGAATTAACTAGTCTGCAGCAGAGGCCTAACTTGTAATGCTCATCAACATAAAAAAGCTACTTCTTTAATCTGTAATATTATTTGTGTTTTTTAAGTGCTGTCAAGTTGACTACAACTCATAGTGACTCTGAACAACAGATTAAATCGTTGCCCCATCCCCAAGCTCAAGCCCATTGTGTTGGTCTGTCTCATTGAGGGTCATTCTGTTCTTTGCCATCCTTCCCCAGCATGATAGTCATCGTCTTTTTTTAACCTTTTTTAATAAGTGGGGTTATAAATAATATTTCGATTCTTGTAATTGACATATTTCATTCAGTATGATGTCTTAAACCCCCATCCTTATTGTAGCGTTTATAAAGATTTTTTTTTCCTCTTGGTTGATTGTTATGTTGTAGTTATGGACTGTCGAGTCTGAACCAACACAGTTGACCATCCAGTGGGTATTTAGAGGCAATAAATCGCACAGGAAAAGATTGCCCATTTTTCTCCTAAGGAGCAGCTGGTGCACCTTTGAGTTGGCAGTGCAATATACCACTAAACTACCAGATTGTTGTTGTGTACCATCTAGTCAGAGATGAGAGCAGCTACCACAGAGCAGCTGGTGGATTAAAAATGCACACAGTTCTTTACCACTTAGCCACCAGATTAGTATTCCATTATGTGGATGTACTGTTTTGAGTATCTGTTCATCTATTGATAGCCAAATGAAAAGGAATGATGACACCATTTCCATAAAGCTTCAAACTCCATTTAAATATCACCTATCTCTCTAACCCCTATAAATAAACATGACCACCTTCCTCTCTAAGCTCTGTAACCTACTTCTATTAAATTGATTCCAGTTCATAGTGAACGCTCCATTGGCTTCTAAGGCTGTAAGTCTTTACACAGAGAGACTGCCAATCTTTTTTCCTCAGATGAGTTAAACAGAGCTTTCACTCACAGCTCAATATACTCAGCCACCAAGATTCCTTGTTAGCTCTGTATGTAGACTTTTGCTGTCTCAGAGTACACTCATATGTATACTTCAAATTATACCTGATAGTCCCATCATGAGAGCAAGTTTCTCACTACATCAGTGGTGCACAGAACAAACTTTGCTCGTAATTGGGACTTAAAGAAAATATTTCCTTAAATGAGCATGTCCACCATGGCCCACTGGGCACATACTTCACAGTTGAATTAAATGAACAGTCCTTGACCTTGAAATTTAGATGATCAATTCCAAATTCTCCATTTAGAGTTTTATCACAGGTCACTAAGATTTTAAACAGTCAAATAAGAGTATAGATAAGAAATTGTGAGTTGGTGAAGGAAATATTACTCTAAGGTGATACTATCTGAATCTCTTTTCAGGTCCTCACACAGAATAAGCAAGCTGTTATTGTTAGTTGTCATCAAGTCAGTTTTTACTCATGGCAGTTCCATGTGTGCAGAGTAGAACTGGTCCATGGAGATTACAAGTCTTTGGACTTTCAGAAACCAATCACCAAGCTAATCATTCAAGATGCTTCTGGATAATTTTTTTTTAATTGGCCAACTGGCCAACTTTAAGATTAGGAGTCAAGCAATTCACAGTTTGTGGACTCCAGTAAACATGCAAATACTTTTATTCTTTCTAATTGAATATTTTAGTAATGTGTTATACCCTAACAGTTGACAAACCTCTGTTGGGGCTTCAAAACTTTATAGTGTAAGGTAAAATTATCTTCCTTGACAAGGCCACTTCTCCTACTCACAATAGTTTTATTTAACCAAAGGATCAGCAAAAGAGAAAGTGTCCTTTTTTACCCAGAATTTTCCCAGGTACTTCTCTCTAGGCAGGCACAACATGGGTACATGCCAGCCTGGGAGGTCAGTATAGAAGTAATCACTCTCCATTTTCCTTTCTCCTTGAAACCATCCCATCCTCAGTAGAAAAGAAGCATAGACTGCAAAATGGAAATTCTCAAGCCTTACGATTCCTTTATAGGTGAGACTTCACATACTGTCCTCTAGCCACCTTATATGGTAGCAGAGATGCTGAAGATCTTCCTTATGTTGTGGAAGAAAAACAGCAAAACAAACCCAGACATGCAAAAGTTACCATGGAAGGCTCTCCTAAAAATATATTTCAAAGAGCAAAACCCTTACTGGAAAAGCATTTCCAGTACAGAAATTGCTCCAGCTTGGGTTTCCGAGGTTTAAGGAACAGAAGTAGCAATAAGATTTGGGTTGAACATATTTACTATAAATAGCAGTCCTCAGAGCCTGGCAAATTTTGCAGAAGACATCAAAATGTAATTGAAATGTCGCTGCCTCTTAAATTGTGAAATTAATTTTATACTTAACAAATGCCAAATAAAAAAGGAATAAGTGATTTTAAAGTTCAGAGTTAACATTTGATATCTGCCCATTTTAATTAACAAGGTCCCAGAGACTGTTTCCTTTTTCATGGGTCATAGTCACTGATGTAGCACACAGTCTATTCTTGATTGTGAGATACATAGAAATTAAATCTGTCATTTATTTGGTTGTCTTGGCCTGATACTTTATTTCCCTAATATAAATTATTTGAGGAAATAGGATGCATTCATTTGGAGTTTACCAAGTAATTCTTCTTAGTGACATTTGTATGATCTAATTCAAGGACCTGAAGTAAAAGCTTGCTTGCATATGAGATATTTTTAGTACTACATTTACATTTTAAAAAACAAGAATGTACCTCCTTGAAACATTTTTAGGCTCAGACTCAAGAACTGTAGGACAAAGAAATTCTTTAGAAATGTAGTCCAAATATTTTTTGGTAAGGAAATAAAAAACTTAGATCCCAAAATTTTGAATACCCCTTTACCAAATCTTAGGAGCTGGTGATGTGGTCTATAGTAAGTTGCTCTGCTAACCAAAGACACATGAATTGGAGCAGTCTTCTCCTGTGCAATTTACAGCCTCGGAAACACTCTGGAGGGTCAGCTATTAGTCTATTCCAGCTTGATAGTAATGAGTTGAAGGGTTTTTGGTTTTTTTTTAAGTTTTACCAATGCCATGGACCTCTGGGGGCAGAGTGGTTAGATACTCTTGCTGCTAACAAATGTCAGTGATTCAAACCTACCAGAGATAGTCCATAGGAGAAAGAGGTAACAGTCTGTCCTGTAAAGATATAACAGCCTCAGAAACACTGGATTATTTCTGCTGTACCCTACAGAGTTTCTGTGAGTCAGATTCCATTCAACAGCAATAGTTTGGTTTTGAGTTTAAGGGTTTCAGTATTACCAGGTCAGTTAATGAAATAACAAAGCAAGTAATTAGATTGGTTCCCACTTCAGGGCTTTTATTTGTTCAAGATTTAAAAGTATGTTTTACATAGAACTATATTTAATTTTTCTTGTCAACTTGTCATGATGCCAGCTTTATAAGATGGTTGATACTTGCCTTAGTCTTTTGACTACTGAAAAACCTTAACATTTCTGCATTAATGTACATAATATATTGTACTGTCAATGGTTGCCTATTACAGCCTACTCTTAGCAATAATATTCCTTCAGTCCTCTCCATGTAGTCTTATTTTTAATGTCATATATTTTTATAAATGACCCATTTTCTTTCTTTAATGTGGTATAATCTAAATCAGCTTTGAAATAATGCTAATTGGTTATATTTCTATATTGTCTGTACTCTACAGAGCTACTTTTCCAAATGCCAAGTGAATTCTTTTTATTTCAAATTCTAGCTCCCTGCACATTCCGTTATAATACTTTGCTTGGCCTTCTCAAGCTGCCCTTTGAACTCTTTCCTCAGCTCTTTTACTTCAGCATCTCTTCCCTTTGTTTTTGGCTTTTCAATGCGTAGTGCAATTTCAGAGTATCTTCTGACATCTCTTTTGGCGTTTTCTTTCTCTTCTGTCTTTGTAATGACCTTTTGCTCATTTTGTGGATGATGTCCTTGATTTCATCCCATAGCTTCTCTGGTTTTTAATCATTGGTTATCAGTGCTTCAAGCCAGTTCTTAATGTGGTTTTTTTAAATTCAGATGGGAAGACTTAAGGTCGTATTTTTGGTTCTTATGGATTTGTTTTCATTTTCTTTAGTTTTAGTTTGAACTTGCACATGAGTTATCCATGTGGTTGTTGTTTTGTGCCATTGAGTTGCCTTCAACTCATAGTGCACAATATCTCTGAACCCTGCCCTATCCTGAGCCAATCTCACTGTCTCCTGCACATCTACCCACATTACCCTAATTATGGTATCAACCCATCTCATCCTGGGTTGTCTTCTCCTGCGCTCTCTCTCCAACCTTCCAAGCGTGATGTCCTTCTCTAAGGATTGGTCCCTCCTGGCAACAATGCCTGAAATATGTCAAATGGAGTTTCAAAGTCTATGCCCCCAAGGAAAAACTTGGTTTCACCCTCTCCAGAAAAGACCTATTTGTTCTCTTGGCAGTCCGTGGTATGTTCAGTACTCTTCTCTAGCACCACAACTCAAAGATGTCAGTTCTTCTTTTCTCATTTCCAGCTCTGTGATATACAGCAAGTAATTCCAAAGACCATGGCCTAGATGAGGCACATGTTAATCTCTAGACTGACATCTGTTCCTCTTCACCACTCTGGAGAGGTCCATGACAGCAGATTTTCCTTTGATTTCCTGACTGCTGGTGCCAAGAGTGTCGATTGTGGAACCAAGTAAGCTGAAATTGTTAACAGTCTTAAACTCTTCTCCATCTATCATGGTCCTGTCGATTGGCCCAATGGTGAGAATCTAGGTTTTCTTGATGTTGAACTTCAATTCTTATTTAAGATTACAATCCTTGAACTTCTGCAAACACTTCAGGTCCTCCTCAGTTTTAGCAAGCAAGGTTATGTTATCCGCATAACACAGGTTGTTGGAATCATCCTCCAATCCTGATGCCACATCTTAATAAAGTCCGGTCTCCTGAATGATTGGTTCTGTATATAGATTGAAAAGGTTTGGAGAAAGAATGCACTCCTGACACACTCATTTCATGATTTAGAACCATGAATTGTTTCCTTGTTCTCTTCTAATGACGGTTTCCTGGTCCAAGTATAGGTTTCATATAAGGATAATCAAATGTTCTGAGATTCCCATTCTTTTCAAGGTTAGCCACAATTTGTTGTGATCTATACAGTCAAATGCTTTTCCTTAGTCAATGAAACACAGGTAGGCATTCCTCTTGTACTCTTGGTCTACAAACCTGTCACTATACAGTACCACACTGTTTTGATTACTGTGGATGATTAGTAAAGAATTGTAAGGCCTCCTACTTTGCTTTTCAAGTATCTTTTTTCCTTTCCATATGAACTTAATGATTACTTTTTAGGGAATTACACTGTTAACCCAAAACTGGCGCCTCTCTGGCTGTTAGAACCATCAGCTACTCTTCAGGAGAGAGCCAGGCAGTCTCCTCCCAGGCAACTTACAGCCTCCAGAATCTTCTAGACCATCATCAGTGAATGGTTCAATTGGTTGGCCTTGCGTGTCTTGGGTTATAGGTTGGTCTTCTCCACCATTCTCAGTGTTTTTGAAAAATAGCAACTGTATCTGTCTGGAAGGTAATTGTATTATTTTTATAGATTGGTTTTAAGATTGCAATTTTTCACAGTGTTAAGTCTTCCAATCCTTGGGCACGGTCTATTTTTTCCACTTATAAACATTTCTTTGGATTTCTTGTAGTTCTTCTAGTTTTTGTTGTGTCTTTTTATTACTGGTTAGATTTTTTCCCCAAAATATTACATCTTTTATGTGGCTATTTCAAATAGCATTTTTTCCTTATTTCCTCCTTAGACATGTCTTTGTTATCTGTGTTGTATTATTATATAGCATCAAGTCAGAGCTAACTTGTAATTGACCCACCAGTGGGTTTTCATAGGCAGTACATCTCTCAGAAGTTGATTGCCTGTCTTTCTCCTATAGAGCAGCTAGTGGATTCAAACCACCAGCTTTGATTTAACAGCACAGGTTTTTAACCACTAAGCCACCAGACCTCCCCACCGCTCTGGCTAGGACTTAGAATAATATTAAGAGTCGTCTGGTTCACATTTGCAAGTGAAATGCTTTCAATTTTTCTCTTTCATTGAGAGTAAAGGTAACTTTTGGTTTTATGCATATACTCAGTTATGTTGAGCAATTTTTCTTCTTTTTCAGTTTTGTTGAGTATTTTTATCAGGAAAGGAGGCTGAATCATGTCAAATGCATTTTCTGCATCAATTGAAATGATCATAGCATTCTTTTCCTTTGTTTTATAGACTAATTGTTGATTTAGTGGATTACATTCGTGATTTTTCTAATGTTGAACCATCCTTGCATACCTGGTATGACTCCCACATGATTGTGATTTTTTATTTTCATATTTCATGTGTGTGTGTGTGTACATAATGTGTGTTATTGTGTAGGATTTTGTAAAGACTTTTTATATCTGTATTAATGAGTGGTATTGATATTGGTCTATTATTTTCATTTTTTAGCAGTGTTTTTCTCTAACTCCGTATCAGCGTTATGCTGGCTTCCTAGAATGAGTTTGGGAGTATTCCATCTTTTTCTATATTCTGAAATTGTTTGAGTAGAATTGGTGTCAGCTCTTCTGTGAATATTTGGTAGAATTCACTGATGAAACCATATGGGCCACTCTTAATTTATTTAAGAGTGTTTTTATGATCTGTTCACCTTTTTTTTTCCATGTCTTTGTTAGTTTAGGGAGCTTTTATGGCTTAGTAGTAAGGAATTGTGCTGCCAATCCAAATGTTCACAGATGACGCCACTAGCTGCTTTGATTGAATGGACAGTCTTCTCCTGTGTGATATACTACCGCTGAAAACTTGCTGGAGGGTCAGCTCTGAGTTGGTTCCAATATTATGACACATGGTAACAATAACCCTGTGTTATGTAGGTAAGCAGTGAGTTTCAATATACATTGTCCATTTCTTCTCTTTTTTTCAAATTTTTTAGAGTGTAAGTCTATGTAGTATTCTGTTAGTATATTTTTTATTTCAGTTGATTCTGTTGATATGTTATTCTTTTTGTTTCTTGTGTTATTTGCACCTTTCTTTTCCTTTCCTATGTTAGATTTTATAGGGGCTTGTTGATTTTTATGAATTTTTTCAAAGAACTAACTTCTACTTTTGTTAATTCTGCTTTTCTGTTTTATCATTTATTTCTGGTCTCTTTATTAATCCTTTTTTTACTGGAGAAGACTGTGTTAGTAGCTTAAAATGAAAAACATATATTGCTAACATTGATTGAAATCCTTAGGCTATACAAATAGATAATAGGTGCTCAGCTGCTAAGTTAAAGGTTAGTGGTTCAAGTTCACCCAGAGGCACCTCAGAAAAAAGGTCTAGTAGTCTACTTTTTTTTAAATAAAAAAAATATTTTTTTTTACTTATTTTAATGAAAGTATACAGAGACATTGGATTTCCATTCATTCATTGTTGCACTTTTCTCCCTGCCCAACCTCCCCTACTTCCCCAGTTCCCTCTTCTCTTTGAAAAGTAAAAGAAAAATTTTTTCACTGTTATACAGTCCCTGCCCCCAAGTATACTCCACTGTGCAGCCTTCATTCTGGACTCCTGTCATGACAATAATACCTAATCATAGGAGGGAGAGAATATTTTAAAAGTAATATATTTTAGGGCATTATGATTATCATAAGAGTCTAGAATGAGGGTTGCAGAACGGAGTATACTCGGGGTGAGGGGTGCGGGGGGATTGTATACCAATGAAGTCGTTTTCTTTTGCTTTTCAAGAAGAAGAGAGAACTGGGGGTGGCGGGGGGCAGGGAGAAAAGTGCAATAATGAATGAATGGAAATCCAAAATCTCTGTAGATGTTCATTGAAATTAATTTTAAAAGAAATAAATAAAAGAGTACCATGACTTAATGATGAGTTGGGTTTTTTTAAACAGTATTGGGAGAGCCAGTCATTGATAAAATATTAGCCTTCTCAACAAAAGGTGTTGGAAACATAGATATCCATGTATTAATCTGGACCCTGGTCCAATTAATAGTTAATTAATATAAAAATTAATTAGAAAAACAATGATAATCAGTATTCATCAAAGGGCTAAAATAACCCTTCAGAGGATATATAAATGAAAATCTGTGTGACCTTGCATTAGTCACAAAAGAAAAAAAAATCGGCTTCTGGTCTTTCGGCTTTCGGCTAGGAGAAGGCCTCGGTGCAACTTTCTTCGGTCGTCCCGCATCTGGGTTCGTCCGACACCAGCCGCCGCCACCATGCCGCCCAAGTTCGACCCCAACGAGATTAAAGTCGTGTACCTGAGGTGTACCGGTGGGGAAGTCGGTGCCACTTCCGCTCTGGCC
>NW_006399753.1:33847150-33856120 GCF_000299155.1 Elephantulus edwardii | reverse complement strand
TTAAGGTTTTAGAATGTATGAACAACTGTTATAACCCAGCTATTAAAACACAACCTAATTACAATATGGGTTCTGAATAGAGATTTCTTAAAAGATGTACATATCATTGTCCATTTGGTTTTGTGTGCTATGGAATTGGAACAGATTCATAGCTGACCCTCCATTGGATTTTCAGAGTCACTAAATCTCAGGAGGAGATTGCCCATCATTCTCCCACAGAGCAGCTGGTATAACCAAATACTTGCCTGGTCCTGTGCCATTCTAATAATCGTTGCCATATTTAAACCCACTATTGCCAGCCACTGTGTTAATCTATCTCGTTGAGGGTCTTCCTTTGACTTTTACTTTACCAAGCATGATACCCTCTTCAAAGAACTTAATTCCTCCTAATAACATGTCCAAAGAATGTTATTTAAATAAAGTCTCACCATTTTGGTTTCTAAGGAGCTTACTGACTGTGCTTTTTCTAAGACAGACTTGTTTGTTGTTCTTACAGTCTGTGGTATATTTTATATTCTTCATGAGGTCATAAGTCAGAGGCATTAGTTTTTCTTCAGTCTTCTTCATTTGCATGCATATGAAGTTATTGAAAATGCCATGGCTGAATCAGGTATACTTAACCATTCAAATGACACCTTTTAAGATCTTTTGTATTTTCCCCATGCAATACATTATTTGATTCTTTGACTGCTACTTCCATGGACTTACATTGATTATGGCTTCATGTAAATTGAAATCCTTGAGAACATCAATTTTTTTCTCTATAGGTCTCATTGTAAAGAATTTCATTTTCTTTATGTTGAGGTATAAAGAAGCAGGAGTGACATCTACTTTCTAAATAACATGCCTCCAGAAACTCTATGAACTTTGATAAATGTCGATAGTTGTACAGGGGCTTCAGACCTTTTGTTCATAGGGTCGCTATGAGTCATGCTCAACTCAAAGGCAATCAGCAACAACAACGTGTTGACATTTAATCTATATACATATATACCAAAAGCTGTAGTCTTTTTTTCCATTTCAACATTCTTTTTTTTTCTTTTTCTTAAATTTTGTTTTATTAATTTTAATGAACATTTACAGATATTTTGGATTTTCATTCATTCATTGTTGCACTTTTCTCCCTGCCTAGAAGCTTTAGTCTTTGATCTTCACTACTGTTTCAAATTCTCTTGTTTTCAGCAAGCAAGCCATATGTTTACTGCAGGATATTGAGGCTTTTTTTCTGTCTTTGATGCCAAATTCTTCATATAGTCCTATTTGTAGGATTATTTGCTCAACATACAAACCATAATAGAAGGAAAACTGACATACTTTTTCTTTATTTTAAACCATGGCGTATTCACTTGTCTTGTTCAAATGACTTCCTCTCAATCGGTGTACAGGTTCCTCATCAACACAGTTAAGTAATCTGGAATTCCTATTCTTTTCATTCTTATCTATAATTTGTTATGATCTACATGACCAAATCTTCATGTGATTGATCAAGTCTCTTCATGCCTTTGATGTCTCAAGATGCCTTTGCGCTGTGGTGTCTTCTGAATATCCCATGGAGTGCCACAAGAACAAACAAATATGTCTTGGAGAAATTGCAACCAGAATGCTCCTTGGAGGCAGAGATAATAAAGCTTTGTCTCACATACTTTAGGCATGTTGCTAGGAGAGGCTATTCCCTGGAGAGGGACATTGTTCTTGGAAAGGTAGAGGGTCAGTGAAAGAGAGAAAGACCTTCAGCCAGCTTGATTGGCACAGTGACTGCTGCAGTGGGCTCTAGTGTGCCAGGAAGTGTGATTATGGCACAGGATAGGACAGGGTTCAGATCTGGTCATAAGGTCACAATGAGTCATACTTAACTTGACAGCATTTAACACCACCACAGTCGAATTTTGCATAGTCAGTAAAATCCAAGTAACTATTATTCTGATACTCTAGGAAGAATCTATCCCTTTGGATTGTCCTTTTGAATATTACTGAATCTTCCATGGACTGCCAAAAGAATAAGCAAGTGTTTCTTGGAGGAATTGCAAACAAGAGTGCTCCTTAAAGGCAAGGAGCACTTTACTCATTGTCCAGCTTTCAGATACATAGTAAGCAGTTGAGAAGACCATGGCTTGGGTCAGGTGCTTCCTAGTCTTTTTTAAATAGTGAATTTTATGTTGTGAATGAATATCATTTTAAAATAGTAATTCTTTTTTTAAATGTATTTTTGTGTGTTTCCCCAAAGACAAAATGGAAAGACAAGATCGGAACTGAATTATGTTGGCTTTCCAAAGTAAAATAGTTCATAAACCTTAAAATAGTGATGACTGATTGAAAAAAACCCTTTGTCTAGTACTCTGTATCTCTTAGAAGATGAAGAAAAAGGCTCAGAATTGTGATTTTTACTGTTGTAGAGGAAGAATTGGAATCATTAGATAGCCCTCTCCTCAGAGTCAAGGAATGTGGTTTAAGATGTTATACAAACCGATATGATAAAACCAAATTAGCTTCCCCTGAACAAATTACCTGTAGTTCAGAAACAGCAGGGAAGTTAGAAAATTAATAGGGAGTGGGGGAAGGACTGAGGGATGTGATTTTCCTTTTTAATGTACAATCCAGCAACAGCTCTCCCTAGATTTTGTGCTAAAATAAGAGCATTTTCACACATTTTAATTGCTCTGTGATAACAACAGTGTGAACTTCATCCACAAACATTTATTATCTATTTAATTTTGCTCTAATTTCAGTGTAGCAAGAATTCACCTTATAAGTGGGAGTAACTGTCCGTTTAGTAAAAAGAAATCCCTTCCCACATTGCTAGTCCCGTTATGCACTTCTATAATAAAGTATTAATAATAAAATGACTTTTTAGATTTTTTTCTTTTTAGGTTGCATTTATAGATTACTATTTCTAAAGTAGCATTTTAATGAACTAAAACACTATTTGCTCAATACACATCTGTAAAAAATGCTTAAAAATATTTCATAAGTAAAGGTTTCATATTTTTGGTCTAGATTTTAGATGAGATTTGTATACCTATATAAGCCTAAAGATTTTTAAAATTCATTGCAAACCTTTATTTAAAAAATAAAGTACCATTTTCATCAAGTTTATTCTAACTCATGCCCCATGCATTATAGAGTAGGGTTTTCTAAAGGGTTTTCTTGGCTGTAATTTTAACTGTAACTGATGGTCAGGTCCTCTGGAGTGCCACTGGGTGGGTTCAAACTATCAATTGTTAAGTTAGTAGTCAGGTGCAAGCCATTTGTCCTACCCGGGGACCTGATAGACATGTCTTAAAATGCATTCTTCAGATGAAGCTTATGTAACTGAATTGTTCTGATTCTTTTTCAGACCTGTCATATACTCTATCCTTTATAGTGATGCTACAGGACACAGAGGAATGGATAAAAACATTGGTGAGCAACTCAATAAAGCTTATGAAGCATTTCGACAGGCATGCATGGATAGAGATTCTGCTATAAAAGAACTACAACAAAAGGTTTGTAAGTCAGTTTTATATTAAAGAAGTATAATTAAACATTAAGGTATATTAATGTGCAAAATTTTCTTTTCTAATGTAATGTCATTTTTTAAAACATTGTAAACTGAGGAGCTCTGGTGGCCTAGTGGCAGAAAGTTGTATTGCACACCCAGAGGTATGAGGTTTGAATCCATCAGAGACTCTGCTGGAGAAGGAGGGCAATCTCCCGTATGATGGTGCACACACACAAAAATAATAAAATTTTTTTTAAAAATTGTGAACTGTGAGAATAGGTAATGTGTTATTTAGTTAGGAAAGATGAAGAATGTAGTGGTCTGTAGATAATTTTGAAAGATTAGGGTTTGTTTTATAAAAACAATCGGTTTTGAGAACTGAAAAAAATCACTGTCTAAGCTAATTTGTTTCCATGAAGTTTTGTTTATTTGTTGTTTTCTCTTTTATCATTGTTATTTGACTGGCAGAAAGACTGCAAATCCTAAAATATCTTGAAACTAAATTATTAATGTGTAATAGCCTCCCATCAACTGAGGAATGGATGAAAACATACTCACAGTCATTAACTTTTAGAGAGCTACATATGAAAAGTACAACAGAATACCATCTCACTCCTGTAAAAATGGCACTGCCAAAAAAAAAAAACCCCAGAAAATAAATTCTGTCAGGTGGTAGGGAGATTGGAACTCTATACAGCCTTGGTAGAATTGTAAATTGATAGAACTTCTATGAAAAATGATGTGACAGTTCTCAGAAGAGTGAAAAGTAAAAGTGCTGTATGATCTAATTCCCTTATGCCATGGTGTATTACCTTGAGAAATAATACCAGGGGCATGAATAGACATGTGCAGACCCAAGTTCATTGTAACATAATCATATAACAAAAAGGGAGAAACATCTTTGTTCATCAGTGGATGAATGGAAAAAAATAATATGTATCTGTAAAGGCACAAAGCACAATGATAAAGAAGTAGTCAGAACAGCATGACCAATATAAATGAAGACATGAGAGGTGTCTGAGAAAAAAGGACACTATGGTAAATGTTAAAACACATTTAATTCTGCAAGAAATGTAAGTGCAACCAAAAAATAGTGAGTGATTACATAGGCAATCTCCATAGGAAGTTGTGCTGCTCACACAAAGATGTCACCTCGTTGGCATTTCAAATCCACTAATGCCTCCTTTCGATAAAGATGGGTAGTCTCTTCCCTTTCAATTTACAGCCTTGGAAGTCCAGTGGAGGGTCAGCTGTATATCAGTGCCAAGGGTAGTGAGAGAGAAAGTGACGGTAAATTAATTGTGTACCATGTACAGTTCTGCAAAGATAGTATCTGCAACCAAAAGTGGTTAAACAGCTGGATCTGTATGCTGTATATGTATGGGAGGACATATGAGAGTATGTGCGTGTGCATATAGGTATAACTGTGGGCATTTATAATGACATTTATATATAGTTCATCTTCCCTAACTATTTAAAAATGAATACATAAAACTCAAACTCATTGTCATCAAGTTGAAACTCACTTTTCACCCTTCCTTTGGTTTCTGAGGCTATTAAACACATGGGAGGAGATTGCCCATCTTTTTCCCTCAGAGCTGCTCATGGCTTCTAACATCTAGAGAGCTGTGGCCTTTGAGTTAGACACAAAACTCCCAACAGATTGGCAGTCAGAGCTCATAGGGAGAATAATTATGGAAACTTCATACAAATACCTCATGGCCCTGAGTTACTGGACTTGAAGGCTAAGGATCATAGATTCCATGGACCTACAAGTTAGTTGACATAACAAGTAGTTCCTAAAGATAATGTTCTCCTGGTGGCAATAAGCTGTACTGCAATCTCAGAGGTGAGCGGTTCAAATCCGCCAGATGCTGTGCTGAAGAAGGAGGCACAAGTTCCTCCTGTACCAGCCAGATCCGATTTGACAGTACAAACACACACACACATAATAATAATAATAATAAAGATAATGTTCTGTATCCTAATTTAGTGAGTAGTATCTTTAGGCTTAAAAGCTTTTGCATGGCCATCTAAGATACAACTATTGGTTGCTTCCCACTGGGATCATAGGAGAATAATGAAAACCAGAACCTCAAAGAAACACTTAATTGATAGGCCTAATGTCCTAAACCAGCCACATTCTTCTCTAGCCTAAGACTAGAAGAATTAGATGGTGCTTGGTTACCATTAATGACTACTATGACAAAGTAACACTAGAAGGTCTCAGTTAAAATTGAAGAAAAAATATACAACAAAATTCAAATTCATAAAGACCAGGCTTAATGGACTGATAGAGACTATATATAGCCCTGTTGACACCCTGTAATCTTGGAATTGAAGCTATTCTAGAAGTCAACTTTTATCCAAATAATAGATTGTAAAATAAACAGTAACACTGGTGAGGAATATGTTTTTTAAACAGTCAGTATAAGATTGAAACAAAACTCTTGCCTAAAGGAATGCAAAGAGAGGGGTAGGAGAATGGAAAGACAAGATAGAATTGGAGAGAGTGCTGACACATTGTGGAGATAGCAACCTTTATCACCAGACAAATTACATATGAATTGTTGAATAAGAAACTATTGTAGAAACTTTAACCTAACATCCAAAAAAATTTTCTTTCCAAAAAATAACTTAATCCTACAGGAGGAAGTAGTAAAGTGAAGAACAAGAATATATTGTGAAAGAACTAAATTACATCATCCAGCTTATCATAAATCCAAATACATTATAACCATAAAATGATCTGCATTTCAAAATAAAGACATAGTATAAAACAGGAGCAGAATTATATTCTAAACTGTGTATGAAGCCATGATGTATTATATATAAGCACAGCAAATACCCATATTGAGGGAAGCCTGGTTATTTTAATTCATTCCCACCTCCCTCAATGCAGGAAAGCATAGATTAGAATTAAAAGGAATTCCTTTCTCTCATTCCATAATTGAAAATTCTTATGAATTAATATATGCTAAACTAGAGTTAAGGATTGACTTTATACTAGAAAAAAGTGCACACATGTGAAAAGTGAAAGCTGAATTTGTCATTGTATATGGAGTTAATGGCATCTGTGTATGTGTCTCATTTAGTCAGTATACCCTTCTAAGCTTCTCAGGCAGCGGTTACTTAAATCAGTCAAGGGCTTTTACACTTTTAAGTATTGGGTGGTACGGACATGACTTAAATGAGTAGCTAGTGGTCATTTCACATTGTTGCTATAGTTAATTCCTTGTATAGATCTTCAGTCCCTCACTGCTATTCCTAGACTCCATCAGGGTTCCAAGGCTGTAAATCACTACAGGAGCAAACTACCCATCTTCTGCAGCATTCCTTTGGGGCCAAACGATTGGAGATGCACCACCTTTTGGTTAGCAGTGTATCACCTTATGGACTCCACTACCAGCGCTCCTTTACAGATCTTAGAAAGGATTAGGAGTATGCCTTGGTGGGAAGCAGTATAGTGCCACTGTTGTAAAACGGACTGAACTCAGAGTTGGGGGGAAACTAAGAGGGGATAAATAAGTTATACTGCATTGAAACAGATGAGGGAGAGAACTATTTAGGAGGAATATATGATTAGGTATTATTGTCATGACAAGTGTCCAGAATGAAAGCTGCATAGTGGAGTGGATTGGGGAGGAGGTGGGGAGAGATTGTATAACAATGAAATTTTTTTAAATTTCTTTTTAATTTTCAATGAGAAAAGTGAACTTAGAGGGAGGGGTGGGCAGGGAACAAAGTGTGCAAGTATGATTGAATAGAAATCCAGAGTCTCTGTGAACTTTCATTAAAATAAATTAGTTAAAAATAAAGGATTAGAAAACATTCTGATTCCAAGATGAAAAAATCTTAGCTTTTTAAAGATTAGCCCTATACACGTAACATTTTTGTTAACTTTCTCTTCCAAAAGAAAGTTTTAGGGAAGGCATATCCAGACAAAAATGTCTCAGCTTAGTGGTTCCTGTGAGAACTCAGGTGGCCTAGTGCACTGAAGAAGTTACCCTTTCAACCCTAAGGCACATGGTTCATATCTACCATCTGCTCCACAAGAGAAAGATGGCCAATTTCTTGTGCAATTTAAAGCCTCTAAACCCCTCTGGAGGGTCAGCTATGACCTGATTCCAACTCAGTGGCACACAACAACAACAACAGTGGCTCTCAAGTATGTATCTATTATTAGTTCATATTGTATGATGACATTATTAGTCTGCAGCGAAATGAGAAAAATAGGGATAATGGAATAAATTTTCCATAATGCTAGATTTATTACATTTAAAATTATAGCTTTGATTCTTAATATTCCTGTATTAATTCCATAATGTGAAAATGAAGGGCAGAATTTTATTAAAATGCCTTTTATGGGATGATGATAGGTATTTTTGTTTACTTGTTTAATATTATTGCTTGGCAATGTTTTAGGGATCCGCAGACCCCTCACACTTTCCATTGTTCGTAGAAGGATCCGTGAGACTCAGCATAGAATTCTGCTCATGGATAAGATTTATTACAGTGACACAGTGAGGATATGCAGCCAGATCATTAGCGGTGAAAGACCTCAGACAGAGTGTAGAGGAATCTACATGTAGGCTTCTTGTGTTCTTTCCCTCTTGAGAAGGATTGCCCAGAATATAACCTCCTTAAGAAAATTCAGTTACAGTGTGCTGTGTGTTTACCCAGGGAGGTCCATTTGAGACTCAGGTGTTCAGGGTTCTCACTGATTAATGGTCCTGTAGGTATAGTTCATCAGCCAAAATACCAGACTCTCTAAAGGAAAGTATTTATCATAAATCTTATTGTACAGTCTAAGTAGGCTGGCATGGCAGTAATAACTTTATCACTTAGGAGATGTTTTAAAAGCCAAGATCCCAGATGGCAGTCAAGAGCCAACCTTAGAAACAAGCCTTCCTAAAGATAGCAGCTGAACACTTGCTTTGTTAACTCATTCCTGCACAGACAGTTAAAAGTGGGGACCTTATGTTAGTTCCCCAATTAAAAAGAAATTCTTAACCTACGAAATTGTGAAATCTAGGAAATAGGCTAACTATACAGTTAAGCAATTCTCTAGCTTCTTAATTACTATATCTACTATAATACTAGTTATTATATATCTTTCTGCCTTCCTCAGAAACTTTTCCATGTCTGTAATGGAAGGAAGCCTTTAATTAGGTTAAGAAAGTCTCTGAATAAAGGAAAGGGAAATATTTTTTTGCATACATAGGTTTGTTTTTTTGTTGGGTTTTTTTTTTTAGTGTTCTGTCAAGCACTCAAGAAATGTTGTTATATGCCGGCGAGTCGCTTGCGACTCATAGCGACCCTATATACAACAGCTGTAAATTCTGCTCTGTCCTGTACCAATCTCATTGTCTCCAACACACTCATCCCGATTGCCCCAGTCACCGAACCAATCCATCTCCCAGAGGGCCTTACCTTCCTGCACCTGCCCTCCACCCTCCCAAGCATGATGTCCCTCTCAAAGGACTGGTCTC
>NW_006399753.1:33818078-33845715 GCF_000299155.1 Elephantulus edwardii | reverse complement strand
CCCTTTTGGTTTTCTGACTCCAACTCCTTGCACGTTTCATTGTAATATTTTACTTTGTCATCCCGCGCTGCCTTTTGAAATCTTCTGTTCAGCTCTTTAGTATCTTGGATTCTTCCCGTGCTTTGGCTTCTCTGCACTCCAGTACAACATTCAGAGTTTCTTCTGACATCCATTTTGGTCTTCTCTTCCTCTTCTGTCTTTGCAATGACCGTTTGCACTCCTCCTGGATGATACCCTTGATATCCTCCCACAACTCATCTGGTCTTCGCTCATTCGTGTTCAAGACCTCAAACCTGTTCTTGAGATGGTTCTGAAATTCAGGTGGGATAGACTCAAAGTTATATTTTGGTTCTCGTGTATTCAGTTTAATTTTCCTCAGCTTCAGCTTGAACTTATATATGAGTAGTTGTGATCTGTTCCACAGTCAGCTCCGAGCCTAGTTTTCACAGCTGATATTGAGCTTCTCCAGTGGTTCCTTCTGCAGATGTAATCAATGTGATTCCTATGCATACCATCAGGTGAGATCCATGTGTATAACCTAGGTTTATGTCTCTTTAAAAATGTGTTTGCAATGAATAAATCATTTATTGGGCAGAATTCAATCATTCTATCTCCAGCTCCATTTCTGTCTCCGAGTCCATGTTTTCCGACTACTGATTCTTCCTCTCTGTTCCCAACTTTTGCATTCCAGTCACCCATTATTATCAATGCATCTTGATTGCATGTTCGATCGATCGCCAACTGTAAAAGTTGGTAGAAATCTTCTATTTCCTATTCTTTGGCTCTGGTTGTTGGTGCATATATCTGAATGATAGTGGTATTCACTGGACTTCCTTGTATGCTTATGGATATTATCCTATCACTCACAATATTGTACTTCAAGACAGATCTAAATGGCTTTTCTAACTATGAAAGCAACCCCTTTTTTCCTCACCTTTTCATCTCTGGAGTAGTATATCATATAATCATCTGATTCAAAATGCCCCATGCCGGTCCATCTCATCTCACCAATGCCTAATATGTCAATGTTTATGCATTCCATTTCCTCCTTAACAATATCTAATTTTCCTACATTCATGGATCTCACATTCCATGGTCCAATCACTAGTGTCTGCTTACAACTGTTCCTCTTCCTTTGTATTTCCATACTCAGTTTCCCTTTCTGTCATTCTACATGTGTTCTGTTGTACATAGGGTTTTCAGAGGCCTGCTATTTTAGAAGTGGATGACCAATCCTTCTTCCTAGTGTTGGATCTGTTGGCACTCAAGAATAGGAGAAAATATACCATATATTCTTATATATCAAAATGGATTTACTTAAACTTGTAGGATCCTCTGTGTATTAAACTCATATGCCGTCAGTATGTTTTGCATCTCAACATCAGGGAAACAAAATTCCTTACCAGTTCTCACTAGAACAATTAGCAACATTAAAATAGAAAAAAGATTGAAGTTGCCAATTTTTTTTAAGTTGGATCCACAATCAACGTCTATGATAACAGCAATGAAGAAATCAAATGACCTGTTGCATGGGAAAAATTTACTGTCAGGGACCTCTGTAAAGTGCTAAAAAACAAGGATGCCATTTAAAGACTAGGGTGCACCTGATCTAAGCTATGGTATTTTCAAGCACTTCCTATGAATAAGGATGACAGAAAAAGAATCAGTGCCTTTGAATTGTGTTGGAAAAGAGTACTGAATATCCCATGGACTGCCAAAAGAATAAACAAATCTGTCTTAGAGAAAATGCAACCAGTGTGTTCTTTAGAGGCAAGGATAGTGAAACTGTGTCTCACATACTTTGGGCATGTTATCAGGAAGGACCAATTCTTAAAAAAAGACATGCTGGGAAGGAAAAAAAAAGACATGGTGGGCAAGGTGGAGGGTCAGAGGAAGACCCTCAGCAAGATAGATTAAAACAGTGTGGAATGATGGTATGAGCATATTAGAAATTGTGAGAACAGCACAAGATAGGGCAAGGTTCAGATCTGTTTTTCATAAAGTCACTATGAGTGGTAGTCAACGCCATGGCACCTAATAACAAGATGTACTGCAGGCATAGTAGTTAAAGTACTTGGCTAAAAGGTCAACAGTTTGAATCCAAGAGAAAGATGTGACAGTGTACTTCTTTAAAGCTTTACAACCCTGGAAACTCTATGGGCCAGTTGCTACTCTGCCCTCTTAAAGTTTCTGTGAATTGGAATTAAGGACAGTGGGTTTAAGTAACTCTACTGAACTCTTGAGCATTACTTGGTTTTATCTCTAGTTAAACATACAATTAGCCATTGTAAAGTATCAGTTTAGTGGCATTTAGTGTATTCATGTGCTGTGCAACCATCACCTCTCTCTACTTTGAAAACTTTATCATTTGACAAATGCATCCATATTCATTAATTACTTCCCTTCTCCTAACTCCTTCTGAATCCAGTTCCCTGATAACCACTAGTCTTTCTTCCCTGTTTGAATTTGCCTGTTTGGAAGTATCATATAGAAGGAATACTGCAGTATGTCACTTTTGGGGTCTGACTTCTTTTCCTTAGTATGTTTTCAAGGGTCATCTGTTTTATAGCATGTATCAGAACATAATTTTTCTTTATGGTCGAATAATTTCATTGTATATATGTTCCACAGTTTGTTTATTCAGTCAACACTTGATGGATTTAGGGTTTTTTCCACATTTTTGGTTATTAGGGTAATGCTGCTATAAACATTTACGTACAATTTTAGGGATTGACATGGATTTTTACCTCACTTGGGAGTAAAATAGGAGTAGAATTGCTAGATAAAATGTTAAATATTGGACTTTTTCACCTTTTGCCACAGTGCCTGCAGTGTACGTAGCTGTCCACCTTTTCACTAGCTCTTGTGATTTTCTGTTTGCTTAATTATAGCCATCCTAGTCTCTGAGCTTTTAATTTGAGTTTCTTTAATGACCAGTGATGTTGAATATCTTTACACGTATTTACTGACTTTTTGATAACTTGGAGAAATGTCTGTAAGTCTTTTGCCTGGATTTTTAGTCTTTTTGTTAATGGTTTTTAAAAGTTCTTATATATTCTGGATATTAAGTCCTTATCCAGATATCATATGAAAATATCCCATTTTATAGATTTTCTTTTCACATTAAGACCTCTCGTATACAAAAGTTTTTCATTTTTATGTAGTCTTATTTTTCTGTTTTCCTTTTATTTGCTCATACTTTTGTTGTCAAATCTAAGATGCTTGTCAAATATAAGGGCATGAAGATTTGCTCCTATTTTTACTTCCAGGATTTTTTTTTTTTTTTTTTTTTGTTTTGACTTTTATATTTAGGTCATTGAAAGATTTTGAGTTGGTTTTTGTAGATGTAGTAGAGATGGAAATGCAGCTTTATTCTTTTGTATGTGGATGTTGGGTTATCCTACCACCAGTGTTGAAGCATTTTCTTTTGACATTGAATGGTCTTATCTCCCTGATCAAACAACAGTTGGCCATAGATGTTTGGGGTTTAGTCTAGGCTTTCAAAATTTCTCTATTTGTCTGTCATTATCAGTACCACCTTATTGTGTCTCTTTTGGGTCTGTTGTCATTTCACATTAATTTTTAGAATTCACTTCTCTCTCTCTCTACATGTTGTGAAGTTTTGTGAATACTAAAACAAAGCATATGTTATTGTCTTGAAGAAATTACTAAATGGGAATAAAATCTTACTGCTTACCACTGTGTACTGTTTTACTTGGTTTTGAATGATTGCAGTATTTTGTTTGCATGTGATACTAATAATATTGTTAGTTTCCACATTCTGTTGTGTTACCTTTCTTGGTAATGGGAACAAGTATGGACCTTTTCCTATCCATTGGGCAGACACCTGTTTTCCAAATTTCCTGACATAAACTGGTGAGCGCGACCAGAGCTGCATCTGTTAATTGAAACATTTGGTATCCCATAGATTCCTGGGGTTTTATTTTTGCCAATGCCTTCAATGCAGCTTCCACCTCCTCTTTCAATACTGTTCGCTCCTGCTCATATGGTACTTCCTGAAATTTTTCAGTGTCAGTTCTTTTTGGTACAGTAACTCTATGTATTCCCTCCATCTTCCTTTGATGTTTTCTGGGTTATTCAGTATAATGCTTACAGCATCTTTCAGTAGTGTGATTCCAGCTTAAATTTGTTTTTCAGTTCTCTCAGCTTGAGAATTACAGAGTGAATTCTTCCATTTTTATTCACCAATTCCAGCTCTCTGCACATTCTTTTTATAATACTATGCTTTGTCTCTCGAATTGCCCTTTGAAATCTTTTGCTCAGTTCTTTTACTTCAGCATCTTTTCTTTGTTTTTGCTTCTTTTTTTTTTTCACTTTCCTATGCATTTTTATTAAAAGGAAACTGTATACATATAAGCATCCACTTTAAAAGTGCCACAGGGCTGACAATATCCCTTTGATTTTCATTTAGTTTGGCAAAGAGTCACAATAAACAAATTTCTGTGTTTCTAATAAATATAAGATAGTCCATTTTGCTTAGAAGTCATTGTCAGTATTTTATTTTGCCTCACAATTGATGAGTTTTGTTGAGAAGGAAGCTAGATAATTGGTGAGCAACCTTCAAAGAAACCTGGAATTCATTGTTGTACACTTTAGAATTGGAGCTGACCCATAGTTGAACTGCCAGGAGGTTTTCAGAGGCAGATACTTTGCATGGTAGGTTTCCTAGGCTCTTGTTTTTACAGGAACTGATCCAGGTCTTTTCTTGTGTAGAAGGACTAAGTGGATTCAGTTCTCAAAACTTAGACTCAGCAGCCTAGTGATCAATTAATCATTGCATGGTCTGCCTTCCTTATTATCAATTGATGATCAATGAAATCCCATGCCCTCTTGCTTTTCAGGGTTCCTATGACAGAACACAACATCAAGAATCAAGATGCCTATTGTATTTCATTACCAGGCTTTGTGAATCCTTTGAAATTTGATTCTGAGCAAATTATTATGCTTCTCTTAGCTTGAACTTCTCAACTTCTAAAATTAAGATACTGAACTAGATTATCCCTTAGTGCTATCCCAGACTATAATGCGACTAAATTATAACTTCAATAAAAGCTAGAATCCTCTTATTAAGGCTTACTATTGGGTTTATTTTCATTTACTTTGAAATATACAATTCTCAGCTATATTCTAAGACAAACTCAGGGGTGCACCTCAAAATAATTTGGTATAAAGATATAACCCCCATTCACTTCTCACAGTCAATTTATGGAGAGAAAACAAAATGGTTCCCAGCAGAAGTAGGAAAGTCTAAAGATATTAACATTTCTAAAGGGATACTGCATAGCAAGTAATTGCAAAGACCATGGCCTATATCAGGAGCATCTTTTTTTTTTTTTATTTTTTTATTTTTTTTTCTCTATATTTTATTAATTTTCATAAACATTTACAGAGATTTTGGGCTTCCACTCATTAAAAAACAAGGAACTCATGCAATATTATTCAAAATGGTTGACTCTGGAGAACATTATGCTGAGTGAAATATCCCAGTCACAAAAGGACAAATATTACATGATGCCACTGTTGTAGAATGGGACTGTCCTTGGGGTTGGGGAGAGACTGAGTAAGATGGGTTCAATAATGTATACTGCACTGAAACAGAGGAGGGAGAGAACCGTCTAAAAGAGAGATGTAACTGGGTATTTCTGTCATCACAGGAGACTAGAGCGAGGGCTGCATGGTGGAGGGGACCTGGGGGAGTGTTTGTAAAACAATGAAAGAATCTTTTCTTTTACTTTTCCATAATTTTTGGACTCATGTATTTATAACTTGTTAGTCAAATTTGTGTCTTCTAGGTTGCAACACCCCCATGATACATCTTGAAGGATATGTACATGTACAGCCAAGCACAATCAATAAGAGTGCATCTGAATTCCAAAATCAATCTCCATAATAGTCTATGTGTTTCCTACTGCCAAAGGGGCCCTTTAGAGTAGTGAGAGAAGATCTTCACCCTGAAACCCACAGCGTCCCTTTTCAGCAGGAAGTAGCTAAGAGAATACGCCGTCCCCTTTTCCTTATGACTCAGGGTGAAGTCTCTCTCAGGGAGGAGTGATAGGGAATGGCAAAGGATACACTGACAAAGAAGATTAATCAGAACTGGCTTTGACAAGCACTGTGGCATTTGGACAAGAACAAACTGGGAGGAGGGTAGAGAGAATAGTGCAACAATGAATGAGTGGAAGCCCAAAATCTTTGTTTTCGCTTCTTGATGCACTAGTGCAATTTTTAGAGTCTCTTCTAACATCCATTTCGGGGGTGGGAAGGTTCCTCCTCTATCTTTATAATGACTTGTTGTTTTCTTTATGGGTGATACCCTTGATATCATCCCATAACTCATCTGGTCTTCAGTCATTGGTGTTCAGTGCTTTAAACCAATTTTTAAGATTATTTTAAAATTCATATGGAATAGATTCAAGATCATATTTTGGTTCTTGTAAACTTATATTCGTTTTCTTAGGCCACAACCTTAACTTACACATGAGTAATTGATGGTATGTCCTACAATCTACCCCTGGCCTAGTTTTGACTTCCAATACTGAGCTTCTCCAACGATTCCCTCCACAGATGTAATCAGTCTGATTTCTATGCAGCCTTTCAGGTGAGGTCCATGTGTCAAGTCACCATTTGTGTCTTCTGAAATAGATATTTGCAATGAATAAATTACTGAAAATACAAAATTCGATCATTCTCCTTCCAGCCTCATTTTTGTCACCAAGCCCATATTTTCAAACTACTATTCCTTCTTCACTGTTTTCAACTGTTGCGTTCCAGTCACCGATTACTATTAACACATCTTGAGTGCATGTTTGGTCAATTTCAGATGGCAAGATTTAGTAAAAATTTTCAATTTCTTCCTCATTGGCTCTAGATGTAGGAGCACATAATTGAATAATAGTTTTATTAACGGGTTTTCCTTGTATGCGTATGGTTAATAACCTATTGTTCACAACGTTGTATTTCAGGATAAAACTTGAAATTGACTTTTTAACTATTAATGCAACACCATTCTTCTTCTGTGTTTCATTCCCAGCATAATACACCATATGATAATCTGTTTCAAAGTGGCCAAAGCTAGTCCAGCTCTTCTCATCTCACAAGTGCCTAATATGTTGGTGTTCATGGGTTCCACTTAATTTTTCACAATTTCTAGTTTTACAGTATTCAAGCTACATCCATTCCATGTTCCAATTATTAAACAGCTAGAAAGTCCATAGGTAGGAAGTTGCCAGAGGTTCAAGCAGAGTTTAGAAGAGGCCATGGCATCAGCGATACTGTTGCTAAATTCAGATGGATCCTGGCTGAAAGTAAGGAGTACCAGAAGAATGTTTAGTTATGCTTTATTGACTATGCAGAGGCTTATTTGACTCTATGGATCATAGCATGTTATGGCTAACATTGAGAATGGATATCCCAGAACACTTAATTGTGCTCATGTGAGACCTATAACTACTCCAGCGGGCTATTATGCAAATAGAGCAAGGCCACACTACATGGCTTAAAATTAAGAAGTGTGTCAGGGTTGTGTTCTTTCTCCATGCCTATTCAGTGTATATGCTGAGCAGATTATTGAAGAAGCTGGTCTATATGAACAGGAATGTGGCCTCAGGATCGGAGGGAAACTCATTAATATCCTGTGTAATGTAGATGAAACAACCTTCCTTGCTGAAAATGAGTAGGGCTTGAAGCACTTGTTACAGTTCAAATATTAATTCAGCCTTCAATATGAATTGCATCTCAATGTCTCAATGTTTTCTCAATGTCAAGAAAACAAAGACTCTTACCACTGGACCTATAGGTAGCATCATGAAAATGAAGATAAGATTGAAACTGTCAACAACTTTCTCTTAGTTGTATCTGCAATTAACACTTTTGGAACCAATAGTCAGGAAATTGGAAGACATTTTGTACTGGGAAAGTCTGAAGTGAGGGACCTCTCCAAATTATTGAGGAGTAATGATGTTAGTTTGAGTACTAAGGTGTGTCTTCCAGGCCATGGTCTTTCTAATGACTTGCTTTGCATCTGAGAGCTGGACAATAAGGATCACAGAAGAATTGATGCCTTTGAGCTATGGTGTTGGAGAAGAGTACTGAACATCCTGTGGATGACCAAAAGAACAAATAGGTCTTGAAAAGGGTGTGACAAGAGTGCTCTTTGGAGGCAAAGATTATAAGGCTTTGCCTCATACTTAGGACATGTTGCTATTACTTAGGGCTATTCTTTGGAAAGGGACATGAAGTTCAGAAAGGTAAAGGGTTGGTGAAGAAGAGGAAGCCCTTCATCCAGGTGGATTGACAGCAGGCTCTTGTGTGTCAGAAAGTGTGAAGATGGCAAAGGATAGAACAAAGTTCACATCTGTTGTTCCACTATGGGTACTTGATAGGAAGGCACCTAACAAAAACAACCACGCTGTAATAAATGCTAAAAATCGGAATCCATGTGAGATTTATGTAAACAGAGAAAAGACAACCTAACTCATTCAAGAGAGACAGACTATAAGTTCATAAGCAATTATGGCTCAGTGCTTGGGCTGAGATTAGGAGTTAACTGTGGTGGTTGTTAGATACTGTCACCTAACAACAGTAACTCATAGTAACCCTATGGAAAACAGATCTGAACCTTGCCTATTCCTGTGCCTTCTTCATGATCTCGGATATGCTCAAACTCATTGTTAAAGTCATTGTGTCGTTGTATCTTGCTGATAGTCTTTCTCAGGCCCTCGACCTTGCTCAGCATGGTGTTTTTCCCAAGGATTGGTCCCTCTTGATAACATGCATAAAATATGTGAGATAAAGTGTCACCGTTCTCACCTCTAAGGAGCACCTTGGTTGCACTTTTTATTCAGTACTCTTCTCCAGCATAAAGGCATTGATTCTTCTGTCATTCCTTGTCATTGTTCGATTTTTTTTTTAGATACATAGGAAGTAATTTAAAATCCCATGACTTGGATCAGGTAACTTGAGCTTTAAACTGGCATGTTTTGGCACTTTGGAGAGGTCCTTGACAATAGAATATTCCAATGCATTACGTCTTTTAATATCTTTAGTTCTGTTACCATGAGTATTAATTGTGAATCTGAGTAGAATGAAATCTTTGACAACTTCAGTCTTTTCTCCGTCTATCATGATATTATTGCTGATTGATCCAGAGGTGAACTTTTGTTTTATTGATATTGAGATGTAATTCGTATTGAAAACTATGTGTCTTTGATGATCTATGGTGCTTCAAGTTATCTTCACTCTCTGCAAGCAAAGTTGTGTCATCTGCTTGACATAGTCCAATCTCCCCATGTTGTCTCTTGTGCCTCCCACTCCCACTGTTCACTAGCCGGTGAGTAGTGTTGCCCACCCTAGACCCAGTTCATACTTGAGCCTTGCCCACGGCATCTTGTATGTGGAGTCAGAAACTTGAACAACATCTTCTCAGAGCCAACAGACTGTGCCACACCTGGCCTGCTAGCAGCCCTTAAATTAGTAGGCACCTCTTCTGACTGAGATTCTTCTTTACTTGACACACACCTCAGCTACTTATATCCACACTTGGACTTGTCAGATTGACAGTGACTGTCTCTTGAAGCTAGCAGTCTTTGACTAGGTACCCTCCAAGTACCCATGCCCTAGACCGGCAAAGACAGAGGGTTTCACTCTCTGGATCACAGTAGCTGCCCCACTTGTTCCCATTTCCCTGTCAGTTAAAAGGAAAAGAGAAGTAAGTTGCTTAATCTCTAGATTTTGATCCAGAATGCATACATATCAATTCCGTTAATATTCTGTGAGACAGAACGTAGTTATGTGGCCACACTTTGTAGTGAGGAAGATTGGTAAGTAAAGTTTTTAGCTAGATGGCATGTTCTCAGCTGTTTTTGTCACTCTTCTTATGTGCCATTGAGTTACCTGTTACAGCAACTGTCTGTACAACAGGTCTGAACCCTGCCCTATCCTGAGCCAGTCTTACTGAGTCTGACACATCTACCCCCATTGCCCCAGTTATTGTATCAGTATATCTCATCTAGGGTCCTCCTCTCCTGCACTGTCCCTCTGCCCTTCCAAGCATGATGTCCTTCCGCAAGGTCCTCCCTGACCATGTGACCAAAATATGTGAGATGGAGCATCAAAATCCTAGCCTCCAAGGAGAAACTTGGTTTCACCCTCTACATGACAGACTTACTTGTTTTCTTGGCGGTCCATGATATGTTCAAGAATCTTTTCTAGCACCACAGCTCAAAGGCATTAATTCTTCTTCTGTCATCCTTAGTCATTGTCCAGCTCTCTGACACATAGCAAGTAAATGTGAAGACCATGGCCTGGATTAAGATCACTTTAATCTCTATACTGACATCATTGCTCTTCAGTACTCTGGAGAGGTTCCTGACAGCAGATTTTCCCAGTGCAATTTGTCTTTTGGTTTCCTGATTACTGATGCCAAGAACCTTGACTATGGAGCCAAGTAAGCTGTAATTGTTAACAATCTCAATCTCTTTTCCTTCTGTCATGGTGCTGCCAATTGGCCAGTGGTGAGAATCTTTGTTTTCTTGATGTTGAGCTTCAATCCATATTGAAGGCTGCAGTCCTTGACCTTCTGCAGCAAGTGCTTCAGTTCCTCCTCAGTTTCAGCAAGCAGGGTTGTGTCATCTGTATAATGCATATTGTTGATGAGTCTACCTCCAGTCCTGATGCCACACTTCTCCTTATGGAGCCCAGCCTCCCAGATAATCTTTTCCACATATAGATTGAAAAGATATGGAGATAGGACACATCCTTGACACACACCCTTCCCAATTTTGAACCATGCAGTGTTTCCTTGCTCTGTTCTGACAACTACATCCTGATCCAAATACAGGTTTCACATAAGCACAATCATGTGTTCTGGAATTCACATTCTTCTCAGAGTCAGCCACAGTTTGTTGTGATCCACACAGTCAAATGCCTTTGCATAGTCAATGAAACAAAGATAGACATTCCTCTCGTACTCTCTGCTTTCAGCCAAGATCATCTGACATTAGCTATACTATCCTTAGTGCCATGGCTTTTTCTAATCCAACCTGCACTTCAGGCAGTTCTCTGTTGATGTGCTGTTCCAGTTGTTTTTTAATAGTCTTCATCAGAATCTTGCTTACATGTGATATCAATGATACTGTTTGATGTCTTTTCCAGTCAGTAGGCCAGATAGTTGTCCTCCAGATTCTTTGGCACTACTTGATGAGTACATCCAGGGCAGCATCTGTTTGTTGAATATGTCAATCAGTATGGCTTCACTTGCTTGTTTTTTGCTAATTCTTTCAGAGCAGCTTGAACTTCCTCCTTCATCACCACAGGCTTTTGCTCATTCAATCATGGTACTACCCTAATTTCTCAAAGACAACCTTCTGCATCTGGAGTTGTAATGAACTAGAAGTTTGAAAAGTAAAAATTATATTTACCTGAAGGATTCAAGACATGGTAATTTTTTTTTTTTGGTAAATTTTAGAAAGAAAGCCAGAACTTAAGGGCTAAGTAAATGAATTACGACCAAAACAGAACTTTAAATTTAAAAGTAAACTGTCATAATTTACCATTTGGTATCATTGGGACATCAATGGCAGATACATCACCTCTGAGAAGGTAGTCACACTAATGATCTGATCTGTCAAGTTACTGATGTCCTTGATAAGTTTCAGTACTGGAGCTATAAGAATGAAAAAATGCAGAGAACCTGAAGGCTAGAAAATAGTTAAAAGTGAGCTGAGTAAGTTACTAATCATGTGTGATTTTTATATATAAAAATTTTTATAGTTTATCAAAGTGGGAAAATGAGACGGTTAAGTAGCCTGTATCTAAAGTGCTGTGTAATGTAATCTGTGCTTTTGTTAGGTATGCTGGCAAGTCCATTCCTACTCAGAACCACCCCAAATAAAACTGAATGAAGTGTTGCCATTCCTGTGTCATCTTCACAATTGTACTATGTTGGAGCCCATTGTTGCAGCCACTGTCATTCTCTCTTGTTTATATTCTTCCTCTTTCATTAATCCTCTACTTTACCCAGCATGGTGTCTCTATCTGGGAACTGGTCCTTTCTCATGACACGTCTGAAGTATGTGAGATAAAGTCTCCATCCTCACGCCTAAAGAGGGTTCTAACTGTATTTCCGAGACAGATTTATTTGTTCTTTAGTTCTTCCAGCTGCATGGTATATTCTGTATTCTTTACCAGCATTATAATGCAAATGCATCAGTATTTCTTCAGCCTTCATTATTCAATGTCCAATTTCTCATGCACAAGAGGCAATTGGAAATCCCATGACTTGATCAGGCCATAGAATAGGATAATTCTCATTCTTCTACTTCATAAACTGTACCTCTCACTCTCTATTGAGAGTAGTTCTGGTGTTCAGATGAATCCTTCAATAAACCTTTCTGTCTCTTTGATTATTTTGAGAGGTGTTTAAATTAAGATTGTTTATTTAACCCATTCAACATTTATCTAATTCCTATTCTTTTAACATCTAAAGTAATGTATTGGTGTTTTTCATAATATTAAGACTAGTTTTGGGGCATAAAAAGAGATAGATAGATAGATACATACATACATACATACATACATACATGATTGATTGATTGATTTGGACCTTTTCAGGTTATTATAGATGATTTAAGGACACTTGAAAAACTTCTTGTTTCTTAAGTAGAAAATAAGGCCCAGTGCCTTGTAAAACATGAAAAGTAAGAATTCACAGCCTCAACTATAGGAAAGAATAAACATTTACAGAAATCTATTCAGTATTTAAGGAGGCCAGGTGTCACAGTAGTTAAGTTAGACTTCTGTCATGTTGGTGGTTTGAACCCTCCCAGTTACTATGCAGGATAAAAAGACCTAGTGAATGAAGATTACATAAATTACATGAAAGACCTCCAGAAGACGATCACATGGAGTCACTATGAGATGGAATTGACTCAGTGGCATCTAAATGCAATAGCAGTGTTTCCGTATTTATGAAACTTGGAGCAACTTAAACAGCTGTGTATCCAAATTATTTGAATAAGAATAATGGAAATTTTGCCTTGAAGAAAGAAACAATTACTAAGAATAATTTTTTCTTTTTCTTTTTGATAGTTGTAAGTATGTACAGGCAACCATTTAGGAGATGTACTTTATTTGATCACTGCTGTTTTAGGTTTTGATTTTGAAAACTTAAAATGAATACAAAGTAAATTATGGCACAAATTCCTAAGTACCTGTTTACCTTGTTAGATGCTGGTAAACTGCTTGTTTTGCTAGTCTTTAGAATTGAAGGGAGTGTCAAATACACAGAAGCCAGAGTCATCTTGGCCAGATGGTGTTTGATACAGATGGATGGTTAGTTGTCATGCAGATCTCCTAGTTGGTAACTTGTTGCTGCCATCTGACTCAAAGAATCATTCACACACACTGGCTGTCAAAAGCATCTTCTCTTCTGTCTGTTTTAGCTGTCATGTCTGTGCTCTGTACAGAAGTGTTGACAAGACATTGCTGTTGTACATTTTCAATTTGGTTGGTAGTGATTTTTATGTTTTCTGGGGTCTTTGATGGTGCTGAAATGTACTTACTTTGTAGTTGTGCAATGTAAAAAGAAATTGTTACAGAGCAACAGTTGTCTGACCTTTTAATAAAACTTTGCAGGTTATATGTTTATTCATTTATGTTCACTGGACTAATAATACAAAGGGGGAGGGAAACTTCTTGTTTCATTCTGTTTCCAAACACAGCTAGTAAATTGAATGCTACTGGTTATTTCTCAGTTTGTTGCAATACCCTGTTCTGGACTTTACCTCTGGCATTATGCTCAAGATCTTAATACTGTTTCAGAATCTGTACAAATTATTACCCTTTTTTCTTTTTTATTTCTTCTCCAAAATGTCAAATTTTGCCTATTCATTTTCTTAAACTTACTGTTCCTTTGTCTTATTCACCTCCTGACCTTGTCTAGTTTTTCCTGTTTCCCTCGTAGGAATATAAGCAAAGCTGTTTCTCTATCCTTTAGTTGTCTGATGCAGGCTTATCTATTTCTGTGATAATTATTAAGCATCTTTGTTTATTCAAACAATATTTACTGAGCATCTCAGTATGTGCCAGGCACTCCACTACACTCTGGAGATACTAGAAAAAAAATATTCTCTACCCATGAGGAGCTCATAGTCTGCTGGGAAATCAGACTTTTAGACAATTAAACGAGAATATTATAATTGCTTTAATGTGTGTGGAAAGCGAAGTTGGAGAACATGAACCATTACTATGCTCTCCTCCATTGTACTTCCAAAATATCTGATTTTTTAAATATTATAGAATTTGCATGAATTTTCATAATACTTGATTAAATATATTTTAAGTTTTTACTTAAAGTAGCCATGAATCTATTGCTTCTTCCCAGCTAATGAATGTATTTTAGCATTATTCGTTTATTCTGTTTTATATGCAGAGCATGTTTAGAAGCCAGTGACTTGAAGATGAAAATTAACTGACAGAAGCTTTCTAAAAGAAAATATGTAGTCATTTGATTTCTGTACTATAGGGGGAAAAGCATCATAGATAGAGAATGGACTGCAATTTGCATAGTACTTATTGTGAGTTAGATTTTTAGGATTTTAATCTCCGGACAGTATCACCAAAATATATCTTTCAAATACAGTGAAAGAATGTATAATTAGTACTTGATTTAATGAGAAGCTTTATAGAAAGTTCATATTAGCACATTTGGAGATTTCTTCAGCCTTAGTGGCTCTGTAACCCAAATAAATTTAAGGTATAAATATTTCTGAAGAGCAGACTAGTTTCTTCTTTCAGTCAATATTTTCACTCTAGAGGTTGAATATGAACTTATGGAATAATCAGATACTTGTCCTTGGAAACCTAGCTCTATACTACATTTTACCATCTAATATTCAGTTCTAAGAATCCTATTTATAGGATGCATGGTTCAGATGGGCTCAGGAAAAAATGCACTTGGATTCTATTATTTCTTCTTCCTTCTCATCCTTATATACTGAAAAATCTCTATGTTTAAGTTATGATGTGGAATTCTGTAAAGAGTGTTGTTACCTAACGAATTTGTAACGATAACATGCCACTTGGATTGCTTATCAGCTCTTACCTTTTATTTGTGTGTAAAGTATATTACTTATAAAATTTCAACTGTTATTTGGAAATATGAGATATTTGCTTTAATTCCTTGAACTAATTTACTTTTTAAAAACTGAGAACAACTAATTAATTTATCAAAGACATTTCTTAATCTCTGAAAACATAACTTCACATATTTTGATGAATATTCTAAAACCAAATACTTGATACTTACTGAGGTTCTTTCAAGTATTATTAGAGTCTAATTTATAATTTTAGGAGATTTACAGTCTTCAATTAAATTGTTTCTTCAGTGACAGAAATGAGTAAACTTTTTCTGGCAATTTTTAAGACCTTGTACTAATTTGGTAGTTGTACTATTAATTTTTCAAAGTTGCTTTAAGGTTTGTACCATCTTTATTTTATTCTCTAACCCAAACTTTTCCCCCCATGTTTTAGTTGCCTTACTGTTGCAATAAAGTAAGATGAATGGATTAAAAACATAGCAGGAGGTGTTTAAGATATACACTGAAGATTAACAGGAGTGTTCTGACTTTTTAGAACATTCTTAGAAGTTTCTGTTCAATGTAATCTTGTAATTTTTGTTTGCCTCTTTGATTTTAATGCATCTTATGTGTAGCTAGTTTCGTCAGTATTTTTGTATTCTAGAAATCAATTTAGAGGTGTTTTTATTTAGAAGACCTGAAAGTTTAGTTTTGTTTCGAGTTAGTGTTTATATGTTGTTAGGTGCCATTGGGTTGACTTGCACCTTCATAAAAAATCTCCATCCTCCTTAAGCCCATTGTATAATAATTGTGTCAGTGCATTGTATTGAGAGTCTTCCTGTCTTTTGCTTCCTCTTTACATTACAGACTACCTTTAATAGAGGGAGTTCTGGTGACCTAGGCTGTAGGAAGTTGGCACTGCTAACCCAAAAGGTACCTCTCTGGCAGTTTGTATCTACTAATGGCTCTGAGAGGAAACTTGGGTGGCCTAATGGCAATAAGACGAGCTACTTTCACGAAGGCACATTGTTCTATAGCTGTTCCACAGAAGAGTGAGCAATCTTCTTTCATGTGATTAACTGCCTCTAAAAGCCCACTGGAGAGTCAGCCATGAGTCAGTGCCAACTCGATGGTTGTTGTTTTTGTTATGTGCCGTCAAGTCGTTTCCGACTCATAGCGACCCTATGCACAACAGCTCTAAACCCTGCTCTATCCTGCGCCAACCGCACCGCCTCTGACACACCCATCCCGATTACCCCAGTCACCGAATCAATCCATCTCATAGAGGGTCTTCCCCTCCTGCGCTGTCCCTCCACCCTCCCAAGCATGATGTCCCTCTCCAAGGACCCGTCCCTCCTGGCAACATGTCCAAAGTATGTCAGACGAAGCCCCAGAATCTTTGCCTCCAAGGAGTAGCTTGGTTTAATCCTCTCCAAGATGAATCTGTTTGTTTTCCTGGCAGTCCATGGTACATTCAGTACCCTTCTCCAGCACCACAGCTCAAAAGCATCCACTCTCCTACACACAATAATAACAGAGTCATCTCTGAATCAGTTCTGCTTAACAACAACGAGTTTTTTGGTTTTGACCTATAATCTAAAATAATTTTACCATACTTTTCTTTTTGTTATCATTAAGCATTAAATTAATCCATTTTAACTGAGGGACGAACCAAGAAGCCAACTCTTGACAAATTGTTTTCATTACAATTCTTTTTTAAAATTTCTCTACTGCTTTAATTAAATATTTTAAGTCACTAATTTTTTTACAAATGGAATTTTTATTTCTTAAGTACGTATTCACAGTACCTGGGAAATAGCAACATAGGCAGGCCATATCTATTTCTAATTACTAATGGAAAGTCAAATTTATATGTCTATCAGTAAATATCAGACTAACTGGTTTTTATGTCAGCAGACTGAGAACTATGAGCAGAGAATTCGTGAGCAACAGGAACAGCTGTCACTTCAACAAACTATTATTGACAAGCTAAAATCACAGTTACTTCTTGTGAATTCCAGTCGAGGTATGTTCATATTAATTCTTTTATCTATTTCTTGAACCTCTTTGTGAAAATCACATTTTTGGGTTGTGGGGTTTTTTTAAAAAAATCACATTGTGCTGTTTTATTTCTGTTTTTCAGTTGTTCTGATATTAATAACTCTGGCATAGTTACATGTTTATGTTTATTTAAGAAACAAACACTTCTACAGTAGCAATAAATGTGTACTCACAAACATGATATAGTGGATTCTTAGTTAATAAATTAATAGAATTTCTTAGAAGGCTTTTTTACCAATAATCATGGAAATCTTTTAATATCTGTACCTTTTGAGTCAGAATATCAGAGCGTAATGAACTATAAGAATATATTTGCTCAAGTAGTATAAGTATATACAGAGAGGTTCATTACAGTATTCTTAATAATGAAAAACTAGTAATAACAGAAATGCTAAATTGTGGTTGTCCATATGATGAACAATCTAAATAAGCAAAGAAAGTAATAATAAATTTTAACTTACTAGCATGAAATCTTTTCATGGTATGTACAGGAAAATGAGCAAAGCAGGATACAAAAATTAATGTTATTTCATTTCTACAGAAGTAAATTCTTATATGACTTTATATGTATGTTATTGTTGTGTACCATTGAGCCAGGACCAACCAATAGCTGGACCTCTAGTGGATTTGCAGAGGCAGTAAATCTCCTAAGAAGAGATTGCCCACCTGTCACCCATGGAGCAGCTGGTGGGTCCAAACCACATACCTTTGTGTTGGCAGTGCAATTCCTTACCACTAAGCAACCAGATCTCCTCTATTAAAATAAAACCCAGCATGTTAATATGTTAACAAAAAGTAATTCGTAGATGATAAAAACTGTGGTGGTTTTTATTTACTTAGTTGTTTAATTTTGACCTTTGTGCATTTTCTAATTTTCCTGCAATGACCATCAAATTGCTATGTAAATAATTATTATAAACAAAGTTGGTTACCTGAAGACAGACTTAAAGAGTATTTGTTGCTGGCAGTGAGATACAAAGAACATGTGCCTATATTTTGCATATTTGGCACACTGATTTTGGAAAAGAGTTTTATGAATTTTAATAGAAAAGAAATGTTTGGGGGGTTTGTTTTTACAATTCTTGGCTTAAGTATATGTACTTTGAAATTACAGTTTTTGGTTTATGTTCTTTTCCATTTTTTTTCAGATGATAACTAAAAACAAAGATTTCCTACTGATGTCCAAGAGATTTTTGTTTTGCAGATAATAGTTATGGCTATGATCCTCTGCTTGAAGACAGTGACTCAAGGAAGAATAATTTGACTCTTGATCTGCCACATGATAAAGTGATATCAGGAATACCAAGAGAAAAGCAATTAAAGGTAGATTAATTCCCTAAAAGAGATGAGAAATCAGGTTCATAGACTTCCTGAATTATTTAGTCGATGTTCTGTCATAGCTTGGTGGTCAGGTAGGAGGGAGAAAGTGAATAAGATTCATTTCAACTCTAAAATCCCCAGAAAGCAACACTCAAATGCTGACATAGCATATCTTACTCATTTTATTTTCTAAGGTGATACTACCAGTAGAGTTCTAAGCAGAAGTTTTTATATATATATATATACACACACACACACATATACACACACACATATATATATATTTATATGACTTACATGTTCCTAAATAAAAGTACTGCGTACAAGTGAAATAATGGAATAGGCTTTATATTTCCAATTGTCAGGCATTTTTTTTTCTGTAATACAGCGTTTGGTGAAGAAATACCTTAATAAACTAAGAAAAATAGTAAATACATAATTTTAGAATAAAAATAAGTATTCTAGTTTGTTGTTTCTGTTGCCTGTACATAATTTTTAAAAATTCACTTAAGCAGGATTCTTTATTGAAGTAGTATATAAAGGAGACCAAAGTGTGCCTGATCTAGGGCATAGTCTTTGCAGTTGCTCACCATGTGTCAGAGAGCTAAATAGTGACTAGGGATGATAGAAAGAGAATTGATGCCTTTGAGCTGTGGTGCTGAAGAAGAGTGTTGAATATACCATGAATTTCCAGGAAAATAAACAGGTGAACTACAGAGAGTGTGAAGCCAGCCTGCTCCTTGGAGGCAAGGATTCTGAGGCTTCGTCTGATATACTTTGGGCATATTGTAAGGAGGGACTAGTCCTTGGAGAGGGTCATCATGCTTGGAAGCGTGAAGGGACAGAGAAAGAGAGGTAGACCATCAGTGAGATGGATTGATACAGTGACTGGGATAATGAGGGTAGGTGTGTCAGAGACAGTAAAGTTGGCACAGGACAGAGCAGATTTCAGGGCTGTTGTACATATGGTAGCTATGAGTCACACGTGACTCTGTAGCACATAACAATAACAACAGCCACAACATATAAAGGAATATTCCCTACCTGCAAGGAGGCAAACACTAAGATATTTACTCTGCGTTGATTAGAAATAACCTAAACATCTATCAGTAACAGAATAGTACATCTTTATAATGAAACATCTTAGAAAAATTAATATAAACTAGATATTTGCATATCAGTGTGGATATATCTAAAAAACAATGTTGAGTCAGAAATGTAAATTAAAAGATTTCAAAATAGGGATAATAGTTCATGTAATTACTTAAAATATTACTCCATCAAAGTTTATTGAAATAAAAGTATATGTAGTTAAAAGCATAAAAACATGGATAGATAGGAATTGACACCAGCAGTCAGGAAATCTCTTGTCCCAGACCTCTCCAACAGTAGAGAAGCAACAGTGTCAGTCTAGAGACTAAGGTGGCCTCATCCAGGCCATGGTCTTTGCAGTTATTTGCTATGCATCAGAGAGCTAGAGGTGACTAAGGATGACAGAAGAAGAACTGATGCCTTTGAGTTGTGATGCTAAAGAAGAGTATTTAACAGACCATGGACTGCCATAAGACAGTCATTCCTGGAGAGGGTGAAACCAAGTTGCTCCTTGGAGGCAAAGATTTTGAAGCTCCATCTGACATTTTGGGCACGTTGCCAGGAGGGACCAGTCCTTGGAGAAGGACATCATGGAGGGTCAGTGCAGGAGAGGAAGACCGTGGATAAAATGGATTGACACAGTAACTGGGTAATGGGGGTAGACAGGGAGATTGGTTCAGGATAGAGCAGGGTTCAGAGCTTCTGTGCATAGTCGCTATGGGTCACAGTCAACTCAAAGGCACATAACAACAGTGACGAAAATAATAGGTAAATACTCATCAACAATGAAAGGAGAATGCTATATTTCTTTCTACATAAAGTAGCAGATATTAGCTTAATTTATCAATTATTCAATTATTAGTCCATAACTAAGATAATCTTCAATTTTTGTTCTAACTCAGAAGTTCTTATTTACCATCAAATCTGAAAGCTCAATGTTGAAACATTCTGCAAATAAAAATTTTTAAATGAAAAGTTCTCTAAGTTTAATTTTCATTTCTTAATTCATATTTTTACCATTTTTTGTTTTAATAATTTGATTCTCTCATCACCCCTACTTCAATTCCACTTCATGTGAATATGTTAATAAACACTAGACACAGTAGCACTAGAGTATGTTCACATTTATTTCACAGAAAAAGACATTCAGAAACCATGATTTTGACTTTTGAAATTCAGCTTCATAATTGAGTCTGTTAGAACATAAAGTCTTTTCTCCCCTAGAAAATTCTGGTATATGAGAGCTATGCAAATAATATTCTTTTGTTTCAAGTACTTCTAAATGCCATTATTTGATAATGGATTTTAATGAGATTTTTAAAATTTCTAGTTATAGCATTTCTTTGAAGATGCTAGAAAGTATTTTTAAAAATAGCAGTCATTATTGTTAGAACCAAAAGAATAATGTAAAAGACTCCAGGATATTTTAATAATTTATTTTCTTTTAAATATAAGTAATTTTTGGTTATTTATAAAAAATTTTACAGTTTTTAGTTAACTTAAAGTTATAAAAAGTCTTCACGTGGCTCAGATAGTTTACCCTCAGCTTACAATCAGTTTTCTTAATAATAGGGAAAAGTCTATAAAGACTACATTTTAGTACTCTGAGGAGCTCTGTTTATATTGTAGCCATTTAATGAAAAACTATCATCTTACATTTCAGCTTTCTTTTTCTTCTATGTATATTTAGTCAAAGTATTACTGAGTTAAAGAGAACAAAAAATATAAAAAGAAATAGATAAATTTTATTTTGTTCTCTTTTTCATTAAAAAAAACCTTTTTTAATGAAAAAGAGAAAAAAGAAATAGATAAATTTGATTTATTGAATGTTACTGCTGTCCAGTCAGAATCTACTCATACATAGTTTACCCTCCAGCTGGTTTTCAGAGACTGCAAATCATGTGGGAAGAGCTTCCTCACCTTTTTCATACAGAGTGGCTAGTGGATTCGAACTGTCTACTTGCCCGTCAGAATGTTTGAGAAAGAGAGTAAAATAAGAAATTAGGCTTAATTTAGGAAAATACTGATCAAACTAGCAATTGAAAAAATTTTCACTGGCATATTTACTTATAATTACATTTTCTTTTTTTACATCTGATACAAATAAAAATCCCTTCCTATAAAACTGAATTATTTTATTATTAATTAGTATTTTTGCACAAATGAGGGAGCTTTGCTGGCCTGGTGTGTAAGAAGTTCTTCTGCTAACCCAAAAGCAGCATTTCTGTCAGTTCAAATCCACTAACAGCATCAGAGGGGAAAGACAGGCAAAATCTCCTCCTATGTAATTACAGCCTCCCCCAAAGCCACTGGAGGCTCAGCTCTGGGTCAGTTCCTACTTGACAGCAATGGGCTTAAGTTTCAGGATTAAAGCAGTGAAAAACTCATGAACACTGTAACTAGGGATAACTGTAACTGACTTATAAACTGAATCAAAAGAACCCTTTTGGGAGAGATTAAATTTATGGTTCAGTCTCTGGTTATGTCAATCCTACAGAACATAAGTGAAAACAACAGAGTCTACATCATTGCATGATCCTTAAGTACTTAGTTTAATGGAATACCTGAATTTAGTATCTAATCCACCACTGTAATTTGTATAGTCTTTCCTAATGGGATATGGTTATGGGAAAGAAGACATGTCTTTTACTTATTACAAAATAAATTACCCGTAGCATACTCCAAAAATTACTAGCTTAAAATACTAGCTCCTGTGCTTAATAGTTTAAAACAACAAATATTTTCATCTCAATTTCTGTTTAGATTAGGAATTCAGAAGCTACTTCACTAAATGGGAGATTCTAGCTCAGAGTTTTGTGTAGCCGAAGTCAAGATGTGGGCGGGGCTAAAGGTTTAACTGGAGTTGCAAAGTATGCTTCTGAAATAATTCATTTAATATGGCCATTGTGAGGAGTCCTACATCATGGGCTTCTTATCATGACATGGCAGCTAACTTTCTTGAAAGCAAGAAATTCTACAGTAAGTCCCAAGAGTTTGGTGCTTTAATTATAATGCCCATAATGTCTGATCATCCATTCTTCCCATATTGTCTTTCTCTTCTCCCATCTTAATAAGCGTTTGTTGTTTGTTTACTTGTAAATGAATGGGTTTTTATTGTGCTGGAATACTTGATAATTTTTAATTAAACTTTGAACTTTTTGAACTAACAAAATAATAGAGGCTTGAAATAATACTATATTCCAATAGAGATTCACTTTTGCTTCTGATAAATAATTAGAAGAAAGCATATAAGTGGGTGTTTTTATCTATTAATTTTCCATTCTCCCTCCTTTCCCACCCTGGTACCATGCTAGAATAATTATCTCTGTATGTAAATCTTTCTTTAGTTTTTTAACAAAAAAATAGTCTTACACAGTATTTGTCCTTATGTGGCAGGCTTATTTCACAAGCGTAATGTTCTCTAGATTCACCTGTATTTTACATGAATTCATTAATTCTTCATTGTTTTTCAGTGCTGCATAAAACTCTATTCTATGAATGTCCCATGGTTTCTTTATCCTTTTGTTGATGGGCACTAACTTCTCATTATTGCATTGCTCTCTTTGCTGTTGTAAATAATCGTGCAGTAAACATGGGTGTGCTGTATCTGTTTGTGTCACAGATCTTATTTATTTATAATATATACCTAGTAGTAGAATAGCTGGATCAAATTGTATTTCCATTTTTAACTTTTTAAAGAAATTCCATATTGCTTTCTATTGTGGTTGTGCCTTTTTACATCCCCCATTAGCAATGTAGCAGTCCCTCCACACCCTTGCCAGCATTTGTTGTTTACTGTCTTACTAAACTTTGCCGTTGTTGCTAATGAGATACCTGATACCTCATTGTTGTTTTTATTTGCATCTCTAAATTCTTGTAAATTGTTCTTGTAAATTTTATTTCACTAGAGTCTCTATGAGTCTCCTTAATAGATGTTCTCATTAAGTTTCTACCTCCATTCAGTGTTTGAATTTCCTCTTTATTGCTTCCTTTGAATTTCAGAAGTCCAGGATTATCATCAGTATCTGCTGGTTTTTTGTGTTTTGGTATCTTTTAAAAAGGAGCTAGCCTCCCAGTCTAATTAATTGACCATCATACCAGAAGTTCGGTTAGGTGGATTTTTTTTTTTTGTCTAAGAAGTTACATACCTGAATTTCCATTCCATTCTCTTCATTAGAAGTAAATTTCTTAGTGCTCAAAGATCAAGAAACTGTTCTCTTCTTAAAGGGAGAAATAGCAAAGACTCGATAGGCATATTTTCAAAGCATCACAAGCATTTTAGATTTTGGTGTATAAGAGGGTACCAAAAATCACAGGTGTGTGAGGAGATAGTATTTAATTCATTGTGTGATAATGGTAAAGAATTTCATGATGAATTCAACTTCCTGAATCTTGTGGTTGTTATATGCCATTGTTGTTGTTGTTGTTTGTTGTTATGTGCCGTTGAGTGACTTGTGACTCATAGCAACCCTAAGTACAACAGCCCTAAACTCTGCTCTGTCTTGTGCCAATCACACTGTCTCTGACATTCCCATCCCGATAACCCCAGTCACCGAATCAATCCACTTCATAGAGGGCCTTCTCCTCCTTTGTTGTCCCTCCACCCTCCCCAGCATGATGTCCTTCCCCATTAAGTCTACTAAAATTAAACAGTGATCCTGGGAACAACAGATCAAAACCATGTCTTATACTATGTCATCTTCACAGTCTCTACATACATTTACTTAATATTGAGATATAATCCATATTGAAGGCTGTAGTCTAGTCTGCAGCACATGTTTAGAATTCTCTTCAGTTTTAACAAATAAGGTTGTACTATCTGTATAACACAAGTTGTTAAGTCTTTGTCCAATCTTGCTGCCAGACTCTTATAGTCCAGCTTCTCAAAAAAAATTTTCTCATTACATAGATTGATACAACCCTGATGCAAACCTTTCCTGATTTTAAACCTTGCAGTATTCTCTTGTTCTGTTTGGACAACAATGTGGTCTATGTATTAGTTTTTCCTGAGCACACAATTAAGTATTCTCGGATTCCCATTCTTCTCACTGTTATTCCTAAATTAGTATGATACACACAATCAAATGCCTTTGCCGAGTCAATAAAACACAAGTAAACATCTTTCTGGGTATTCTTTGCTTTCAGCCAAAAACTATCTGCATCAACAATGATATTCCTCATTCCCTAGCCTCTTTTGAATCTTTCTTGAATTTCTGCAAGTTCCCTGTCTATGTACTGTTCCAGCCATTTTTTAATAGAATGATCTTCAGCAAGATTTTACTTGCTTGTGATTTTAAAACTGAACAGTATTTTTCTTTAGAATGGCATCAAATATTAATCTCTTCCAGTGAGATGGCCACATAGCTTCCTGTCATCCATTTTACTTGGCATATGCTAGTGAGCACGCCCTGCGCTACATCTTTTGGTTAAAATGCATCAATCATTCCATCAATGCCTGGGGCCTAATTTTTTGCCAGAGAAATATCCATGCCCCTTGACCTTCTTCCTTCATTACATTGGTTCTTGATTACATACCACTTCCTGAAATGTCTAAATATTGGCTCAATTTTGATACATTTTGCTACAGTGACTATGTATTCCTTCCATCTTCCCTTAGAATCCTCAAGTATTGTAAATTGAGGCTTGAATTGGTTTTTCATTCTTCCATCTTGAGAAATACTGAAAAGATTTGTTTTTTTGTTTTCGAACTCCGTTGCCTATTTTATTATAACATTTTGTCTTCTTAAGCTGCTCTTTAAAATCTGCTGCTTATCTCTCGTTCTTCATCATTTCTCACCTTCCTTTTGGCCTTTCTGTGTTTTAATGCGAATTTCAGAATTCCTTCTGAATAATGCTTTTATGAATCTGAGAAGAAAGAAGTAACATAGTCTGTCCACTCAAGAAACATTTCAAAAAAAAAAGAAACATTTCAGAAATTCTAATGTGATTATAAACATTTGTGCTGCTGGCTCAAAGGCAAGTGCTTCAAATCCACCAGTTGCTCCTCAGGAGAAAGATGGACAGTCTCCCCTGGTGTGATTTACTGCTTCTGAAAACCTGCTGGACCAACAGATGCTTTGCTGGAGAAGGAGGGACAATCTCCTCCTGTGCCAGTCAGATCCAATTCGACAGCAACAACAAGGGAAAAAACCTTCTGGAGGGTCAGCTATGAATTAGCGTCAGCTCAGTAGCAACAAGTTAGCTTAGTTAATGACTGAGCTTTGGTTTAATGTTAATGTAACTTAATGTTTCTTGAAGGAAGAAACACTTGCATGTTTTTTGCTAATTTTTAATGCCAATCTTGAAAATTGAAAATAAATCTATAATGAAATTCTTATTTAAAAAGGACATATTTATTCTTGACAGATATTACTCATCTCTTATTTACAGGACACCAATGTCAGATAAGCAATATATGTCCTTGATTAAAATAAAACTAGTTGCTGTTGAGTCAGTTCATTAACTACAAATCCAAAAAATTGCTGTGGAAAAAAAAAAAAACGCTGGCAATAAAATTCTATCACAATTATAACCAAGAAAAACCCTACTCTGTAACACATGGAGTCACCATATCTATGAAAGTGATTATTATGTAAATTTTGTATGTTACTTTAACAATAAGCTGGCATTAATACACTTTTTCAAGAAAACACAATGACAATATACAGGACCAACATTTTTAAAATGGCATATTTTTTGATACTTCTTCCTATACAGTGGTTCACTTGCTAAATTGTGTGATTAAGTTGTGGTAGAAATTGTTGATTAAATTTTGATAGAAATTGCTCTCTTTCTCTATACCCTTTGGTTTTCTGCACTTAATGAAAACTTCCACAGTTTCTGTAATAAACAGTAGAGAATATATGAATGAATGTGGTGATACTGGGAAATTGTCTTTCTTCATTATTCCAAAAACCCAGGCTGTGTACCTGATGCTACCAGAAGAATTAAGAGGTACTGATGGTATAGTGCAAAAGATTGGTGGTTCGCCAAGCCAAGGGTCAGAGGGAAGTTTGTCTGTAAGCTTGCCTGAGAAGAGGTTGTTCTGGTTGAAGGACTCTAGTCTGTTTTAACTTGAATTATGACTTGTTACTTCCATAGTAAGCCCTATACTTCTGAGAAAAACAAAAAAGATTGGCTGTTCAAGTCTACACTTGTTCCATGGGACAAGATGACAAGTCTCCCTCCTCTTGTAAAGATGTGAAGCTGGGGAGCTCTGGTGGCCTAGTGGAAAGGAGCTGCAACTAAAATCCCAGAGGCGCACGGTTTGAATCCACCAGATGCTCTTCCAGGGGAAGGAGGAACAATCTCCTCCTGTACCAGTCAGATCTGATTTGACGGTACACTCACACAAAAATAATAAAATTTAAAAAAATTAAAAGATGTGAAGCTTTAGAAACCCGGTAGAGGTTTGCCATAAGTAAGAATTTAGTTGATGGGTTTGGTTTCTTTTTGTTCTTTGGTATTAAAGACTTGATTTCTATAGACATCATTGAATCTTGTACAGTTATTTTACATTCTGAGATCTGAAATAACAAGTACAGTATGACTTTGTATGAACTTTTATCATGTGGTCTGTCTTCATGTATTTGAGTTTATGCTTCATTTCTGATTTTAAACATATATTCCTAAATTATAAATTTTTTCTATTTTCATTTGAGTTATATGCTTTAAACAAAAACTTGGACATAAAAAGGATGGCAGTGCTTACTAGTGAAAGTTAGTTTACTAACACTTCTTAGCTTTTTGGTTAAAATCAAGTGAAAGTTAGTTTACAGATTTTTAATATGGCTCTCATTATATCAGATATGATTACTTTGAAAAATGTCATTGGTATTTTTAGATGCCATCAAGTCAACTACAAATTATACTGACCCTATTAAGAGATGCTGCCTTGGACCTGCTCACCAAGTTGTGCCAAGAAATCTGGAGAACAACCACTTGGCCAACTGACTGGAAGACATCTATATTTGTTCCCATCCCAAAGAAAGGTGACCCATCAGAGTGAGGAAACTATAGAACAATCTCATTATTTCACATGCAAGCAATATTCTACTGAAGATTATCCA
>NW_006399753.1:33812140-33817009 GCF_000299155.1 Elephantulus edwardii | reverse complement strand
TGTGTCAGAGACAGTGCGATTGGCACAGGACAGAGCAGAGTTTAGGTTTGTTGTACATTGGGTCGCTATGAGTTGCAAGCGACTCGATGGCACATAACAACAACAGCATTAAGAGATATGAATCCTGCCTTATTCTGTGCCAACCTCATCATCCTAATATATTTTAGCCCATTGTTACAGTCACTGTGTCATTCGGTCTTGTTGAGGATCTTTTCTTTCACTCCACCTCTCCAAGCTTAGGTCTTTTTCCAGGGAAATGTTACTGGTTTTGCTTCCATCAATTTGGAAACAACTTATAGCTGGCCCTCCAGCAAATTTGCAGAGGCAATAAATTACACAGGCAGAGAGAGATAGCCCATCTTTCTCCTGTGAAGCAGTTGGTGGATTTGAACTTCATGCTTTTGGCAGCTCAATTCCTCACCTCTACACCACCAGAGCTCCTTTCATATACTATGGACTCTTGAAATTCATGTGCAGGCCAGGTCTCCACCTGAGTTTTCGTCCTCCATAGCTCCTCTCAACACTCCAGGTACTACTACTACTGCAAGTCTCTTGAAATTGTACTTATTTATGTTAGTATATATTGTCCGGGCACCTCGATTTTTATATATTAATTAAAGGCTTTAAAATAGAGCATATTATATGGATATGTGATAAATAAATTTTCTTATTTTGTGAATTATAACTGCCAAATTATTTCTATGGAAGACTCAAGTCTGGTTTACATTACCTGAATGAATAGTGTCTTTTCTAAGAGAAGAATTTAACATAAATTTGACTGCTTAATTTTAATACTCAAGTTATTTTTTTCATTTTTTTTATTAATTTTAATGAACATTTACAGAGATTTTGGATTTCCATTCATTCATTGTTGCACTTTTCTCCCTGCCCAGTCCTTCCCCTGCAGTTCACTTCTCTTTAAAAATAGAAGAAAAATTCTTTCATTGGTATATAATCCCCCCGCACTCCTCCCACCACCCTGAGTACACCCCATTATGCAACCTTAATTCTGGACTCTTGTGATAACCATAATACCCTATCATATATCGCTTTTAAATTGTTATCTCCCTCATCTGTTTCAATGCAGTATACATAATGATCCAGTTTTTCTCAGTCTTAGCCCAATTATGACATCACCATGCAGTGTTTGTCCTTTTGTGACTGAGATATTTCACCCAGCATAATGTCCTCCAGGTTCACCCATTTTGAATAACATTGCATGAGTTCCTTGTTTTTCAATACAGTGTAGTATTACATTGTGTGAATATACCACAGCTTCTTTATCCATTCGTTTGTTGATGGGCACTTGGGTTGTTTCCAGCTCCTTGCTATTGTGAACAAAGCCGCAATAAACATGGGTGTACATGTATCTGCTTGGATGTCAGTTATGGTCTCTTTAGGGTATATTCCCAGTATTGGAATTGCTGGGTCAAATGGTATCTCTATTTTCAACTCTTTGAGAAGGCACCACATTGCTTTCCACAGTGGTTACACCACTTTACACTTCCGTCAACAGTGAATAAGGGTTCCAGTTTTTCCACAACCATGCCAGCATTTGTTCCTTGCTGTTCTGTTAAATCTTGCTATTCTGACTATTTCTATAGAAGACTCAAGTCTGGTTTACATTACCTGAATGAATAGTGTAATGATATAGTTGTTTTGATTTGTATCTCTCTTAGAGCTAGAGGTTTTGAACATTTCTTCATGTGCTTGTTGGCCATCTGAATGTCTTCTTTGGTTAAGTGTCTCTTCATATCCTGTGCCCGTTTTTCATTTGGATTATTTACCTTTACCTTGTTGTGGTGCTCAACTATTTTATAAATTCTAGATATAAGTCCCTTATCTGACATGTTATTCCCAAATACTTTTTCCCAGTCTGTGGCTTTCCTTTTTACCCTGTTGGAGAAGTTTTTGGATATGTATAGGAATTTGGTTCTTAGAAGGTCCCATTCATCTATTTTATCTTCTCCTGGTTGTAAATAATACTCAAGTTATTAAAGAAATTACTCCTGGCATCCTTCAACACTATTCCTTCTTTCCATTATAGTCTGTTAGACAAAGTTCACGAACAATGGCACGTACCAACCTTAGCTGGAACTTACAGAGAATTAAAAGAAAGCTGCTCCCACCTTTTCCCCCTGAAAGGTCATAAATTCCCTCTTTTTATGTATATGTAACTAGAAACATGTTGCTATCATCAGTTGATTTCAGCTCTTGTTGACGCTGTAGGAAAAAACTAGAACAGCTCCACCAGATTTCCAAGGATGTAGTCTTTATAGTAAAGGAATCCTGGTGGTGGTACACTGATTAAGCATTCTACTAATAGCTCAACATGAAAAAAAAAAAACAAATGTTCTCGCCACTGGGTCAAATGGCAGCCCCAATAGAGATGAGATTGAGATTGTAGAATTGGGCAAACGGAAATTGGTAACAATCAACAGTCTTGGCACCAGCAGTCAGAAAATCAAAAGACCAATTACATTGGGAAAGTCTGCTGTCCAGTACCTCTCCAGAGCATTGATGTCAGTCTAGAGACCAAGGTGCACCGAATGTAGGCTATGGTCTTTGCAAATACTTCCTAGGCATCAAAGAGCTGGACAGTGACTAAGGATGACAGAAAAAGAATCAATACCTTTGAGCTGTGGTGGTGGAAAAGAGTATTGAACATACCATGGACTGCCAAGAGAACAAACAGGTCTGCCTTGGAGAGGGTTAAACCAAGTTGCTCCTTGGAGGCAAGGATTTTAAAGCTTCATCTCACATACTTTGGGCATTATGCCAGAAGTGACCAGTCCTTGGAGAAAGATATTATGCATGGAAGGGTGGAGGGACATGACAGGACAGGAAGACCCTGGAGGAGATGGATTGATACAGGAACTGGAGTAATGGGGACAGGTGTGTTGGTGACGGTGAGACTGACTCAGGAAAGGGCAGGTTCTGAGCTTTTGTGCTTAGGGTCGCTATGAGTCACAGGCAGTTGGACAGTACCTAACAACAACAAAGGGAAGAATACAATCCTTGGAAAAAAGACATCATGCTGGGAAAGGTGAAGAATCAGAGAAAGAGAAGAAACCCTCAGCAAGATGGATTGACAGACACAGCAGTGCTTCTACAATGATCTCCAGCATATCAGAGAATATAAGAGTGTACGAGATAGATGTGTTGTTCATAGGATCGCTATGAGTAGTAATTGACTCAATAATGCCTAACGACAACAACACAAAATTGGAAGTAACATATGAGTCAAGTAGGGGCAGTAGTTTGGGGGTAATTGTAGAAGACATTTAGATAAGTAGTGGCTGCTGGGTAGTATGTAAGGAAAATGTTGTTAGGTGCTGTTAAGTACAACTCATAGTGACCCTAAGGACAACAGATATGAACCCTGTTCTGTCCTGTGCCATTTTAACACTTCCTAACTCACAAAGCCCATTGTGGCAGTCACCATACCAATCCACCTGGTTGGTTGTTTTCCTCTCTTTCACTGACCCACCACCTCTCCTAGCATCATGTCCCCCTTCAAGAAATAGCCATTCCTAACAACATGCCCAAAGTATGTGATGCAAAGCCTCATCATTCATGCCTCCAAAGAGCACTCTGGCTGCACCTTCTCCAAGATTTGTCTGTTTGTTCTTTTGGCTGTCCATTCAGTGCTCTTCTCCAGCACCACAGCTCAAAGGTGTCAGTTATTTCTCTGTCACCTTTATTCATTGTTCAGCTCTCAGATGCATAACAAATGATTGGAAAGACTATGGTCTGAATCAGATGTACCTTAGTCCTCAAACTGACATCATTACTCCTCAAGAATTTTGAGAGGTCCCCAACTACAAATTTTCCCAGTGTAATGTATCTCCTTATTTCCTGACTGGTGGTATCAACAGTGTTAATTGTGGATTCAAGCAGATAAAGCTGAGGAAATTAGAAAGTAGCTTTCTAAAAATGTGCTTCTTCAAGACTTGATAATCATATTTGTGGTTTACAGAACATAATTAAACTAAAGTTACTGTATTGGAAGCGCAACACTTATTTTAACCTGGAAAGTCCCTAGGAACAGTGACAAGAAAATATGTTGATACCCATCTAAAGTAATTTCATATTTACTTTGAAATTTCTGTTGGAAAACATTTGTTTCCATGTCTTCATTATTTCATCTTAACCCTTTCCTCCTCTGTATTTTTTTTCAAAGGACGCAACAACTTAGTTTATTACTTCAGGATTTTGCTCTTTCCCCTCCTCCCCAAACAGTAATAAGGCTGCAATCTTTCAACCAAGTGATTAGGGCATCTTCTCTTTGCTCATACGTTTTCAAGAAGGTTCTGCAGCTTAAAACTGACAGGTCATTTTTTTAAACAACAGACATTTGAAAGCAGACATTTTCAGAATTAATCAGCCTTGAATTGGCAGTCTTTTACATTCTTACTCACTGTGGAGCAAGCCAGATTGAAAGATTTAGAACAAATAAAGTATATTGTTTACATTGTGAAATTATATCCTTCAACAGAATTCTTGATAAAAATTCAATTTAAGATGTTCATGCTTTTTTGAAAATTTTTTATAGCAATCCTCCATTAAACTCATGTAACCACACAGCCGTGTCCTGAAACTTCAATAGCATTTATAATATAAATTAGAAATGATGAAAAAACAATCCTTAACATATAAATAATGTTAGAGTGAGAATAAATTCCATTCTGAATCTGCATGTAAGTGGTATTTTAAACTTTTTCCAGTTTCCAAATGATTCTTTTATCATATTGTTTGAACATTAAATTCATCTTTGTTTGTTGTTGTTGTTGTTGTTGTTATGTGCCATCGAGTCGCTTGCAACTCATAGCGACCCTATGTACCCCTAAACCCTGATCTATGCCAATC
>NW_006399753.1:33767899-33811235 GCF_000299155.1 Elephantulus edwardii | reverse complement strand
CCTTTGCATAATCAATGAAACACAGATATACATTCCTCTGGTATTCCCTGCTTTCAGCTAAGATCCATCTAACATCAGCTACGATATCCCTAGTACCATGACCCCTTCTAAACCCAGCCTGGACTTCTGGCAGTTTTCTGCTGATGTGTTGTTCCAGTTGGTTTTGGATAATCTTCAGTAGAATCTTTGTTTACAATCCAAAATAATTACCTGAAGCTTGCTTTTTTTCTTTTAAACTTGGTAGTCTGATTTGAGTGAGTTTGTAGAGCTGATTGGTATTCCATTCACCCATTCATACTCATTGTTTTATGACATTGGTTATAATCCCCAGTCTGTATAAATACTCTTTCTAATTCATCCTTGTGATTCTCATTTCCTTTAAGCCTTCTGAGCTTTATTCCCAGACAAATGCTGCATTTTTAATCTTGGGGTTAATTGTACAATTCTTCTTTGTTATAATACTGAGAATTGTTTTTAGAAAAGAAAATAGCATGCCCCTTTTTACAATTTTCTTTCGTAATTCTAAACACACTTGACTATTTCTACCATACTTTTTATTCCCTTGTTACTCACTTTATCACATTTCTTGATTTTCTTTTTTTCTTATTCTTTTTCAAAGCCCACAAAACAAAATTGGTATATTCTTCAAGCCCTGAGTTTTCTTGAACAAAGCATGAAAGGGTTATTTCTTTATTGCAGTGGGATAGGGATCGTACCCCTTTCCCAAAAAGATAAATCTAATTTGTTGTTACTACATTCTAATGTATTACCCTTAAATTTTTCAAAATGTGTTTTGTAGATTTCTTTTTCGTAATGTCTTTCTCTAGGGACCAGTCCTTCCTGAAAATATACAAAAGAGTAAGTGAAACAAAATCTCAAGATACTCACCTGTTGGGAGCATTGGAGCCAGGTTACTTCTTCAAAGACGCATTTAACAGTTCTTTTGAGAGTTTATGGTATATTCCATATCCTTTGTCACACCACTATTTAAAGGCAGTATTTCTTCTATGGTCATTCTTACTCATTACCCAACTTTCACGTGTATATAAAGCATTTGAAAACACCGTAGCTTGGGACAGACACACGTTAGTCTTCAAAAGACCTCCTTGCCTTTTTAGCACTTTGACGAGGTCTGTCGTACCTGATTTTCCTAATGCAGTAAATTCATCACTTGATTTCTTGACTACTGCTTCAATGAATGTTGATTGTTGGTGTTGGTGTTGTTGTTACATGCCCTCGAGTCGCTTGCGATGCATAGCGACCCCATGTACAACATCCCTAAACTATGCTCTGCCCTGTGCCAATCGCACTGTCTCTGATACACCCATCCTGATTACCCCAATCGCTGAATCAATCCACCTCATAGAGGGCCTTCCCCTCCTGCGCTGTCCTTCCACACTCCCAAGCATGATGTCCCTCTCCAAGGACCAGTCCCGGTTTGACTCTTTCCAGGATGAATCTGTTTGTTTTCGTAGCAGTCCATTGTACTCTCAATACTCTTCTCCAGCACCACAACTCAAAGGCATCAATTCTTCTTCTATCCTCCCTAGTCATTGTCCAACTCTCTGATGCATAACAAGTGATAACAAAGACCATGGCCTGTATCAGGTGCACCTTAGTCTCCAAAGAGACACCATTGCTCTTCAGTACTTTGGAGAGGTCCCTAACAGCAGATTTTCCCATGACAATATGTCTTCTAATTTCCTGGCTGCTGGTGCCGAGAGTGTTGATTGTGCAGCCAAGCATACTGAAGCTGTGAACAATCTCAATCTCTTCACCATCCATCCTGATGCTGCCAGTTGGCCCAGTGGTGAGAATCTTTGTCTTCTTGACATTGAGCCTCAATCAATATTGGAGGCTGCAGTTCTTGATCCTCTGCAGCAAGCGCTTCAGGTCCTCCTCAGTTTCAGCAAGCATGGTTGTGTCATCTTCATAACGCAGACTGTTGATAGAACTTCAACCAATCTTGACCCCACATTTCTCCTCATAGAGCTCAGCCTCCTGGATAATCTGTTCTGCATACATGTTGAAAAGGTATGGAGACAGGACACATCCCTGGCGTACACCCTTCCTAATTTTGAACCATGCAGTGTTTCGTTGCTCTGTTCTGACAACTGCCTCTTGATCCAAGTATAGGTTTTGCATTAGAACCATCAAGTGTTCTGGGATTCCCATTCTTCTCAGAGTCAGCCACAGTTTGTTATGATCCACACAATCAAACGCCTTTGCATAGTCAATGAAATACAGATATACATTCCTCTTGTATTCCCTGTTTTCAGCTAAGATCCATCTAACATCAGCTACAATATCCCTAGTACCATGACCCCTTCTAAACCCTGCCTGGACTTCTGGTAGTTCTCTGCTGATGTGTTGTTCCAGTCATTTTTGGATAATCTTCAGCAGAATCTTGCATGTGAAATTAATGATATTCTATAGTTTCCACACTCTGTTGGGTCACCCTTCTCTGGGATGGGAACAAATATAGATCTCTTCCTGTCAGTTGGCCAGGTGGTTGTTCTCCAGATTTCTTGGCACAACTTTGTGAGCACGTCCAGGGCAGCATCTGTTAGCTGAAATATGTGTATTGGTATACCATCTATTCCTGGGGCCTTATTTTTTTGCTATTTCCTTCAAAGCAGCTTGAACTTCTTCCTTCGTCACCATAGGCTCTTGCTCATATGTTGTTTCATGAAATTCTTCTGTGTCTGCCAATTCTTTTTGATATAGTCACACAGTATATTCTTTCCATCTTCTTTTAATACTTTCTGGATCACTTAATATTCTGCCTAAAGCGTCTTGATTATAGCAACTCGAGGTTTGAATTTGTTCTTCAGTTCCTTGATTACCGATCCAAATAAATTTTTATCTTTGACAGCTTCAATTTTGTCTCCGTTTATCATAATGGTTAATGGTCCGATTGTGATTTTTTTTATTGTGTTGTAAGCCATATTTTGAAATTATTTGTTCATTGTATGAACTGCAAGAAACAACCCTGACACCTTTACTGATTTTAAACCATAGATTATTCTCTTGCTGTTTTTTTGGTGTGTGTGTAAGTTCCTTGAGCATGGTTAAGTGCTCTTGAGTTCACTATTCTTTACAATGTGATTCATAATGAGTTCACTGTTCTTTACAATGTGATTCATAATTTGTTATAAATGACAAAGTCAAATGCCTTTGCATAGTCAATAAAGTACAACTAGATATCTTTTCTGATACTCTCTGCTTTGCAGCTGAAATCTAACATCAGCAGTGATATGAACCTAGCTTGAATTTCTGACATTTCCCTGTTTTTTAATTAAAATTTTACTTGCATGGAATATTAAGGATACTGTTCAGTAATTTTTACATTCTATTGGATCATCATTTTTTGGAATGGGTACAAATACAGATCTGATCTTTCAATCTGTTGGCCAGGTTGCTGTCTTCCAAATTTCTTGGCTTAGACGAGGGAGCACATTGAGTGCTGTATTTGTCTGTTGAAGCATCTCAAATTAGTGTTCCATGAATTCCAGAAACGTTGTTTTGTGAGTTCTTTCTTTGGTACCATTGTTATTCTTCCTATACTCTCAAATGGTAGAGTAACAGTTAATCATTTTGTCAGGCAATATTAAAAAGGTGTTAGCTCAGGATTTAAGATTCAGTAAGTAAAAAACCGTGACTGCTTCATCAGAGACATCCTTAGGTGAAACTGGTATCTTTTTCAAATTATGTCTGTGACATTTCAGAAATATAAAGGATATTGTAGAGTTTTGCATTGCCATCTTTTCCCTTTGCTTTCGCTTCTCAATGTTCTAGTGAAGTTTCCAGAATCTCTTTTGACATCTGTTTTGGTATTTTCTTTCTCCCCTGTCTTTTGCTTTTTCCCTGCATGAGATCCTTGATGTCATCCCACAGCTCATGTGGATTTCGATCATTAGTGTTTAGTGTCTCAACCCTGTCTTGAGATGGTTTTTAAATTCTAGAGGGAGAGATTCAAGTTTATACTTTAGTTCTTGTGGACTTTTTTTCTTCAGCTTTAATTTGAACTTACTCCTGAATAATTGATGGTCTTTGCCACAGTTAGCACCTGATCTGGTTTTGACTGCTGACATTCAGCTTCTCCAATGAATTTTTCCACAGTCTTATTTTCATGTGGCCTGTCAGATGAGGTTCCAAATGTATTGTGTTTTTTAACAAAAGTAAATGAAATAAGTTGCAGAGTGTACAAAATTCAGCCATTGAATCTCCAACCTCATTTCTGTCACCAGGTTTATCTTTTACTGGCTGCAAAGGCATTTGACTATGTGAATCATAACAAATTAACATTGAGAAGGATGGGAATCTTGAACACTTAATTGTGCTAATGTGAAACCTATACCTAGATCAAGAAATTGTCTCAACAGAGACAACTCAGGAAATATGTGTGGCCGAGCTGTATCCTTTCTCCATACCTGTTTAGCCTGTATGAGCAAATCAAGTGAGAAAGTAGATGTTATGAAGAAGAATGTGACATCAGGATTGAAGAAAAACTCATCAACAACCTGCGTTATACAGATAACACAGCCTTGCTTGTGGAAAGCAAAGACGACTTGAAGCACTTGCTGCAGAAGATAAAAAACTGCAACTTTCAGTATGAATTACATCTCAACACCTAAAAGACAAAAATCATCACCATTGGGCTAATATGTAATATTATAATAGGTAGGGAAAAGATTGACATTGTCATTGATTTCCTCTTTCTTGAAATCACAGTAAATATTCTTGATACCAGCAGTCAGAAAATCAAAACGTATTTTAAATCTGCTGTCAAGAAACTCTAAGATGTTAAAGAGCAATGATAGCAGTTTAAAAACAAAGTTGTGTCTGATTCAAGCCATGGTCTTTTAAATTACTTGTTATGCATGTGAAAATTAGATAATGACTAAGGATGACAGAAAAAGAATCAATGGCTTTTAGAGAGTACTAAATATCCCATGGACTGCCAAGAGAACAAATATGTCATGGTGAGGGTGCAAGCAGTGTTCTCCTAACACATGAAGAGTTTCGTCCCACATATGTTGGGCCTGTGGTTAGTAGGGATCAGTCTTTGGAGAAGGACATCATGCTTGGAAGGGTAGAGAATCAGCAAAAGAGAGGAAGGCAGGCAGTAGTGTGGGTCAGAGGAAGAGGTCTTTACTATATTCCTAGTATAACAAATAACAGGAGCATCGTATTTGCCTTGCATTCCTCCTTCCCACTAACGTCCGTCCATATAGACCCAGGTATTTACATATGCATGTAATGAGTGGCATTGACAGAAAGGAACACAGAGCTTGAGGAGCCTACAGTTTTATAGCAACCACTAAGCAAGTTTGTTCTTTATCCCAGAGGGGAACACTACTTTATCTTGTGTCTGCTCATCACAAGTGCAGCTGTGAAAAATAAGGGTAAAGAACAGTCATAGTGTTGCATTCTTGACGTGCTTAGAAAAAATACATAGACACTTAGGGCCCATGCCAGATTGTTTCTTCCTTTTCAGGACCCTAGAAATCCTGGACCCTATTTTGAGAAATGCCAGCAGTTACTTGCTATGCATCCGAGAGCCGGATGGTGACTATGGATGATAGAAGAAGAATCAATACCTTTGAGTTGTGGTGCTAGAGTATAGTACTGAATATACCATGGACTGCTTGCTAATAAAACAACTAGTTTCATCCTCGAGAGATTAAACGAGGTTGCTCCTTGAGGGCGACAATTTTAAAGTGTCATCTGACATACTTGGGCATGTTACAAGGAGGGATCAATCCTTAGAGAGGGACTTAATGTTTGGAATGGTGGAGGGAGAGTGCAGGAGAAGACGACTCTAGATGAAATGGATTGACTCAGTGATGGGTAGTGGGGGTATATGCGTCAGAGACAACAATGAACTTGGCTCAAGGTAAGTAGGGTACATGGCTGTTGTAAATAGGGTCACTATGATTCGCAAGCCACTCGATGGCACAGTTTAGCCAAATTAGTATTTCTTGTTAGAAAAATAATGAACTAGTTTTTTTTCAACATTGTTAATTTTTCATCCACTTGAAAAAATTCTCTAGATGATATAGAAGGTAGGGAGTTGTATCACTAACCCAAAGACCATGCCTCTCTAGTGGTTCAAATCCACTAGTGACTCTTTTAAGATTTATAAATAATATTTTTTTTTGCTTTTGTGTTCTGATTGAAAGTTTACAGAGAAAAATTTTTTCCATTCAACAATGTATACATTCTTTTTTCCTAATATTGATTATAATCTTCACATTGTAGAACATTCTTCCCACTTCTTCCCTGTGTTCTTATTTCCATTTGACCCTCTCTTCTATCCCTTCTTGCCCTCTGAGCTTTATCCCTTAATAAGCATTGCTTTTTTGATCTTTTATGGTTGTTCCAAGGAGTGCATTCTTCCCTGTTACTGATCACCTTATCAGCCTGACTTTTGTTTGTCTAGAAGTTGAGTCACAGGCAGTTTGTATTCTAAGCTGAAGAGTGATTAAGGGGTGTGATCTCAGAGATTCCACCAGTTTCTGTTTGACAAGTAAGCCAGGGGTTTTTTATGAGGTTGAGTTTTGCATATTTTCCCACTGTGTCAGAAATCCCGTCCCTTACCTAGTGGTCAGCAGTGTCAGCCAGATAGCACTTCTTCTTTGTAGATTTGGGTGCCTTTTATTTCTCTTTCTTGACCTAATGTTTTGGAAGCATCAGAATCATTATACCAAAAAGAACTGACTTACACAGAAGAATTTCATGAAACAGCAAGAGCCTGTGGTGATGGAGGGAGTTCAAGCAGCTCTGAAGAAATTGGCAAAAAACAAGGCCCCAAAAATTAACAACATACCAATTGGCATATTTCTGTAAACAGATGCAGCCTTGGACATGTGTACCAGATTGTGCTAAAAAATCTGGAGGACAACTACCTGGCCGACTGATGAAGAGATGAATATTTATTCCGATTCCCCCCAAAAAAGATGACCCTACAAACTGGAAATTATCATACAACATCACTCATATCACAGACAAGCAAAATTCTGCTAAAGATTATCCGAAATCGACTGGAACAGTACATCAACATAGAACTTCCAGATGTGCACCCTGGATTTAGAAGAGGCATTAAGTACATCATAACCAATGTTTGATGGATCTTGACTGAAAGCAGAGAAAGTACCAGAGGAATGTCTATTTGTGTTTAATTGGCTATGCAAATGTATTTGTGTGGATCACAATAAACTGTGGCTAATTCTGAGAAGACTGGGAATCCCAGAACACCTTATTGTGCTCATGCAAAACCTATACTTGGACCAGGAGACAGTCCTCAAAACAGTAAGGAAACACTGCATTACTCAAGATCAGGAAAGATGTACAACAGGAATGCATCCTATCTTCATACCTTTTCCTTCCATGTGTGAAACAAATCATCCTGGAGGCTGGACTTTATGAGGAGGAATGTGGCATCAGGATTGGAGGAAGCCTCTTCAATAATCTGCATTATGTAGATGACACACCTTGCTTGCTGAAACTAAGGAGGACCTGAAGCATCTGCTGCAGAAAGTCAATGTGGATTGAAGCTCAACATCAGCAAAATGTATTTTCACCACTGGGCCGATTGGCAGCACCATGATAGATGGAGAAGAGATTGAGATTATTACTAACAGCTTCAGCTTGCTTAGTTCTACAACCAGTACTCTTGGCACCAGCATTAAGGAAATCAAAAGATGAATTGCGTTCAGAGAGTCTACTGTCGGAGACCTCTCCAGAGTACTGAAGAGCACTAAGGTTCATGGTCTTTGAAATTTTGTGCTGTGCATCAGAAAGCTGGACAATGTCTAGAGATGATAGAAGGAGAATTGATGCCTTTGAGCAGTGGTGCTGGAGTATAGTATTGATTATACCATGGACTTCTAAGAGAATAACAGGTTCATGCTGGAGAGGCTACTTCTTTAAGGCAAGGATTTTGAAGCTCTGTCTTACCTTATTGCACACAGATTGTCAGGAGGGACCAGTACTTAGAGAAAGAGATCATGCTTGGGAGGGTAGATGCACAAGGCAACAAAGGAAGACCCTGGATGAAATGGATTGACTCAGTGCCTGGGATAATGGGGTACGTGTGTTGGAGACAATGAAACGTGCTCAAGATAGAGCAGGGTTCAGAGTTATTATACATAGAGTTGCTATGAGTCTCTTGTGACTTGATGACATATAGCAACAATACTTCTGATACAGTAGTGAATAAGAGTGGTGAATCTTTAATTCTTTTTGTAAAGGGAATACTTTCATTCTTTCTCAGTCTAGGCCAAAGCTCATCATTGCTTTTGTATATACTTTTTAATCTTTTTGTTGTTGTTGTTATTATATATTCAGGTCCTAGAGAGGGTGAAACCAGGCTGCTCCTTGGAGGCAAGGATTCTGAAGCTCCGTCTGACATACTTTGGGCATGTTGCAAAGAGGGACCAGTCCTTGGAGAAGGACATCATGCTTGGGAGGTTGGAGGGACAGCACAGGAGAGGAAAACCTCGACAAGATGGCTTGACTCAGTGACTGGGGTAATGGTGGTAGATGTGTCAAGAGGCAGTAAAGTTGGCACAGGATAGAGCAGGGTTCAGAGCTGTTGTACATAGGGTCACTGTGAGTCACAGGGGACTTGATGGCACATAACCGCAACAGTTTTATATTGGTGCTTACAAAGTTTGTATACATTGTATTTCACACTATTCATTCACATTGTGTTTCCCATTCATTATGTTTTATAAAATTAATCACCATTGGATTATGCCCAGCATTACTTTGTCTTTTCAGGTCCCCACTAGATCTTTTGCTGAGAATTTTTACTCATAGAGCAAAATTATATTGGTCTGTAATTTTCTTTTATTAATGATGTCTTTGCGTGGCTTTGAGATGAGAGAATCATACTTGTTTCATAGATGAATTCAAGTTATTATATCTTTTTCTATTTTCTGAAATAGTTTGGATAGAATTTTTATCAGTTTTGCTGAGTATTTGATAAAATTCACTGGTGAATTCTAGTAGAGACTTTTTGTGGTTGGAAAATTCTGTTATTTCTTCTTTTGTGCTAGATTATTTGTATTATCTATTTCTAAAAATGTGTCCATTTCTTCTAAGTCTTCAAATTTGTTGGAATATAGTTCTTCATAGTATTGTGTTATTAACCTTTTATTGATTTTATTAGGACATCACCTATTTTTTATTTGTTATTTACATCACCTTCTTTTCCTTTGTTAAATTTTCCAGTGATGTAGCTATTCTATTAATTCTTTTAACAAACCATCCTCTTATCTGTTGAATTCCTTCTATTGCTTTTCTGTTTTATTTGTTTCTGTTCCAGTCTTTATTATTTCCTTTTTTCTTGAGCTTGTAGGCATTGCTTGCTCTTTTACTTGTTGTTAAAGATGTTATGTTAAAGTGTTGCTTTTGATTCTTCCTTTTTTTTATATGTGTGATTATTGCTGTAAATTATCTTTAGAGCACTGATTTTTCTGTGTCCTCAAGATTTTGGTATATTGTGTTTTCGTTCTCATTTGACTTTACAAATGTTTTAAATTCTTTTTTTAATTGGGTTTTGTTTGAAGTTAAGTCTTTATTACATTAAAGGATGGTAGTGTATGCCGTAGGAAGTTGTGCTCCTAACCCAAAGGTGGTACATCTGGCAGTTTGAAACTGCTAGCCACTCCACAGGAGAAAAGTAGGCAGTCTCCCCCCAAGCAATTTACAGCCTCCAAAACCCCCTGAATAATCAGGTATGAGTTGGTTCTGCCTCTAGGACAACGAGTTTGAGTACTGAGTTAGTACATCAAAAGTCTTTTCCAGAAGTTGTTGTTGTTGTTGTTATGTGCCGTTGAGTCGCTTGTGACTCATAGCGACCCTATGTACAACAGCCCTAAACTCCGCTCTGTCCTGTGCCAATCGCACTGTCTCTGACACTCCCATCCCAATTATCCCAGTCACTGAATCATTCCACCTCATAGAGGGCCTTCCTCTCCTGTGCTGTCCCTCCACCCTCCCAAGCATGATGTCCCTCTCTAAGGACCGGTCTCTCCTCACAACATGTCCAAAGCATGTTAGACGGAGCCTCAGAATCCTTGCCTCCAAGGAGCCACCCGGTTTAACCCTTTCCAGGACAAATCTGTTTGTTTTCCTAGCAGTCCATGGTATTTTCAATACTCTTCTCCAGCACCACAGCTCAAAGGCATCAATTCTCCTTCTATCCTCCTTGGTCATTGTCCAACTCTCTGATGCATAACAAGTGATTGCGAAGACCATGGCCTGTATCAGGCGCACCTTAGTCTCCAGAGAGACACCATTGCTCTTCAGTACTTTGGAGAGGTCCCTAACAGCAGACTTTCCCATGGCAATGTGCCTTTTAATTTCCTGGCTGCTGGTGCCAAGAGTGTTGACTGTGGAACCAAGCAAACTAAAGCTGTGTACAATCTCGATCTCTTCACCATCCATTCTGATGCTGCCAACAGATCCTTATACATTGAGAAAAATACCTGACAAGGGACACATCTCTAAATTCATAGAAAATTCCAACACCTCAGGAAAAACAACCTACTTTGAAAATGAAAAGAAATCAGGAATAGCCACTTCACTAGAAGACATACAGGTGGCCTGTAAACACATGAGGAATCAAGAGTATTAGTTATGAGAGATATGCAAATCAAACCAGCAAAGAGACAATACTATCTAACTCCAGCAGAAATAGCAATGTTCACCACAACAGCAAATAATAAATAAGAGTGAGGAGAGATTGAAACCCTTATACACTGCTAGTGGGAATATGAAATGGTGCAACCAATATGGAGAGCAGTTTGGTGCTGCTTTAGAGAGTTGAGAGTAGAAATATCATTAAATCCCGCAATCCCACTACAAGGTATATAGATTCTCAAAGAAATAAGAACTGTGAAAGAACAGATATATCCACAGTCATATTTATTGCAGCATTATTTACAGAAGCAAAGAGTTGGAAACAATCCAAATATCCATCAAATGACTAAAGAAGCTGTTACACTCATGCAATGGAATATTATGCATCACTTAACAATGATTAAAAATTTGTGTAATGCTGCACAATGTGGATAGATCTAGAACAGATTATTCAGAGTGTCATGCATCAGTCACAAAAGGACAGTTATGATACAATACTACAGATAAAATGCTAAGGAAAAGTTTACACACAGACTCAATCTTGGAGAGTTGATAAGAACAAGAAAGGAGAGAAATAGTAAAAATTAATAGATTAGGTGAATGAAAGGAAAGAATATACAATAATAATTTGGTTATGCCTTGTCATCAATTTAATAAGTTATAATTAACACATTGCCACACACTTTTTAAATTGACAACCGTGCTTAGAAACACATTTCCTGTCATTTGCGGCAGCGTGTTAATGCTATAAACAAAATATCTATGAATGAAAGCCCCTTTAATTTGTAAACTTTTATGCAAAATAATTTTTATTTAAAAAATTTTTTTTTAAAAAGCAAAATAAATTCAGAAAGATACATGGAAAAAATACACAACTCAAAATGGAAGACTAAAAAAGATAATTCACCCACTGCATAAACTCAGTTTCAACTCCTAACAGCCCCATAGTACCGAGGAGAATTGCCCCATAGAATCTCCAAGACTTTAAATCTTGGTAAGACTGCCTCATCTTTCCTTCACAGAGTGGCTGAATTCAGACTGCCAACCTTCAAGTTCGCAGTCAAGCAGTAATGGTTGTTGGGTATCACCTAGTCCAGTATGACACACAGTGATCCTGTGAACAACAGACCTGAACCCTGTTGTTTCCTGTACCATCTAGCAGGTCTGATATATTTGCCAGTCATGTATCAGTCCATCTCATTTGAGGGTCATTCTCTCTTTTGCTGACCTTCCCGAGCCTATCCCTTTTCAAGGAATAGCCTCTCCTAACAGCATGACCAAAGTACCTGAGATGAGGCTTCACCATCCTTGGTTCTAAGGAGCACTCTGACCACATTTTCTCCAAGACATAGTTATCTGTTCTTTTGGCTATCTGTGGGATATTCAGTACACTTCTCCAACACTATGGCTTAAAGGCAACAGGTATTCTTCTCTGGCATCCTTATTCCTTGTGCAGTTATCACATGCATAACAAGTGATTGAAAAGACCATGGCCAGAATCTGGAAACCTTATTCTTCACACTGACATCATTGCTCTTCAGTAATTTAGAGAGGTCCTTGACAGCAGACTTGCCCAGTGTAGTACATCTCCTAATCGCCTGACTGCTGGTACCAGGGGTATTGATTATAGATTGTTGGCAACTTCAGTCTTTTCTCCACCTATCATGAATCCCATTCTAATTCAAATTAACTTCATTGATTTGAAATTACAGATATGTAACAGTCTTGGTAAAGATGTTAACTTTTTTAAGATTACGGTTTATTATCACATTGAATTGACTGAAATTGGGTTTATATCACATCTACTACTCACTACTCATTGCTGTTGAGTCAGAAAAGAACCATAGCTAACCTCTAGCAGGTTTTCAGAGGTAGTAATTCACATGGGAGGAGATTGCCCAACTTTCTCCTGTGGAGCAGCTGGTAGATTTGAACTGCTTTTTGGTTGGCACTGCAACTCCTTATCCACTAGGCCACCAGCACTCCCTTATATTAAATCAGAATCTTACAAAGAACTTGGAAGTAATAGGGTGTTTAATTTTATTTCTATATTGTTTATCTTCTTGCCACTTTCTTCACAACTCTGGGATAGATCCCATTTTGCCCTGGAGTTATTCCCACATTGGCAGTGCTTTTGTCTACCACACTGCATCATGTAGAATAGACAAGGCTTCTAGAATTTGCTTTTCTTGCTTTACTCGATTTTTAGGAATGACAATAAGTGCAAGAGAACCATCATTTCCTATGGCCATATTTCTAGTAGATTAAATTGATAGTTTTTGGTAATTTTATATACCTTTTTCCTTTAACTAATTTTACTGTGCTTTTTAAAAATTACACTTTTATAATTATTCTTATCAAATCTTTTTTGTCTAGTATTTTTTTCTGTTCCTATTTTCTACCCTGATCTTTTCCTGTCAACCCTTTGCCCACTTTTTCTCTAGTTTAGCTATATGTGGTTTTTTGTATCACTGTAACATCTATGGACTCAATATATGTAAAACTGGCAAGGAAATAATTTTACCCCTATTAACTTTTTATTCTTAGGTTTCAAAGAAATCTAATTGATAAGCAAATCCTTATTTTTAATTTCTCTTTTGTCTTTTTTCTTTTCTCTCTAGTGAATTTTTAACAAAAAAATTTTAACTATTATAATAATTTATATCCAATATATCAGTCTATCCCATCTCACCTTGATTTGTGTTTATAGTTTGCACTAGCCTTGAAAAGACCTTATTTCCCTTTTAGATTTTAAAGATCATAATTCTGTTGAAATTCATCCAGAAACTAAATTAAATATTAACGACATTCAGTTGCTGAGCCACCTAAAAAAAATACTCCTTTGCATACAAAAAAAACTCAACTAAGTTTAGTGGGATTATTTGCAATGAAAACTAGAAAAGGTGATGTTATTGTTGCTGTGTACCATTGAGATGACCCTCCAGCAGGTTTTCTGAGACAGTAAATCTCACAAGATACTACTTCTATTTCTCCTGCAGAGCAGCTTGTCGAATTGAACTGTGTGCCTTTAGGTTGACCTTGCAACTCCTTTCCACTGAGCCACCAAACATCCTTAGAAAAAGTAATTGGCATTGCTATAATTCAGATATCTTGAAATTTTTATTCAGTATATATTATAGTGAGTTTAATCAGTAACATCGTTAAAAGTTCCAAAATCCCAATTTTGCTGATTTTAAGTGCTTAATTTGAAAAGATATTCTAAAATAAAATTATTAAAATCTTCTCATAGCTTTTTCTAAAATTTTTCTAATTATTTGATGTTGTTGAATACCATGAAGTCAGAATCAACTCATGACCCTCCAGCGGATTTTCAAAAGTAGTAAATCACAAGAGAGGAGATTGCCCTTCTTTCTCCAACAGAGCAGCTAGTGGATTCAAACCACTTACCTTTGTGTAGCTGCACAATTCCTTACCACTAAGCCACCAGAGAATAAAGTGTGTCTACTTTTAGTAGTAAGTGGAACAAAATGCATTGTGGAAAATATATATTTATTTGAGATGTTAATCTCCAAGAGATCCTGGAATCCCAACACTAAAACATTTTCTATTATCTTTGCATTAATAATGAACTTGATTTGGGGCTACTGAAATATTTGCTAATTTATTTTTATCTTTCTCAAATATCATTCAGTTAGCCTGTGAGAACACACACATACACATGTTTATTTAAGAGGAAATTTAAAGAATCATAGCAACACTTTCGGTTGAGTTTATCTTAATGTCTATAGACTTAAGAATCACTTGGGGATTTTTTTAAATGCAGATTCCAATTCCGTTTATCTGGAGTGGAAATTAAAATTCTTAACAAAGAGTCAGTGAGAAAGTGTTCCTAGGAAAAGAATTTCCTATTATTTTCATTAATTATACTAATCTCAAATTCTTTGAAAAAGAAATTACCATTTTCAGAAAGCTGTGTGAGATGATTATAATGAAAAATATCATTAACTTACTGTATCTGTTCTAGGTTGCTTCCCCTCACCCCACACCACCCATGAAAGTGTTACTATTAACAGGAGAACTCTGGTAGCAGAGTCTGGAGGAAGTTGCACTGCTTATCCAAACGTGGAGCCTCTGGAGCAGTCCAGATCCATGAGCGACTCTGCTAGAGATAAATGTCAAAATCTTCTCCTGTGCTGAGATTTACAGTCTCCAACAACCCACCAGAAAGTCAGCTTTGAGTCAGTTCAGATTCAATGGCAGTGAGTTGAGTGAGTGAGTAAGTGAGTTGATAGATCACATTTAGAAATTATTTTTACTTAGAATGCCGATGACCGCAATTTTTTAATTTCCATATATAGTAACAGATTTTTTTAATGAGAATAAAGAGATGCAGCATATTGTTTACTTTCTTTCGTTATAATAAGATAAAAAATAATAATAAGCAGGGCTGTGTTTCTAACCCCAAAGAAGCTGATAACCTTAGATTAGAAACTTTATTATAGACATTCCTCAATAATTGCTTTACTCCATGCCAAAACTCAAGACATATTTCTCAGAGAAACTCAACCACACCAGTTATCAAATCTGCGTAGCACAGAAACCAGATGATACCAGTTACTTGTTGAGCCACTCTAAAGTTATTGTTTGTTTGGGGAGGATTTTGGGGGGTGGCTTTTCCTTTACCTCATTCAGTAGTTGTTTAATGTTTTGGTTTATTGGGAGTTTTTGTAACTCACTGTGGTAAATAACTTGTTTAAGAAAAATGTCATTTTAACCATATTTTTTAATGTAAAATTCAGCGACATTAATTACATTTACCATGTTGTGCTCCCATCACTATTTTCCATTTCCAAAATGTTTTCATCACCCTAAACAGGAAGTTGAGCTCTGGTGGCCTAATAGTAAGAAACTGCTTTGAATGGTAAGAACTCCCAAAGGCACAGGGTTTGAATCTCTTGGCTCTGCAGGAGAAAGATGGGCTATCAGCTCCCATGTCATTTACAGCTTCCAACAACTCACTGGAGGATCAGCTATAGATTATTTCTACTGATTGCACACAACAACAAACAGAAACTCAGTGCCCCTACATCATTAACTCCCTATCCCCACTCTGGTTCTTACTAACCACTAATAAACTTTGGTCTCTGCATTAGCTGATAAATGGAACCATAATATTTGTCTTTTTGTGTCTGACTTCTTCATGCTGCATGTTTTCAAAGTTTACCCATATTGTATCAGGTCCTGAACTTCATCCCTTTAAATTTTCAGGCTTCCTTAACTTCAGGTTGAGGAATCAGGACTTTGGAAATTTCTAATCATTTTTAGAATAAAATTAAAGAATGGATCTTCTTAGCCTCTACTAAATTTTTATGTGAAAATTTTTAGTAACTTTAAAAGGATGTCTATCATTTCATTTAATAAAATTATGCACTTGGTTATAATTTGTTAAGCTTGTTACAATGCCTGTGTTTTCCTATTCTTTTGCCATGCTTCTTACCTGACTTGGGTGCTGTACATTCAATACAAGAATAATTTCTTAAACTTTCTTTTCATCCTTTATGGTATCTTGATGATTGACTGACTTTAAAATGTTGCCTTTCTTTTCCACAGTAGAATCCATTGAGTGTTCAAATTGCAAATAACACTAAAGAAAAACTTTGTCTACCACTTTTAAAAACAAACTGTGAATGTGAAAATGCCTTCTGATGTCACTACTTTTTATAAGGCTCAACTGTAGTTTTCATCCAGAAGTAGTCACAGACTAGTTGTTTGTCAGACAAACAGTATACAGCCATAAAATGATTTTTCTTTTTCTTCAGTCTGATTATGCCCACAAAAACACGTTTTCTTTTACTAACTACTTAGCAGAACTTTATTTGAGAAGTGTTAAGCAAGCAGTGATATTTAGAACAAACAGAAGAATGACAATAATCTAAGATTATAAAGGATATTAATTTTAAGAAAAACTAGATAGTACTTTGAAAAAATCAGACTTATAAGAAATTGAAAATTTCAATAATAAAAAGATAAGCAATTGAAATATTTCATTTTAATGAGAAGCAATGACCTTAACTGAGTAAAATCTTCAAATTTTTAAAAACATACTAGGAAAGGTGGGCAGAGAGAGGAAACCCCTCTACAAGATGGACTGGCACAGTAACAGTGGGCTTGATCATATCAGAGCTAAAGATGGTGCAAGATAGGGCAAGGTTCAGATTTGTTGTTTATGAGGTCGCTGTGAGCTGAAGTCAATTTGATGACACCTCACAACATCAAATGTAAACAAATGTCCAGTGGTTTTAATTTTAATAAAAACCACACAGTTATGACTAAATTAAGTATGGTTATTTAATAGTAGAGTTTCTTAACATCTCTTATTTTGTTAGTTTATAGCATCAAAAAGTACACATAGAAAGCTTTCCAAGAATAATTTTTTAAATCTCAGCCATGGAATAGATTATTACATGTTCTTTAATTTTGACTTTTTGAATTGTCAGAATAAATGTAATACCAGTATAAGCCACAGGGTGGGAGTGAAAGGTAAGAACAGAAGTTGTGTTGAAGTAGCCTAAATACATTAATTACACTGTATCTATAAACCTTTACAATGCTTGTTAAATGCTGTGGAAAACTCGAAAAGAAACCTTCAGTTTTCTACATCATCTAACACAGTTGCTTTTCTCAGCAGTAAATAAATAATAGCAAAACACAAAGACATTGATATAAATGCTTACTCTGCTATTAGTGGATATAATAATACACTCGCAGGATTATTTTTCCTCCTGAAGTTTCTGTTCATACCAGATGCTTTGGTGATCAGAATAACAAGCTTTACTAATAATTTAATTAGGAATTTCAGGTTTATTTAGTTATTAAACCATCTAAACTTCTTTTTCAGTAGGTAAGGTAGCTCTGGTGGTAAAGGGAGTGGCACTGCCAAACCACAAGTGGCACCTCTCTGGTGTTCAAGTCCAGCAGGAGCTCCACAGGAGGACAGTGAGCAGTCTTCTTCCATGCGCTTTATAGCCGCAGAAGCTCTCTGGAGGATTAGCTTTGAGTCATTTCTGACTTGACACAACTAAAAGTTTTGTTGTCTACTATTCCATTCTCATTTGAGTTTGAAAGCAATTTAAAGTAATAATCATTTCTTTTTTTTAAGGTAAAAAGACAAGAGATTTCTTCTCCTAGAAAAGAAACATCACCAAGGAGTCTTGGCATTCCTTTATTTCATGAAAGGTAATTCTTTATCTTTTTTTTTGCCAATTCTAAGTATTACAGAGAAATATATTTCTACATGTTAGAAATTTCAGTAATTGTAAGAAAACAACAGTCTTCTTTAGAACTGAAAAGACCAATAAACTAAAACTTGATACTCTCCATTTAAAATGAGCTAATTAAAGGCATACATTTAATAGCAGAGCCGAGTAATAGCTGAATTCTCTGAAGCTCCACTGTTTCAGTAGATCAAGTATTAGGACCTCATTTTTTAAAATATGGGTCCTAAGGTGAACTTTATCAAAGATGTTTTCATAGAAATTAATGCTTTAAAATTCCTCAAGTAGGTGAGAATAAGAGCAAGCAAGTGATATGTTAATAAGTAACTGAAGTAGTCTGAACTACATGTATTAGAACATTTGGTTTATTGCTTTCTTTGTGAATTGCTTTCTAAACATTGGTGTTGTTATGGGAGCCTTTTCTAGAAATTTAAAATAAGATTTTAACTTTTTAATAATTATTTTGTGGTACATTAAAACCTCACTGTACATTTAATCATGCTAAGATTTTTAAATGTGTGAAAAATACAGGCTTATCTAGACTTTCTTTTTTAATTAGGGATTATATAGAGAAGACTTTCTGGGATCTGAAAGAAGAATTTCATAGAATATGCATGCTAGCAAAAGCACAGAAAGAACACTTAAGCAAACTTAATGTACCAGAAATTGCAAATGGTAGGTTTGATTTAACTCATAGTAATATATAATAATGAGTAAATACATAGTAATCTATAGTAATGAGTAAATACTCATATATTTCCTCGAATTTTATGTCTTTGCAATATGAAAATGTTTATAAGTGCAAATAAACTGCAACTTGTTCCCTTCTTCCTTATATCTGAATAAATGAGTGCAATTTCATTATTATTGCATAATGATAGTTATTTGCTTTCTCCTCATTTTTGCATTCTATGTGATTGACATAATTATAATCATCTTAACAAAAAGTCCTAACTTGAAAAAGTACAAAGTAAGTATAGGCTCAAAGTTTTCAGTTGTTAATTGGCAGTTTTATTAAACTACCTTTAAGCACTACTCGTGTCTCTAAGCTAAATAATTATAACATCAGGTTTTTGGGTGTTTTTTTTTTAAACTTTTGACTATTGAATGTTATGGATAAATTTTTATAATGTGGTTCATTAAATAAATACTTCATATGTCCCTAGTGTAAAAGTTTAGTATAGAATAGATATGAAATATCTATTACTTATCTTTGTTACAGTGGTTTTTAAAAACTCTTTCCTAAAGAGTTTTCGTACCTTTCCTAAAACCTCAGACTAACTTCCTGGCGTTTGTTCCATATAAATAGCAAGGTACCAAGGATTTAATCTGGCCACCAAGAAATTCAGTCAATTTTTTTTAAAAACGTAAACTAACAACTTCAAACTCTAAATTCTCCTTTACTTTTATGATTTGAGATATTCTATATACAATTCCCAAGAGATAGAATTACAGTTTTCACTCTGAGGGATGTTTCAACAGTAATGACTAGCTAGCACTCCTATAATTAAAATCACTTCTCATTTATTAAGGCTCTTATATTTAGACTGTTGGGAAAAAAATCATTTTATAATTTAAGTTCACTTTTTTCTTACTACTTCTACTGCTTTATTTTCAGCAAAAGTGAGACATAATTTACTTATTATTCTTTTCCCTCAGTTGCTCAAAAAGAACTCTTGATTTATCCACTTCAGTTTTTGTCTTAATGTCTTGATAAGTGATCTGTTGTACAAAACTGGATATTTCTAAAGTAAGATAATTCTTTTATTTAAAACACACTAGTCATATAGATCTAGGACCTAAAATTCATAAACATGCTTTTTCAACATCAATATCTTATTACAATATTGTAATGGTGATACTTTTTTTACAGAGTATTTACCCCATTATCAATGGCTTAATGCTTTGACCATTTTTAATTTATACAGGTCTAAATCTAAGTCTGAATGTTTAATTTTTCTTCACTGAAATGGCTAAGAGATAGTCTTACGTCTTAATGTTGTTTCACAAATAATATATATAACATTTTGTTGTTGTTTTGATGTTGATTGCCAACTCATAGTGACCTTATGAACAAAAGGCCTGAAGCCTTTCTATAACCATTGTCATTTATCAAAATTCCTAGAGTTTCCAGAGGCCTGTTGTTTAAGAAGTGCATGCCACTGCGGTTTACTCCTGAAATATTTTAGATATTTTGTGCTACATACACCAGTGAATTTTTGGTAGGTTCAAATAGAAATCAAAATTACAAATATGGTTCTGGCAGTAGGAGGTTGAAAGAGAAAGGAGCAAACAGCAAATATTTAGGGGAAAGTATGAATAATATATAGAGGAACTATTTTAAATATGATTTGAATATATTTCTGGGGAAATATATATAACTTTATTGTCTTTAGAATTTACTAAGATATTTCCAAGTCTTTTTTTATTTGATTTGATTTTAAATAATCAGATAACACTTTATCAAAAATTGCTGAGTTAGTAGAATTGTACATTTTCATGTTATTACTAGACTCATTCACATGTAACAACCCTTGACAAAAAATAGAGATAAGGCGAGCTCTGGTGGCCTAGTGACAGAAAACTGCACTGCAATCCCAGAGGTGCGCGGTTCAAATCCACCAGATGCTCTGCTGAAAAAGGAGGAACAATCACCTCCTGTACCAGTCAGATCCAATTTGACGGTACACACACACACACACACACACAATAAATAAATAAAAAAAAATTAAAAAAAAATAGAGATAAAACATTTTATTAAAAGTAATACTTTGTTCACAGAGGAGGATCCTACTTGAATGGCAGTTATTAAAGGCGGATATAGCTTCAGAAATTGCAATCATCTGATCTTTTTCTTTTGTCAATATACAAAAGTAGGAAACTCAGAAACAATCTAAATGAACAGCTTCTACTTAAATTTTGAAAAATCTAAAATGTGTCTCAGGTTCTTTTCCTCTCAAAAATAAGTATTCCTGAAATAGAAAAAAAAATGTATTTGCTCAATGGAGTATAGTTCTCAGTAGAGCATCAGGATTATGAATGCTTTCTGTTGTTCCTGTTTGAGTTTTAACTTTTCTAAATGTGGATGTCTAATGTCCCTTAGATAACTTGTTTGAATTCTTTTAATAGATAATAGCTTTCACGGCTTGTGCAGATTAACTCAGATTTTTTAAATGTAGCTAAGGTTGTATATATAGTGAGCTGTGCTGAGAAAAATCATCAGCTTTATTTATTAAGACTATTTAATGTTTTGTTTACAAAGTGAATAGAGAAGCAATCAAAATTACATTTCTGGCATTTTCAAGACTCTTTGTCTGTATGTATTGAAATCAGCTTTTCAAATTAGTATACAAGTTCAAAGAGCAGACTCTAGAGTTACACTAGCTGGATTCCATTGCCAGAGCTACCACTCAGTATATGTATGGCCTTGAAATTAATCTCAGTTCTCCAGTCTCTTCACACATACAATGGGGATAATAATAGTGCAGTATAAACAGTTAACATCATCAGCTTCAAAATGCAAGGTTGGAGGTTTAAGTCCACTCAGATGTGCCTTGGAAGAAAGATCTAGTGATCTACTTTCTAAAATGTATTCCTTTAAAACTGTACAGAGCACAGTTTTACTCTGGCACACATGGGGTCACCGTAAGTCACAGTTGGCTCTGTTACAAGTGGTTACTGGTACCTACAGATTGTTTTGCATAGTAAATTAATATGTACATGTATAATGCTTATGAGTCAGAATCTACTGATGGCAACAGGTTTGTTTTGTTGTTTAAGTGTGTGTGTGTGTGTGTGTGTGTGTGTGTGTGTGTGTACTGTCAAATTGGATCTGAGTCGTACAGAAGAAGATTGCTCCTCTTTCTCCGGCAGAGCATCTGGTGGATTTGAACTGCATGCCTCTGGGATTGCAGTGCAGCTTCTTGCCACTAGGCTACCAGAGCTCCCTGGCAACAGGTTTTTAATGGTATTTTTAACAGTGCACTTGGAGCATTGAAATACTAATAAATGTTAATGATAGTTTTCTTCTCCTTCTCAGGTATTACAGGATTTGATTACCTCAACAGTTGGCTTTCTTGACTTGTTATCCACAAATAACATTATCTGCTCAGATAATGAATGTTTTTCCTCAATTCCCTGTCACTCTCAAATCTCATGAAGACAAAAAAACTGCTTGAAAACTTTTGATAAGTTTACAGCAGTTGCACTTAGGCTAGATTTCTGCACTGTCTTTGTCATCGAGCATGAACAGAGTAGCTAGTAATGTAGACTATTATATTGGGCTCTATGCAGAAGAGAACCAACCCTGTGGATAGTGGTTAAAGAAGTCGGATGCTTACCAAAGGCTGGCAGTTCAAACCTACCAGCTACTCTTCAGGGAAAAAGAAGCATTTGCTTCTGTAAATATTTACAGCCTTGGAAACACAGCAAGTACTTACACTCTGCCATACAGGGTCACTGTGTGTTGGAAGAGACTTTATTCCGAATGCGTTTATTGATGACATACTGCCAGACACTAGGCATAAGTGGTGATGCATATTGGAGATAAGTGGAGAACAAAACATAGCTTAAGACCTTAAGGAACCATAATTTAGACCAACTTGAATGAGTGAAATAGAGATATACTTGTCAGTATAATACTGGTTTTAGCCCTTGGGGGTGGGGGCATTGATTGGAGAGGGCAGTGCACCCTGATGACCTCTAGTCCATTGGAGGTGGGCTACTAGCCCACATGCTGCACATTGGTGGGTCAAATCCATTGGTCTTTCTGAGGGAGAAAAATGAACCATCTTCTCCTGTTATGAAATACAGCCTTGGAAATCCAGTGGAGGATTGCTATGAGAATCTACTTACAACAGTGAGTTTTGAGTGAGTCTTTCAAAACACTTTACGAGTCACTCCCTTTATCAGTTATGGGGAGCTATGGAGATTCATCCATGTCTGAGCCCATATATGAAGGACAAATAAACATAAGGTAAAGAGTAGTAGAAGGAAGCACTTGAAGCACTCTGCACAGCACACGCAGAAACATAAGAACATGGCTATTTAAAAATAAAAACTGTTCCGTGTTGACTACTGCCAAATTTATTAAGCCAAGAACTTAATTACTGTAGAGATAGGAAGAAAAAAGATTTCATGAAAGATGAGAGCTGATCTAAGTCTACTTATGGACAGTCATGTGACAGTCTCAGGGCCTTAGAGATCCATGAGAAGGGTTTTTAGGGAGGTAGCCTGGCCATTTGTACTTTGGAAAAATTTCTCTGAAAAGTGTAGAGAATGAATCCGATAGGAGTTAAATGTAGATAGAGGTAAAGAAACAGTTCCAAGACTTTTAATAAGAAGCAATAGTATATAACAGGATAAATCTAAGAAGTTGATTCTACTGTTTTAAGAATATCTAAAATAAAAATTATCTTGCATTGACATGTGCTACACCAAAACCAAAGGAAAAGGGAAAATAATTGACATTTGTTAGGTGTTCTAACTACAGCTAGCTAAGCATCTACCAAGTTAACAGACACTGTGCGAGATACTTTGTGAACCTCGTCTACTTAAACATTGCTAAAGTCTTCATTTGTGAATTGAATATATCATCACTGTTTTAACCTTTTTAAAGTGTTAATATTTGGGAGTTTTTTCTAACTATTTAGCCATTTAAAATCATTTCCAAATAATACACATTACCATTCTTACTGGCTTCTCGAATTGACACTGTAGAGCAAAATTTAGCTTTTCATGTTTTCTTATGTCTAAGAATCATCAATAGGGAAAATGCACTTTATTGTTTATTGTTGAAGAGTTTTGGTTCTGGTTTAAGAAGTGTGGACTTTGTTGGCCCTACACTAGACGGCAGTATTTTCTATCTTCTCCATTCTTTCAGCTCTTATTGATGTGTATGCCTGCCTTTAATAGGTCATATACCTTTTTAATTTTCTGCCTCTAACCTGCTAGGGTTACATCATCAAACTTACTAGCATGAACCTAAGATAAGAACTTAGGGTGAGAGGAGTGAAATGCGTGTATCCAGGGACCTTTGTGCCTCATATGCTGACTCCTCAGAAAATCTGTTTATCTACTTTCTGTCTTTTGCTTATGTTCTGAATGCCTGAATTTGTTGAATGTGTACCTTTTAAATAAATGTCTTATAGAGGACATGCCACTTACCTGTTATCCCAATCAATAAAGTAACGACCCTTTGGCTAAAGTAATGGGTTTTTCCCATTGATGAGAATTATGTATGAATATATATTTAATATATAAATAATGCATATTCATTTATCATTTTCTTAGCATGCATTTTAAGGTTTCATCCTTCTTTTGCTACTGCCTTTCTTCTTAAACCCTACCACCACCACCACTCATCACATATATTTTTGAGAAGTGTCAGTGGTGAAATTGATGGGTGACATACTTAGTTACGTAGTAATAAGAGGAAATGATTTACCTAATTCACACCAATTCATCACATATGTATGTGTATGTGCCCATGTATGTATATGCCTAGTAAGGATTTCCCTCGTAACAATCTCTTTTTCTACATAAATTCACAGGTACTGTTTCCGTTACTGACAAAATGTTTAAGTGTATACTACAAGCAAATATTTTTTAAAATGTGGAGTAATGTAACTAGATGCAAAGCTTACAGCAAAAAAATTAAGGGAAAGACAAAGTTAAACTGCAAATAATAAGCTATTAATAAACTACATTCCCTATATCCCACTTCAGGTACTGGAGACTGCTGATACGTCTTTGTAACATGGTAGCAAGTATAAAAAGCCCAGTTGTCTTCAGTTGCGGTTAAAAACCAATAGAAAAATAATATTCGTCTGTCCAAAACTGATTAAACAGATTTTTAAGATTTATTTGAATCCAAAAGTTTCCCTTTTATGTTCTTTTCCCCTGCAGAAACACAGTGCTCTGTGCCTATACAGTGTACGGATAAAACCGATAAACAAGAAGCGCTATATAAGCCTCAGGCTAAAGATGGTATAAATAGAGATGCACCATGCAGCACATCTGTCACACCAAGAGGACTGGGCCGAGATGAAGAAGATACCTCCTTTGAATCACTTTCTAAATTTAATGTCAAGTTTCCACCTATGGACACTGACTCTCCTTTCCTGCATAGCACTCCAGAGAGACCCAGAATTCTTGGTCCTGCCACATCTGAGACAGTGTGCCAGGACACATTTAATATGGAGCCCAGAAACAACCCAGGAAACTTGGTTAAAACAGAAGAAACTTTATTTGACAATCAGGGAATTGAGCCCATAGCTTCAGCTATACAAAACCTTAAAACAACTGACAAATCGAAACCTTCAAATCTTATAAACACTTGTGTCAGGACAGCTCTGGACAAAGCTCCGTGTTTGCCACCTGGAAACCATGTATATGTAAATACATTCCCACTCCAGGGTCCGTCTGATGCACCTTTTCCCTCATTTGATTCCTCAGGAAGAGCTATCCGAGGACCACAGCAGGTAACTGTTTTGCATTAACAAATATATTATGTGTGAACACACATTTTGCCATACATGTACAGATATGTATCTCTTTTAGATTATCTACTTTTTTTTACATTATTAATGGCTAACAATAGTTAAAAGTTTCCATATTACATGACATTATTAATTATGAATGTGGTAATGCCGTATAATAAAGCACATTTTAATTATACAAGTAAACCTTATTCCTAGTGTGATGCCACTTTCTTAGCCTCTTATTCAAAACTTATTTAATATCAGTATTACCTCAGGATTCTTTATGAAATTTTATATTGTAAATCAAGCTATTTTTCATTTTCCATAAATTTATCATTGTATTATATATTCTTATTTATTTGAATACATGAACTAAAAAAAAAATAATACATGACCCATCTTTCAAGTAATATCATATTCTTAGTCATACTGCCAATAGATCTGTAGACTTTGGTTTTTATTTTCATTTTTTTAAAAGTCACACTACTTACAGCTTCCTTCCACTCCTGCCCTATCCTTTAGATTTATTTTCTATTATAGAATGGTTTTATTATTTTAAAAAATTCATAAAGGTAAAGAAAATAAACAATCATTACAATAATAAAAATAAACAGAAATGCATGAAAATGCACATTGATGTGAGAGTGTGTGTGTGTGTGTATGTGTGTGTGTGTGTGTGTGTACAAATAACTTGGATTTGTTTATCTTCTCTGTGTTAAGTTACTTAATTGAAAAAATACATTTTGGGTTTTATAAATATACTGGTAGGTTATAGAGTTTTAAACTGTCACACAAAGGAGACTGCAGTCATGCTGTGGTATATTTCAGTAGTAGGAAAAACTAGGTAATATCTGACAATAAATCTTAATTATAAACTCACTGATATTCCACCTTGTACCTTAGTTCTCTCATCATAGTCTCAGTTATAGTTGCTACTAAATGAAACAAATTAAACAATTTCATTTATTGCCAGTAGAATTCCTGTGGAGCTGTGAAGTACATCAGTTCTAATACTTGTTACTTTTTCTCCATTATATGTCTTGCTTGTTCTTTTACTAGTTAGTCTGTGCATTCCTGATTCAGTAGATGGCACCCTGCATTGTGCATTTGCTTTCTATACTACAGCAAGGGAAACAGCTGGTATGTGATTACAGCTCGATAGAGAAGTATGCAGCTTAAAAAATGCAGGAGAATTGGTGTTGAGCTGTCACAAGACATGGGGCATAAGGTTAGATAATTGATAATTTGGCAGAAAAGGCAACGAAATTTGTTTGGAAAGCTGTATTACAGTTTAGGATTGAAAGAATATTTCTAAAATGGATTTCTAAAACATACATTGTTTTAGTTATAGTGATAAAGTTAGTATGATAAAGTCTTGACTTGTTGATACGTATAAGTAAGAGTGAAATAAATTATCTGTTACATATTTCAGATTTTGACTATTGACCAGTTATTACTAATTAATACTTTCTTACCCATTCAGATATTATAACAAAGTTTAAAATGTATCTGCTTATATTTGATGTATGTGGTTTTGATGTCTTTGTTTTGCCAAGTCAGTGATTGGAGTCACAACTAAATCCTAGAAAGAAAGAAAATCTGAAATAATAGCTCTTCATAGAATAGAATAAATGTATATTTTGAAAGCATATTGGCAGAGGAAGATTGGCTCACTGGATTTAGAAGCTAAATTGTTTCTAGGTCTATTTTTTACTATTTGATAGACCTCAATAAGAATTATCCTTAAAGTAATACTCTTTTCCTTATATCCATACTAGCTTCCTATTAGAATTGTACATATGAATCAATTGTATTTCTTGGTTAAAGTGAAAAGAATAAAATTTTAGTCTAAATATTCTAAAAATTATTTTACCCCCAAATTTCATATTCTTCTTTTAACTATTTTTGGTGTGTAATAAAATTGCCAGGTCTCAGAAAAGAAATTGCGTGAATCTTACTAGAAGCCCTCTGTGCCTAGACAGACTTTGTATATTTACACCAACTATACACAGCTGTCCAGTAATGTTTATAAGATGACAGTGATGTTGTGAAATTCAAATGTTTCAATTAGTAATATACTGTTTATGTAAATGATTGATTAGCTAGATGGAAGAAAGTTAAGAGGATGTAACTAGTATTTGATGCTAGATCTGGCTGTGCTACTCTAAAAACTTAGTAATAAGAGTGAAAAGGAGTAAAAAATACTTTAGGGGATGATTCTTATCAAAGTATGAATTTGTAATTTTCTTTTGTCTCTTACACAAAGGTAATCAAGAAAATTTAAAAAATATTTTTTATACAATTTAAGAAAATAATATATTACAGGCAACCAACCATTTTAGTACATACTATTAATATTAAACTAAATGCTATTTCTTGCCTGTATTACAAATAAGGAAGAGGATAAATAATTTTGTTTATATGCTGATTCTAGTTGAAGTGGTTTTGAAAAATTACAGTAAGGCCAGACAACATGATCTACAGCAGGAGCACAGAAAGAAGTCAAAAGGGTACATCTGGTGTTAGATTCTAGTGAATGAGTACATATATAAAACTTAAAAAAATAATTGGTCAGTGAAATTTGTTTATAAGTTTAAAAATTATTTTCAAAAATCTAACACATATTGCTAACTTATTTTTATATATTTAATGAAATAATTACTTTTTTTTAGCTTATAATGCTTGTACACACACATACTTTATCCTTTCTACAATCATGGATTTAATAGACCCTGTAATTTAAAATTTTTCTTGTAAAATAATAAAGATAGAATTTAATGATAATATTTAAAATATTGACCATAGTTTTAAAACTACTGTCATTGTGATAGTGGGTATTAAAAATTACCAGTGCTAAGGTCACATACTTTTACATATGTGGAGATAAACTGCACAAATGTGTATCCCAAATGGGTTTTAACCAAAACTTTGTTGCTCCCTTTATGGAAAAAAGATAATTGAGTCCCATCATGTCAACTTTAATGTAAAACTAATTTGCTTTCATGTTAGGAAATATTGGCACTTGGCAATTAAGGAATTTTCAAATGCATGCATATAATTCATTCAAAATACAAGTTGATCTGAAATACAAGTAACAGAAATGCTTTTGTTTGTTTCCTGCAGCCTGTTTGGAAGCCCTATCCTAATCAAGACAGTGACTTACTAAGTGGTACAGACTCAGAACTACATATACCTCGAGTATGTGAATTCTGTCAAGCAGTTTTCCCACCATCCATTACATCTAGGGGGGATTTCCTCCGGCATCTTAATTCACACTTTAATGGGGAGACTTAAAACAAATTTACAAACAGATATTTCAGGTTCTATGCAATGATTTTGGGGTTTGTAATTCTATAAATACTTGATTGTAAACTAAGTTTAAGGATGTTTATAGAAAAATTCAATGCTGCAGCTATTTGAATTTTTTTTCCCCTAAACTTAAATTTGGTGACTTTGTCATCTTTTAAAAGATCATTCTGTATAAATCTATAATTTATTTTATTCTTGTTTACAGTGTTATTACCATAATTCAAAATTATATGACTTATAAAGTTGTATAACCATAATTCATTTCAGATGTCTAAGCTTACTCCATGAATTTCTCATGAGATCAATTTGATAACATTGGATGTTTATAGGATTGGGGTTTTTTATCATTTGAAAATTTAGATTATTTATTATATAGGTAATGTTCTTTTTCACAAACCTTTTGAATTGTTGACAACATAAACATCTACTAAGCAAATGCCATACCTAAGATAGCAAAGATAAAATAACTGGTAAAATGCTTTCAATTGTTTTTTAAAAATAATGTACATGGTTTTTAAATTTTACTTTGTATATAGCTAAATGATAAAAATTAAGTATTAAAATGATTACTTATGCTGTGATCACAAGTGTGTTGTCTCTGAATAAAAAGGAAATAAACCACATTGTGGAAAATGTCTTAATGTTTTCTTTCCTATAACCAAATAGAGTCATGGCTAGATCTGTTAACATTGTATTACAATTGGATCCCTTTGAATTTTAGAATTTCTTTTCAGACTAAACTTCCCAAAAGGACTATTTGCATATATTGTGAGAACACACTAACGTCCTGTAAGGACCTATACATATGCGTTGATTTAGATTAGAAATTTGTTTTTCAGTGGTAGCAATTTACAGTAGCCACTGAAAGATGTTTAAGGGGAGAATATTAAATTTAAAAAAATGCAAAATTTTGTTTTTAACATTTTTAAGTGAAATTCCCTTTTGTTTTCTTCTCTATAATTTTTGCCTTTGGGGATTGTCTTTTTCCCAGACTTTTAAGAATGCTTTGATTTTATGAAGTAAACATTAATTTGCAACTTTGAAACAAATTTAAACCATCTTAAAGCTAGTGTTTTAAACTGGAGGGTTTGGGATGGGGGAATTCAAGCAGGCCCCAGTGCCACAGTGAAGAGCCTTAAAGTGTGGAAGAAGGAGAGTGGTGCCTCAACTTCTCAGGGTGCCAAGCACATCACACTGACATCTTCCTCACCAAGGTGACATAGCAATTATTAGGTATTCACTGTGAAGGGTTCTGAGGCATGTACATCTTTCTTTCATTGCCACTGGGGCTGAATGGAAATGCCTAGACAATTATCCAAGCCTCTTCCCTTCCCCCTACCTCTTCATCCTTCTCTCTCACCTACCCCTCCCACGCACATACAAAATTTAAAACTTTCCTGCGTGTACTAGCCAGAATATAAGACTGTACCTGGCTTGTGTAACGGAATTCTTTTTCCTTCTTCCTTTCAAAAGATTCTCTCTCACACTATTGAAACTTACTAGCCTGTTAACACCAGAAGAAACCCCATAGCCAAGAGATTATTTCGAACTGGATCCCTGACCTCTCCGCAGTTCACCCCTTTCCCGCCTCCATCACGTAGAGCAGGGAACGCTGTTTTCTTTTGGGTACCAGATCTACCACTATGACCCATGTTCTGAAGAGTGAGCACTGGAGCAAGGCCTGGTGGGCCGGCTTTTGTCCCTCACTGCTGAGCTAGCGCCTGGCCACACCTCAGGAGGTGGAGTGGGGACCCCAGTGGTCTCCCTCGGTCTCCAGGTACTGAGTCGGGCAGGGGCTGCAACTTGGCATCTGCTAAGCGTGGCCGAGTAAAAACAGCTTCCAGGTAAAAAAGCTGCACACCCGAAACGCTGAGTCTGAAGAAACCACCCCCGCCGAGGCGAGGCAGTTGTGAGCGGGATGCCTGAGAAGTGGGAGGTGAATGTCCTCAGGAGGGCCCCCCAGTGCAGCTTTCCCCGGAGGCTGAGGCTGCTGCCAGCGGGGACATCTGCTTTCTTACACTCCAGCCTGGCTCACCCCGCCCCCTCAGCCCCGGGTTGCGTGGTTATTTTACCAACACGGGGGGAGGGAGAGCTCGAGGAGGTAGGAAAGAGGTGGATGGGAGCTCAGGAGAATTTCTTCCCACTCCCCCACGCCCCCTCCTTTTTTCTTCACATCTTTTAACCTTCAAGGTAAAGTCTTTATAAATACGAAACAATGAGTGTGTCCGCTGCTCGCAGGCCCGCCTGAGGTGCGCTCTGGCGCCGCCCGGGCCGGGCCGGGCCCTCGTCTGCACGCGCCCCGGAGCTGGACAGGGTCTGGCGGTTCGGCCGGGTGCGCTTGGGCTGCGGCGCCTGCTCTCCCGGGCTGCTGCCTCGACAGCTGCTTGTAGCTACAGTAATTAGACTGTCAGTGCTTGTTACAGGAGAGAGGGGAAAACACGCTCCTGACAGCAGATTCCGAGACTACCCAGTTTGTTAATTTCTAAGAGATCTTTAAAGCATTAATTGAGGTCTTCCCTACTCTTCCCTCTCGTCCCTCTCCCCAACTCCTCCCTTCCCAAAAATATCTTTAGAAGATAATTCTTTCCGCGTAGAAGGTAGAAGCCGTTTTCCCCGCAAAACTACCACCACTCACGCACCTACACCTCATTTTACATAGACGTGTGTATATCTATCTATATATGTATATACACTTACACAGGCTTACACACGTATAAGGTTAACTCAGCAGAGGCCTCGTTCGTTCAAACAGAAACCAGGATTACATTTAAAAATAATAATAATAATAATAAATAAATAGGAAGGAAAGGGGGAGGGAAGCAGAAGTCGGGAAGAAAAGAGAAAAGCAGCAGGCTGATTACGAGGTGTCAAAACTGCCAGGAGCAAGAAGGTGATAGCAATCAGGGGTGAGAAGAGTGCGGCATTCGTGCGGGGCAACTAATTATCCGTCTCATTTGAGAAGAGCAGCATTTGAGGCAGCAGCGTTCGCCTGCTGAACGGTGACAGATTGGCGCGGAGGAGAGGGGAGGTGTTAAAACAATGGAGCCGGGCGCGCGAGCGCTGCTGCATGCTAATCAGCCCTCCCTCCGCCTGCCTGCCGCGCTCCCTCCTTCCTCCGGCCTCCCTCCTCCGCTCCCTCCTCCCGCCTCCTCCCGCCTCTTTTCCAGTGGGGCCGCCGCCGCCACCCGCTTCCTGCTCCCTCGCCTTCCCGCGCGTCCTTCCCGCCGCTGGCAAATGGAACTCCGCCCCCGCCACGCGTCCCTCGAGGCCGGGCGCGCTGTCCCCCGCGGGCGCCTCGCTCGGCCGGCACGCGCGCCGCCGCGGAGCGCAGCCGGCACTGTCCGCGCCCTCATGAGGCCTGGGCCGTGCGGACGCCCACTCTCGGGCCCCTCGGGGAGCGGGTGCGCGGTCGGCGCTCTCGGCTCTGCGTCCTGGAGACGAGACCCGGGAGCCTGCGTTCTCGCGCCCACTCGCTGTCGGGTGGTGACCTGAATAAGCTGGGCAGAGAGTGAGAAGCGACGTGAATCTGGCAAGAACAAGGGCAAGCCAGGGAAGGGAAGACAACTGGGATCCAGAAGCTTCTGGACAGACCTCAGATCTCTGACCTGGTCCCAGTGTCTAGGGACAGAAGCCTCCCTAGCAGGGGAGCTAAGGGCCCCCAGAAAGGGAATTGAGTCAGCACCAGCAAGTCTGACCTTGGGCCCCACCCAAGCTCCCTTTCTTCCTACTGGCCAAAACACTTTGGTCAAGATTTCATAAACTCAAAACAAATGAAGGGTCTTAGCATTCCTTGGGTTGTGTTTTCAAGGCTTGACCTCCTGACCCTAAGACTAGACTAAGAAAGTCTGAGCTCCTCTATCTAGAGTACACCATGAAAACTGTCGGGGTGAGAACAAAACCTTTAAGAAGCACACACCGTCCCATCCCTGGAAGACTGAGAACTCTTGGAGAGGCAGCACAACTCCAGCCCCGCTACTCCCTTAGGTACTTGGCCCCTTTGAAGCCAGTCAAACATCCTGTCCCTCCCAGGATTCAGAGTTCCACCGTAACCAGAGCTGCTTTCTGCAATAAGGTCTTCAGTACCTGCTGAAAGGGCCTGGGGTTTGATACAACTTTCTTCTACTTTTTCCCCAATTGGAGAGTTTAATTTTTGTGCTTAAAATGCACTCTTTTCCCCACCATTAAAATATTTTTAATATTATAGAGTCATAAAACAAACCTTACAGCCCTTAAAGTTTAAATAGGGTCGAGAAACAGGTCTACAGAGAATTGGAAGGAATTTACAATGAAGAAAGAGGGTGCATGAAAGTCCTTCTTACTTGTTCTCTGCTAGGTAACCAGTTATCTAAATTAACACAATAAAACTTACTTTCCCCAAGCCAGAAGTGGAAAAGGAAAGTACCTGAAAGACATCTATTTTGCTGATCTTTATCATAGCATAACTATATGTAGAATTATTAATTTTATTTAAAATCAGTTTAAAATGCCAAGCTTTGATAAAGTTTAAAATTATTTCATTTCTATAGAAAATATAGGGGGCAAATTACTATTTGGGTAAATTTTGATGCTTTTATAGCATCAAACCTAGTCATATGAAAACTACACAGATTCACAGAGTGCATCATTTTCCTTTTTCAGAATATATACAGGTATACCAAACAATAGCACTGCCTAATTATTAGGGTCAACTAAAATAGGGCACAATTTTTTAAAGTTCTAAAATTGAAGATGAAGCGTTACATCAAAATTGTGTGTCGATATCTTTATAAGCTTTTTGGTTTCCACGCTGAGGAAAAGTACTAAGCAGGCCTCTACCCTTAGTGCATCACAGATTTTTCAGATTTTTTAGAGTATTATTTGGCAGTTGGGAAATTCCCTGGCATCTGATACTATTAAAATAGAAACCTATCTAATAACATAGAAAAATAACTTTACATTTATTAATATAAACCTGGAGATTCGGATGCTACATCAACATCAAAATTAGGCAACTTATTAAATATTCATCAAGCTTTTCTTAATTTTCCAGTTCTACAGAAGAAATCTATTTCTCTGAAGCCATGAACCTAGAGTCCAGATAAATTTAGTTCATTGCTATATTGGGTTCTGTATTTCTAATTTCTGATTACATTCATTACCTTCCAGCAACTTGGTTTCATGGTGTTTAATCTAACTTCTCACTCTATGGACTTCACTAATTTGCATGATTGTTTTAATGGTGTATTTACAGATAAATTTTTATTTTCGCATAAGGACAAAAAGGTGAAGTGAAATTTGGTCCCAATGGAAACCTGTTAGGTTCCCTGAACATATGGCTCATTGGGCTGTTACTTCCTTTTTGAGATCATTTTCCAAGATTTTTTAATATATACATCAATTTGACACCAGTTATAAAGAAAATATATTGGCTTTGAGGCCACCTCCACCTGGGGCATATCTCTTAATAACAAATCCCGTAGTCAGGTGTACCTCTGAATATACAGGTTTCCAGTCTCTGCGAACAGGGCATAATTTGAAACCAGTCAGAACTGACAGTTGATTTGCACTGTCTTTGGAATTAGGTTGTTCTTTGCATTATTAGAGCATCACAGTGCTTTAATGCAGTTTAGAGATGACGGCTTAAAACTTTTTTCCTAACGGCTGTGCATTTGGAATCCACAGTATTACAATGATTTCTCTCAATAATACAAGTGATGTAAGTCTCATTTGTTGAAAGTGTGTGGTGCCAGCTTAAGACTTAAGGGGAAAATCACAGCACTTTGAAAAAGATGTAAATGTTCAATTGGTAAAAAGGGGTGGGGGGGGGAAACTGTGCTAAAACATGTTCCTATTTCCATTATGCTTAATTTACTATTCAAAACAAGTTTTTCCTAATAAGCTCCATTGTTTCTTTCTGTTTTGTAAAATTTAATATGTGTGAGACAAAAACCAGATTCAGAATGTGAATGAAGTCTGTTTAGCAAGAGATTGTTATGGCGCTTATGGTTCAAGGAGGGTCTCCAAAGAAACACCACCTTATATTACTGATAACATACAGAGAGGCAAATCTCTTTAGTCTTCCTTTCTGAGATCCAGTTACAACTAGATTGCCAACTTCCTCCAGGCTCAGAGCTCCTCCAGGATAAACTTAAAGTGCTGCAAGCCTAGAATATTCAAATGGATGGTGCCTAGAATATTTACTAAATATCTTTAGCTTTTACTTTATTACAGCTCTCTTTTGGAGGCTTCAATCCCAAAACAGTGCTCAACTCTTGACTTCTCAAATGTGCCCCTTTGTAACCCTATCTGCACAGGATTACATATGTCTCTCAATTATTAGCCTTTTACAGAATATTTGCACTTGATTGTGGACTTCCTGGTGTTTAACTAATCTCCCAGAATTGAATATCCCAATTAAGAATGCTATTAGGAATGCTTAGATAACTGAGAGTGTGCCCATTTCTCCTCTTGTTTTTGAGAATTAAACCATGAATAAATTTAAAAATATCTTGCTGGTAGCCTTTGGAAGCAGTGACTAAAACAAAAATTATCTCGTATTGATTAATTTAAGGAACAAGTATTTAAAAAAAATAAGATCACATTATCTAATTGAACTGCCTTTGAGGGGATAGGGAAAGGGAGATCCTGACCTCTGAAGAGACTAAATGAGTCTTTCAAACCTATTCAAATGCCTAGAGCTCCACCATGGTTTGTAAGCCACTATTTTTTTTTCCATAAGAATATCTTACCTCAAAAAAGTGTATACATTTTCAGGAGCTTTGTACTCATCTTTCTAGGAAGTTTAAGTCACTCAGTCAGGGGTCTCTTTACACAGAGATTGACTATTAAATTAAACCACACCAAAAGTAGGAAGCCTAATATTACCTGACAGTTATGCTTTATATAATTTAGGTATTATCTATGGATTACCACCATAGCAAGGGTCCCAACATAGTTTTGCTGAGAAGAAGAAATTTATCATACTGGCACTTGAGTATTTTCAATATATTCTAATGAAGAGACAAGTGTTTTAAGGCATTTTTGTCATTTGAGATATTAATAAAGTAGGAGAGAAGATAAAAAATTATTTGTACCTGAATTATGCCATAGGCCTTGTAACACAATTCTAATTTCTTAATAGTCCAAATTCTGAACAAGGGTTAGGGTTTGTCTGATAAGGGAGGGTGGGAGAAAACCAAAACAACTAAAAAACTAGTTTTAATTAGAAGTGAATCTATGTGTTTCCTAAAACAAAACTGAAATATTCTCTAAAAAAACCCAAATATGTCACTTAGTTCAAGTTTTGGCCTTTACAAAACATGTATAGGGATGCAAGAGGGGAAGGGAATGGGAGCAGAGGGGTGAGGATAGGCAAGGGTAAAATCACAGGGCTGCACAATTTGGTGTGTGGAGGGAGGGGGTAAAGGAAATGGGGAAAATCCAGTAGGTACCTGAAAAGATTGAGTAATGGTGGACATAGTCCAATGGTGATTAATTTTATAAAACATAATGAATGGGAATGATTGTATGAAACCTAATGCAGATGAAGAATAGTGTGAAACACAATGTATATGAACTTTGTAAAGAAACCAATTTTCAAAACAAAACAAAACAAAAAACTAAGATTTGGCCTTCACAAGTCTCAAGACGGTTTAAGAGGTAGGTGCTCTCAGCCTTATAAAACATTGTCTTACCTGGGTATTGGTGAAGAAACTCTGAAAATCTGTCTCATTAGACAAATAGTTTCTCCATTTGCAGTTGTTAAATAGCACCGACCTCTAGTTATTTCATGTGGTTGACTTAAAAGCCAAGCTTTTAACTAGTTTGAACCAGTTGAATCATTTCAGTCCAGGCACTGAAAGCAGAATAAGACCCAAATTTCTGATATGTAACTATGCCAGAACAATAAACAGAATGGGAAAAATTAAGGGTCAAAGCCCAGGAATGGGAGAATCAGAAGAGAGCTAGCTAGTACATCTTTTCAGGCGCTGATGCAGGAGATTGGATTATTGTCAAGGCTAGAGAGGAACACATAATTTAAATCAACACAATTGTCTGCCATCTTTGAGCCAACCAGGACTGTTTCTGACTCTGCTGGTCAAGAGCTTAATTGCCAGGCAACCCACACACTTGCCTTATTTTCTAAGAGGAAGACTGAGTTTTCAACAAAACATCAGCTCACAATTTTTTCCTGTTGCAGTTATCATTCTAGTATACCCACATTTTACAAATTCAGGTCTGTTCCAGTTTCACATCATTGATCATGACTAAAATGGAAAGAATGATTTTAAAAAACTCTGCTTGAAAGGAAGGTAACTCACTAAAATTCCGAAGTTATCAGTAAGGGTATAACATTTGCTTTAAAAACTTCTCTAACCAGCATTACCACGGAAGAAATGCAAGCTGTAATTTTCCATCAAATCGCACCGTTTACACATATACCCCAATGTGCAAAGAATCATGCTTTTGTTCAGTTTTTCTTGGGGTTTTATTACTGACGTTTTCAAAGTCTTTCCTGTCAGTGTCTTTAAGAGCTGGATGATCCATTTTGAGATTAGTGCATTTGACAAATTTCAAAGCAGATTTTGCTTCTCCTTTACATTTTCAAAGTTTTCAAGACCCAATTTTGTTTTAAAATAAATGAAACACCAGTGAGTAACATGGTTCATAACACTGACTTTAGACAAAAAAAGAACTATTCCTGATAGAACAGCAACATGAAAGCTAACACTGCCCATAGACATGGGTATGGGATGTCCAGCTGACCCAAAGGATGTGCCCCTTGCAGTGAGATCAGAGAGGCAGCCAATCAGAGAAAAGATGCTGCTTCAATTCAACAGTGACCCCAGCACTCCTTCCTAAAATAAGAGGTCACTTCCAAATTGATTCAATCATTTTTTTCTCCATCCTACTGTGTGCTTGAAAAAGTATGCTGAAGATGTAGCTCATTTTCCTTCCCAGGGCAATATTCCACTTAAGATATTCCAAATACCTTGGCTTTATCTACATCAGAGCCTAAAGCCTTGCCTCTGTGTGGTTCCTTCAGGAAAATATTATTTACGGTTGCCATATTTAGTATATCAAATATTTTGTTGTTACATACCATTTGAGTCACAACTAACTCAGAGCCGGCCCTCTGGGGGATTGCCAGAGGCTGTAAACTGCACCGGAGGAGTTACAGGTCTTCCTGCCACGGAGCACCTGGTGGATTCACACCCAAATGTCTTTGGGTTCACAGTACAACTTCGTACTTACTAGGCCATTGGTGCTCCCTGTACAAAATATATTCCCTTCAAATCTGATAAATGACTTTTTAAAAAAGTTTATCTACACCCTGCACAATATTTGCAATTCTACATTTAATATCTTTTTCACTAGAAAGTTGTAAAGTGACTCTGACTTCAATTTTCCGAGGGAGGGGTAGAGGGAGGTTGTGTGAAGTTAAGTATCCTTTTTTTGTGTCTTGAGTTTTCTTCTGTTTTCATTCTAGGAAGAGAGGCTCTGTGCCTCTTAGGTAACAGCATTTACTGTATATATCGCTTGTCTATATCACTCTTCTATACCGCTCTTCTTGTTCTTGATGATACAATGTTTTGAATTGTGTTCAAATGTATTTATGTGGTCTCCTCCATGGTCATGGAAGCTTTTTTAATAAGAGGCTGGATGCTGACCACCCTCTCCTCCCTTCGTCAGGCCTCTCCCAGCAGTGTGGCCCAGGGGGCTCAGGAGAGGACATCTATGGAAGTCCTCACTCTCACCCTTTGCTACAGCTGTAAAGGGAAACTGGAGGCCAGGAGATGTGGGGAGCTTTTGGTCGGTCCTTGGCCTGCACTGGAGGGCTGGAGGCCAATGTTGAAGGCCTCTGTGGGATTTTGCCCTTGCCCTTGCCCTTGCCCTTGCCCTTGCCCCACCCTGCTGCCTCACAGGGGCCCATGAGGCCAGGGGGCGTGGAATCCTGGCCCCTTGGGCCCTCTGCCCTCCCAGAGCCTGGGGGGGGGGGGTGTCGGGGAGTACCCAGTGCTCCCTGCGCCTAGCCCAAGATCGGGGAGCCTCTGAAACCTCACCTCCCTGACCAGAGGTGCCCAGGCCCTTCCCGCCCCCAACGCAACTAGCTGCAGCCAGGCGATTCTTCCCCTCATTTGTTGCATTGTTTGCATTAATATGAATATCTTGTTCTGTTTGTTTTGTCTCCTGGGAGCCAATAAAGCTGTGAGGTTTTTTTTCTTTACACCAAATGCAGCTCTACGGGCGATCAATCAATGGGTAGTTGGATAATCTGTGAGAGTGAGAAATCTAATAAAGATAGCGACTAAAAAAGGAAAACAAAATCTATTTTTCTCTTAGGTTAACTACGTCAGGATTAACGTGTTCCACTTCTGCTCCTTGAGGTGGGTTTAACTCTTCATGGGCGCGTGTGCTCTCTCTCTTTTCTAACAAATAAATTTAAATGTCAAGATGGGGGTAGGAGGAGATCTGGGGGGAAAGTGAGAAGAAAGAAGGATGTTTCAGGGTTTTCTTACTTTTTTCGGGTGACTGGTCTGTTCTTGTTAGATGCTAGATGACGAGAGAAAGTGATCCCTGATGCCTCAGAATATGAAAGAGAGAGTGGATCCCAGGAATTTGCCCTTTTGACCGACAGGCCCAGCTTTTACTTCCCGAGCAGACAGGAAATGTCCATTAATGAGGAAGTTAACTAAGTAGTTGTCACAGAGCAAGTTGCTAGTCGTGCCCTTTGACTTCTGTTCTGCTGCCAGACTTTAAACTGAATCTGCAAATTGCTGTTCTGGAGGCCCCTCCGCCAGCCTGAAGCAGCGCAAGCAGGAGCCTGAGCTTGTCCCCAGGCTGCGGCAGTTCTCCCCACAGCACAAGGCACCCTAAATCACTTATAAACAGATCAAAATAACAATCTGAATTATCTAACATTAACAGCTGAACTGAAGAGCCCAAGATTATGTGATGAATTGTTAAATTGCAGTAGCATTGTTTTGGATTGCTAATTAAAAAAAAAAAATAAGCAAACCCCATGACTCTAGATATGACAACTGAAAATACCCACAAATTATTTAATAAATGAAGCGTCTAACAACTTTAACACTTCCTGGTCGCCTTGTTAATAAATGTAATTTGAGGTAGATTTAAAAAATCTTCAATCTAAACAGTGAATTCATTACGCGCCATTCAGATCTCTGGATGCCTATGGACTTCTTGGAATTAGGTGTTAAATAGACAAAAGTGAACCAAACTGCCTTTAAAAGCACAGCATGACCATGTAATTCTTTTTCCAGTTTGTGGTAAAAAATGATGAAACTTCTTTCCAAGTAGCTATCACCCAGATTTAGTGTGAAAAGTAGTGTAATTGTAATTCACGCCATCAGGGTCTATCGCTGATAGACGATCAGCTGTTCAGTAGTGGGGAGAGGCTTTCTTTTCAAATAGGAAAGCTGCCAAGTGCTCTGCGATACCTCCAGCAAGCTTATCGGATTGAGTTCAGAGCCAAAACAGCAGCTGCACACATATGCAAATTGGCAATTAATAGTATAACATTCTGAAAAAAAAATGTTTTTTTAAAAAAAAAATTTTTAAGAAAATAGGAAGAAGCTACCTGCACGTTAACCTTAAGTGTGGCTGGGGACTTGGAGGGTGAGTGGCTGAGGATTAATTACCCTCTGGAGAAGACTTGCTCTTTATTACCTTCTCTCCTGCAGATCAAGTCTTTGTTGTCTTGCTGAGTTTTGTGTGTTTCCTGGAACATAACAATAGGCCCTACAGGAAGAAGTTTCAAAAACAACACAAAGCTCCACTACTTTGATTCCAGAAAAAAAAAAGGGGGGGGGGCAGCAATGATGTCTTATCCATTGATCATTCTCTCCGTGGAGATCACAAAGCAAGCGCTTTAGCAATCTCGTGAACAAGACGTTTCTGTTCTGGTGTCATCATCTCCTTCCCCTGCCTCTTGCACTGCATCAGGAACGAGCTCCACGTCCTGGGGTGCTGCCTGTCTGTGTCTTGCTTTCTGTCTGTCTCTTCCTCCCATTGACAGGAATGCCATTTGTAAGCTGCACGCAGCAGTTTGCAGAAATCCAGCAAGGTTTATGGTTTGTGTTACCCAGTATGCATAAACACAACACTCTCAAATGTTTAAAAGGAAAACGCAGATGAATTTGTTAAATTTCTTAACATTCAAGTACCCCTCCCTCTCCCTTTCCCAATTCTCACACACATATGAACAGTATTTCCCCTGATACAGTCGTACAATAATTGTGGCTGGGAGTAGGTTGACAATCTAAACCCTAAGAAGGTCCTGGCATTTTTCAAACCAGTCTCCCCAGTGCTTTGATTCTCCCTCTTTAGCTCTTGGCTCCTTCTTTCTCTCTCCCTTTAGCACCGGGGGTGGGGTGATTAGCAAATGTCTCAGATAATCTGTGAATTCTTAATAGTCATATTTCCATGTCTGAGTATCTCCCTATATCTGGGATGTGGCAAGCTTCAGAAATCTTGGTGATTAGGGTTTTACAGATATTAACAATGTTCCAGGAGTTTGAAATTTAGGTCAAGATGCCAATTCCCTCTCATGTGATAAGGTGAAGGAAGTTTTATTTTGCTTAGTTTTTCTGGATGATTTGGGGTGAATGGTATCTAGTCCTGGCCATGTACACTAGGTGCAAAATTGCAACCATTACTTCTGACTTTGCCTCCCTCTGTCACCTACTTTTCTAGCATTATTACTTTCCATTTTATTACAAACCTTCTGTCTTTAGTTTTTAAAAACATTCTTTGTCCTATAGCCTAAGGGCATTTTTAATCAGAGAGGTTTAAGACTCTTGCCATGAAAGAATGCTGTACATTTTATTGTGAATATGAGCTTTGAGGCTTGCATTTCAAAAATTTGTGTAAGAAATTAATCAGTTTTCTTCTGAACCATGTAGACTTTAAATATAGTTCCTTTACTTTTTTGGAAATGAAAGATGTTTACATTACTGTCAATTAAACAATCAATCCCATTGAGGGTGCAAAAAAAATTTTAGCCCCTTGACAAGAAGAAAAAAAAATCGTATTCCCTAAATAAATGTGGGTCAATAGGTTGCACTAGTCTAAACATTTAAGTCTAAAAAGATCCCCCCTGCCTTATCTGACTTTAGTAAAAGTTGTGTTCTAAATATTATAAAGGTATGGAAGAAAAAATGCCAAGACAAAGTCCTATTCATGAGTAAACTTCTTTTTCTTGACTTGCTATGCAATTTAAATACATTGTAAGATGCTTCCATTTTCTTGTGATTAAATGAAAAGTGGTTTAAAATAATATAGCAAGTCAATTGAAAAGTTGCTTTTGAATAAAACAGTAAAATAGGAATGCCAACTTTCTTTCCTCCTCTGTAACTTCATTAACATGGTTGTATAGACATTTGCATGTAAAATGTAGTTAACAAAAATTACACAGAAGTAAATTTAGTCCTTTAGTGCCTACCTCTATGGTGAAATCAGACCATTTGGCATAGTTTGAAGTCTTCCAAGAAGCCTGGTTTCCACCTGGAAAATAAATTACTAAATTTGAATGTGTTACTTATACTATGGTGAGTTGTCTATCTGTTACATTTTATTTTAGTGCATATACTAGAAATTGTATTTAGTGTTCTAAAATTGTCGTCTGTCAAGGTAGAGAATTGTAGTAATATAATTATACCCAGAAAAAAAGTGTTCTGACTTTAGATTATTTTGGTTTTGTTACAAATATGATGCATTTTTTAAAATTCAGAAGCTCATATGTTTAATTGTCAAATTTTGAGATTAATTTAGATTAGCTAGAACTGCTATACCAAAGTATATTTTGTGTGCATTTATTGAAATATAGATAATGCTTATTCATGGGTTTCAAGGTGACAGTACATAGTGGCAAGATTACAAGATTTGACTGTACTTTGCTTCACCTTTAAAGTTTACTTCATCTCAAAATTTTCTAAGGTTGATATATATAGAACATTCATTCAAGTCATGGTTACATTCTTACTTCATCAATATAACAACATTTTCAATCATAAATAACTTATTCCTTCTTAATTATGAGATCTATTTTAAAATTCTACATTCTGTGGCACACAATGAGATGGTTGGTGAGGCATTCATGGTCAAGAAAGACAGCATCCAGTTAAACTGTCAAGATAAAAACTGTTTTGATGACCACAAATGGTTTACCCATAGCAGAGATGGTAATGATGGTAACAGGATCAGGAAAGTTGCAATTGATTGTACATAGGGTCACTCTGAGTTCCATCAACTCAACAGTAGCTAACAACAACAACATCATGCACAAGGGAAGGAGAGGAAAGTGTGGGACCAGCAGTTTTTTATAAATTTACTACCACAGATAGTAAAGGGGTGAAACCATGTACCTAATTACTATGAAGTTTTTCTTTATCCCAATACTATACTTGTCTCCTAAAACAAAACAAAACAAAACAAAAAACACATACAACCTTTTTTTTCTGAAATATTTATTTTTAAAGTATGGTTGTGGAACTTCATATTCTCAAATCCATAAATTTTATAATTCACTACAATATACTTTAAATGTGTCTAATTTGAGTATTACAATAGCAAGGAGTTGGAAACAACCTAAATGCCCATCAACAAACGAATGGGTAGAGAAGCTGTGGTATATTCGCACAATGGAATACTATGCTG
>NW_006399753.1:33757363-33767374 GCF_000299155.1 Elephantulus edwardii | reverse complement strand
AATATAAAAGAAAGCCATAAAAAATGTGTTTAATTTTTTCCATTATAAAATAGTTTGTGAATACTGGTGAATATAGAGTCAATAGCACTTTCTATGGAAATGAGAAGAAGAAAAACTTTAGTCATATTTAAAAGTACTATCTTTGAGCAAGAGAGCCAGGTGACCTAGAGGGGTAGTAAGGAGATGCATTGCCATGCAAAGGCTGGTGATTCAAATCTACCAGCAGCTCTGTGAGAGAAAAATGGACCATCTCCTCCTGTGTGATTTATAGCCTCTGAATATTTTCCAGAAGGTCTTTGATGAGCAGTTCCTACTTGACAGCAATGAGAAAGGGAGACTTTTTTAACAACATGATGTTAAAATATTTTTTCCTTATATTAAATAAAAATTGCTTTTGTTTTTGAAGGCATTTGTTTGGGAAAATTAAAGAAGAGTCAGAATATTTCTTACCTAGTACATATTATTAACTCATTAGCTAAGATAAAAAAGGGGCCTTATTTTCAGAAAATCTTGTCTCTAAGACTGTTACTTGATTACTGGATTAATAGTCTAAGAACTGATGATTATAGAACAAAGTCATAATTTTCCAGATAAACTCTTATCTTGCTTTAAGTATATTAACATATTTCCTCATTCAATTGTAATAATTACTTCATAGGATCAGCATTAATGATTTTATTTTACTGATCATGCAAAGGATGTCACGTTGAAGTCATGCAGCAATTGAGTGGGTGAACTTATAGGTCTGTGAAACTCCCAATGTATATGCCCTTATTGTGTGGTGCTTTTACATCCTTATGTCTGAAGGACAGAAGCATAGAGGAGGTTAGGAAAACGCTCTTTCCCATCTTAAGATTTTATTTTTTTTTTCTTTACTAAATCCAAAAAAGCCAATGGAGTGAGTGATCCAAGAATTTAACAGAATAGTCAAGGAGGTTCATTTGACTAGCCAGTCTTTATATGACTAGAAACAAGATTTGCTTTGGCACATTCATCAAGACTCAGGCGATCTATACATCCATCCTCAGATTTAGCAATTCGAAGCAGTTAGCTACACGGACAGTTTTGTATGCATTGCTAAATGCAGACACAAAACTGCATTTGCAAAAAGAGGAAACCCAGTTTAACTAGGTTGCAAATTTGGCCCTAATTTAGCGTAGCATTTGTGATACATATAGGTTAGAGTGACATTTATATAATGGTGTGAAATATGAGAAAGTTCCAATGCTAGACACAAAGACTTTTAAAAATTGCTTTGCCTACTTTGGTTGGTTTAAGAAACAGGAGGAAGAATTTGGTTTTTCAAGTGATGGGAAGGCTTTAAGGATGTTGGAACACTGCTCGGTCCCCTGGGGTTCTGCCTGCTGTACAATTTTAAATGTCTTTTAGCTAAAAAATTGGCCAACAAGGGAAACAGAGATGAAATCTCTTCTTATCTGGAAAGTGAAAAGTTATAGGTGGCTAATATAATGCAATTGTGAATATCAAATGAATGGTCAGCTTTTGAAGTCAGAAAGCTTTAAACATTCCTCCTAGATAGTGTTTATATTTAACTGGAGAAACTTTAAATAATTTACCCTGAAAATTTTGTCCTTATACTCAGTTCTTAATGTACGTTTCAGTTTAAGAAATACAGTCAGAATGAACCTAGATGAATACACCATGCTTTATATAATAAACGCTGCAATCATGGTACCTGAAACTAGATCCATTTCTCCAATGAAAACCACTGGAGGGCAGTCTTTTCCCCTTTGGGAACAGCACCTGGTTTAAGATGGCTGTGTGATGTGTTGAAAAGGCGTTACCCTCTCCTGTTTACATGCGTTTCAGGTTGTCACTCATCGTCCTGCCAGTCAAAATTAGTAGTACCTAAACTCAAATCCAAAAGATGATTGTGCATGAGATTTGCTACTTGGAGATTCTAGACAGTTTTCTGTTAATTAGCCACTTGAGAATCATGCAAAGTTTATTTTGCTAACACAAATAAGAAGTGAAAAAAAGACAACATGGGCAAGTTTGGGTAGCTGCCTTGCCCTTGACAATTTGAATCATTTTCTTCTTATTAAATATATGTGGACATGTGTTGGTTTACTGAAACAAGTCAACATTAAAGAACCAAAGAAGACTTTTGTTAGAATATTATTTACTAAGAAGAATGATGATTTGCTGCATTAAGGATGGTATGTGGGACAATATTTAGAACATTTTTATTAAAACAAAATCTGTTGTGTATGGTAAGTTATAAAGTTGCACTTATTTGGGTTCCCATCCACTAAAAATTAAAGTAAGATTATATAATATAGTTCTAAAAGATTCACTTAATGTTACTTGAAGATGTAAAGAGGACATTGAATTCTTCTTAACTGTAATAATGATTTGTTTCAATTTTTAAAAAATTTAAACTATCGTGTATTTTTGCTCTATGAGTTTAACAAAAGATTGCTAATTTTACAAAATTAACATATAATTTTAGTGTAATGCTTTATTTGTTTGGGGGGTTTGGGTTTTGTGAGGTCTTTTTTTCAGTTCCTGGAAGATTACCCAGGGTTATTAACAGTACAAAGCAGCCAGGCACCTGAGGAAAACAATAACTTCTAATGTCCATATCATGATAACTTAAAGAAATGTGATTCTATAACAACTCTGGTTAGTACATGCTTATTGTAAAAACCACTAAAATTTTTTAAATAATAGGAAAATTATCCATAGCCCATCCATTTAGAGACTACCGCTTTTAACATTTGGAATATATCCTTACAGGATAGTTTTCTACACATGGATATAATTATGATATGTGACAATATTCATTTGTAAACTACTTTTTCCACTTAAACTATCACACAAATATTTTGTCCTGCCATTAAATATTCAACATAATTCTTCTGAATGACTAGATAGTATCCTATAGTGTAAATGCTGTATATCTAGATGGTTTCTAATTCTTCAGTATAAACAATATAAACAATACTATAACGAACATCTCTTTAGACAAATTGTTGTATGTGCTGTGGTAATTTCTTCTAGATATTTCCTCCCAAAAGGGAGACTTCAGCATTAAAATATTAAACAAGTTTTTATGAAGTATCTTCCAAAATGAAGGTATGACAATGCTCACTTTTCATTTTTACCAAGACTAAATGTTTTCAGATTTTTAACTCTCTTCAAATTGATATTTGGAAAAAAAATTTTCTTTTTCCTCTTTTAGTTTATGTTACTTTGGCTCTTTGGTTACTTAAAAATTATAATAGATTGCATATATTGTAAGAAGCCCCATGGCATGGTGTGTGAAAAGTGCTGGGCTGCTAACCAAAACGCCTGTGAAACCCAGCAGCTGCTTCGAGGGAGTAGGATGAGTGTTCTCCTCCCATAAAGATTTACAGCCTCAGAAGCCCAAAGAAGGGTTTGGTTGCTAATTGTTTTTTCTTTGGGGTGTTTATATTTTTAATTAACTCACAAAATCTCTTGATATAATGGTAACACCATAATAGATATATTTCACAAGCATGTTTTTCCAAGCTGATCATTAACATTTTTTATTATCAGGTTTTAAAAAAATTTTAAATTACTTTTCATTCAAAAATATTGCCATTAAATTTTTTTGAGGCTAAATAACAAGGGTAGATTTATTAGAAAGTTCTATCCCTAAAGGGACTGACTTTCCTCCTTGAACGAGATAAGGAGGAAAGGCAAATTTTAATTTTCATTAAAATTTCTAAGACTTTAAAAAATCGTCTTCACGGAAGGCCCCATAAATGTTCATCTATAGTTTCTTCTACATAGTTAATTACCTTCTTTTATGCTTTTGTTTTCAAATGTATTAATTTAATAGATACAGATTTTTAAATATTTTTTCAGAAATGTTCTGTTTCTACAATGCACACACACCCATGTGATTATAAACACATACTTTGGGATTTTTTTCTGACTTTTTTATATTATAAAAGGGATAATATTATACATACTGTTCTATGACTTGCCTTTTCCACTTAATATAACTTGGACACTTTTCCACAGTAAAACATATGTTCTTCAATGATTTTTTTTAACTTGATAAAGTGGTTCTGAAGTATATGAAAAAATAAGTAGGCAAACATTACAAAGAAAACTTTGAAAAATTATTAGTTGAGGTACTTGAGCTATCAAATGTAAAAGTGCATAATTAAAATAGTGTGATGAAAGTGGAGAACTTTGAAGCAGAAATTAATCTCGAGTTGACACAAGAAGAGAAAATCATTCAACTTCACTCAAAAGCCTTTTTAAATCAATTGTTGTTGTTACATACTGTCGAGTCTAATATTACTCGTAGTGGCCCTGTGGACAACAGTTCTGAACCCCGTCCCATCCTGCCCATCCTCACAATCTCTGACATATTTAAGTTCATTGCTGCAGTCACTGTGTCAATCCATCTGGTTGAAAGCGCAGGAAAGAAGTATGTAGTTCAATAAGTAGTGCAGGAACAATTGCTTAACAGGTCGGGGGTGGGGGGGAGAAGTAAATCCTCACTGTCTTCTGGACAAAAATGAAGCAATCTGCTTTCCTAAAGAAAGATTCAGAGTACTGGAAATCCTATGAGCCGTTTGGCTCTGTTCTATTGGGCAACTCTGCATCAGAATCAACTCGATGGCAGTGGGTGGGTTTTGACTTTTTCCATATAACAAAATAAAATAATAAGGGATTGATCAATTGTAAGAAAGTGAAATTTTTACTTCTTATTCTTGTTGTTATGTGCTACAGAGTCCAAACCAACTCGCCCTCAGCGTTTTTCAGAAGCTGTGAACAGCTCAAGAGGATTCGAACCGCTTTGCAATGTCCCTGTAACTCTACGTACTAGGCCACTAGAGCGCTTTTGTTCTATATAGTCTTTTTACGCAGTCTGCATTTTTTTATCACAAGCAAGCATTATTTTTACAATTAAAAATATTTTTCAACAAATTAAAAAAATTATTTACAATGAAATAATTATTTTTTATCACTATTTTTTTATAATTAAGTAACTCCTCTGGAGAATTTACCTGTGGGTGGGAGGTTGGAGGGTGGCCAACCAGCTAGTAACGATATTTTTCATTTAACATCATCTGTATGTCCTGGAACTCTCACAAGAAGCCCATATTAAAAATGGAAATATGTGAATGTAAGCAAATTTTTTTAATATCTGAAATTTTCAACAGAATTACATTAATTTTACAAATTAATTAGGATAGTCATTTAATATTGTCATTTTCTCATATAAGAACACTCAAAATATCTTTCATTAAATGTTACCTTTCATTATATGGCTCCTACATAATTTGCATTGTTTATTAAACCAAGATTTTAAATATTAACAGTTATACATAGAGATACAGATGCTGTTTAATAAAGAAATTTCACTTCATTTAAAACAATTTTCTAATTACATTTTTCTAAATATTGAGGGAAATGGTTGATTTTTGTTGTTTACTGTAGAGCAGGAACCGACCCATAGCTGACTTTTCAGTGGCTTCTAATTGCACTGGAGGAGACTGCCCATCTGTCTCCTGAAGATTTGCTGGTGGCCTCGAGCGCTTGCCTTCGGCTTTGCAGCACAACTTCTTGCCACTAAGGCATCAGAGTTTGTTTGTTTATCTATCTATCTATCTATCTATCTATCTATCTATCTATCTATCTTTAACATTAAATCTTTAAGTAGTCAGTCCAAGTTACTAATTTCAAATTCAGACTAAAATTACTGATTTTCATAGAAATATTCTAAATTCAGTCAGTATAACTGCTTTATTTATATTTTTTAAATGTTGCTTAAGAAAATAGCTATTCTGGTGAGTCTGGTGGCCTAGTGGCAAGAAGCAGCACTGCAATCTCAGAGGTGCGTGGTTCGAATCCACCAGATGCTCTGCTGAAGAAGGAGGGACAATCTCCTCTTGCACCAGTCAGAACTGACATTATACACACAAAAAAAATAGTAAAAAAAATGAAAATAAAGAAAAGAAATAAAAGAAAATAGCTATCCTAGAATATAGTATCTATTCTATACCATAAAGAGTAGAATGTGATCAATGTCATTTTCTGAAAACAAATGCAAAAGAGTAATGAACAAAAAGAATCATTTCTATAGATAAAAATAATTTATGAATACCTAGAGATGCTCTATTCTGAGTCCTCTGTAATATTTTTCATATTTGCAGAAGATACTGATGTATCTGTGTGTGTAAAAAGAGCAGAAAACAGGACATGGGGACGGACACAGGGCCATGAATGTCTTTCTGAATTGGTAGTACAATTCCTTACCACTAGGCCACCAGAACTCCCTTTGAATGTCTTTCTGAAACGGCCAGAGGGAGTGAGAATAACACAGCCCCTCACCACCCCAGAGCAGAGAACAGATAAAGAGCCATAGCCCAGCCCCATGGTGCCTCTAGAGACACACCAGCAACACCAGGTTTGCTTATTCCTTGTTGACTCACAGACTACACCCAGCTGTGGTACCAAGAGAAATAGGTTGGGGAGTGAGAGAGGCCAAAAAATATCACAAAGTACAAGTCCAGGTTTAGTCCAGCAGTTCCAGGCTGATTAACAGCAAAACACAATTCCTTAATTAGTAGAAGTCCTGGTTTCAGTCCAATAGTCGAATTCCAATTATCCAGCAAGGTTTGCCTCAGAGCAGTCATCAGTCAGCTTCTCCTTCAATCTTCCAGCAAATAATAGCAAGACCTTTAACTGGGGCCTGTATCTCAGGAGTCCTCTGGTAACACCTTGCCACAATTTCGCTACAGCAATGCTACAGTCTCTCCACCATAATCACCAGGGTCTCACCACAAGGGTCTTGCTCTCACCAGTGTCTTGCTCCAACCTTCCTCAAGTCTTGCCCAGTGTGGAAAGCACTGTCTCTCTCATTCTAGTTCCTTGTCTATTGATTTGTAAGACCAGGTGTCTGTAGTTAAGGTAGCTGGAGACCAGAGGGGGCTAAGGCAATGGCTAAAAAAGCCAACTTTAAGCTAATATTATAGTATGTATATATTTTTTTCTTGTCAAATAGGAGAAAGCTTTATTACTATTATTCCTGACTATAAATATATAATATTTTCATTGTAAAGATCATGCAAACATTATAAAATATTTGTCTTATATGAAGTTAAGCCATAAATCTATAACCTATTACATGATTATTAATAGTATTTTACTAATCCTTCAAGAATTCATTATATTTATATATGCTTCATATGTTTATAAAAACAAGACCATACTGTACATACTGCCATGTAGTCTTTTTTAAAAAATCATATCCTTCAATGTCCATTTATAGGGATCTTCACATTCTTAATGGATAAATATTAAAAGTATATATTGTTTTCTAGATGCTCTATAGTTTATTTGTAACTTGTGGTTGCTGTGAGGCTGAACACTGTGACACTGATGTGTCAAATGTGATAATGGTTACTTATGGTGGACAGTGTTTTTGGTGGAGCTTCCCGGTTAAAACAAGCTTGGAAGGAGGAGTGGCATCCACTTCCATAATAGCTTGCCTCCGGAAACCCTAAGAACCTGGAGAGAGGATGAAAGGCACCCAACCATTTTAATATATATACCTAAACTGTCCTCCAAAGTGATAATACAAAGTGATATACTCTCAAATTAATAAAACATTAAGTGCTAACCTTAGTTTTTTAATCTTTTAAAATCTGATAGGTGGAAAATGGTATTTTTTTTTCATTTCCTGTATTTGATTGCTAGTCGTTTAATTATGTTTTCATGTCTTTATGATTTATCCTGTTTTCTGTTTGTGAATTAACATTTTTCTCATGTGCTATTTTTCCTGTGGAGTGTACAACTTACTGTTGTTGCTTGTAAGTACTCTTTAAAGATTAAAATAAGTAATAATTTGCTTTGATATGTATATTTCTTTCCATCTTGTTAGTAGCATTTTTACTATACAAAGTTCTTACATAATCACATTTACAACTATCATCCTGCTTAATGTTTTTGATGCAACTCTTAGAAAGACATTCTCTGGGGTAATATTGTTGTTACGTGCCATTGAGTTGGAACTGACTCCCGGCTGACCCTCAGGTTTTCAGAGGCATTAAACAGCAAGGGAGGAGATTACCCATTTTTCTACTGTGGAGCATCTGGTCAATTCAAACAACATTCTTTGAGATAGCAGCACAAGTCCTTTCTATGAGGCCACCAGAGCTCCCGGTGGTAGTAATAGTAAGAAAAACTTCTCCTGTGTTTTCCGTATTTAATAATTTCCTATTTTGCACTTAAATATTTAACCTACCTATGGGTTTGCTTGTTTGTTTTATTTGGTTATGGTCAGCGTCTTAATCATATTTCCCCCAAACAGTTAGTTAATGCTCCCTTATAGTTTATCACTAATTATTATTATTTTCTCCACATGGGACTTTGGTGGCCTAGTGGATAAGGAGATGTGTTGTCAATCCAAAGGCAAGTATCTCAAATCCACTAGTTGCTCTGTGGAAGACGGCCAATCTCTTACCATGCTGATTTTCACCCTTTGAGACCCATTGGAGAATCAAGCATAAGTTGTTTCTGACTTCAAAATAAACTAAATAAACTCTAGCACACAACAATAAATTCAATTGCTTCCTATGCATCTATGTGAAAGTTAGAAAATTAATAAGAAAGACCAAAGAAAAATTGATGCCTTTGAGTTGTGGGGAGAAAAGTACTGAATATCTTACTGACTGCCAAAAGAACAAACAAGTCTGTCTTAGAGGAAAGACAACCCTTGAAAATTGGCTTTTCTAGCCATTGCATTAGTCCCTGTTTGGGGTGGGATGATCTCCAGCTATTTTAACTGTAAATACATGGTCTTACAAATCATCATCAGCTATGAGACCAATATAAAAGAGTGCTTTTCACATTGTGAGAGAAGCCGGTGGTGGTGGTGGTAGTGGTGGTGGAGGGGAAGGAGGAGAAGAGAATTGAAGAAACTGTTGCACTGTTATGAAAAGACTGGCAAGGTGTAACCAGAAGAACCCTGGAGATAAGGCCACAGTTAAGAGATTTTGCTTGCTGGATGATTGAAGGAGTTGACTTCTAACTCCTCTGAGATAAAGTTTACTGGATGACTGAGGAAAACTGGAGGCTTTTTGCATATGTGATGCTGAACTCAATCTAGACTTGAACTAGTTGCCTGAGAAGCTGTCTTTCACTAATTGAGGAATTGTGCCTTGTCATTAATCTGGCTTGGGATGGCTGTACTAAACCTGGACTTGCACTGTGTGATATTCTTTGCCTCTTGTACTCTCCAACCTCTTTCCCTATTAAACTCCACAACTGGAAGTGAAGTCTGTGAGTCTTGCAACAAACATCGGACCCAATGGTTGGTAGAAAAACATTTTAGGAGCATGGGGAGTGGCATGTCTGACCGTGTAGTTTTTTGTTTAGTACTATGGATAATATTGATGGGAACAGTTCCCCTTTAGGAAGCAGTTAGACATAAAATACCACAATGGCTAGAAAAGCCAATTTTTAAGGTTTCTGACACTTTGTTAGTCAACTTGGTGATACCTACCAAGAAGACATTTTTACATATATTTTATTCAAGTTTCAGATTTTACATTATGCCCCAATGGTTTATATTAGCAGTGTGTTTCTGAGGATCTTAGTCAGATTTTTCTACACTTGATCTTAGCCAAAAGGCCGGGAAGCGATTGGTCAGATTTTTCTAATAGTATTGTATAACATAGTCTTCTTCTCAGAGTCAGCCACCGTTGTGATCCACACAGTCAAATGCCTTTGAGTAGTCAATGAAACACAGGTGGACATTCCTCGGGTACTCTCTGCATTCAGCCAAGATCCATCTAACATTAGCTATAATATCCCTGGTGCTACAACCTCTTTTAACCCAGCCTGCACTTCTGATAGTTCTTTGTTGATGCTCTGTTCCAAACATTTTTGGATAATTTTCAGCAAATCTTATTTGTATGTGATATAAGGTATATTGTTCAATAATTTCTACACTCTGTCAGGTCACCTTTCTTTGGAATGGGTACAAATATAGATTTCTTC
>NW_006399753.1:33752731-33756254 GCF_000299155.1 Elephantulus edwardii | reverse complement strand
GAGTGTTGAATATACCGTGGTTTGTTAGGAGAACAAACAGGTTCATCCTGGAGAGGGTAAAACCAGACTGCTGCTTGGAGGCAAGGATTCTGAGGCTTTGTCTTACATACTTTGGGCGTGTTGCAATGAGGGACCAGTCCTTGAAGAGGGACATCATGCTTGGAAGGGTGGATTGTTTCAGTGACTGGGATAATGAGGGTAGATGTGTCAGAGACAATAAAGTTGGCATAGTATAGAGCAGGTTTCAGGGCTAATGTACATAAGGTCACAATGAGTCACAAGTGACTCAATGGCACATAACAGCAGCAACAACAACAAAAACTATATAACACTTTCTCCAAAAGTCAGTAGCTTACAATCACACACATATTACTCTTTCTTGATTCTCTGGATAAGATGTGACTTCTCAGTGTTCTGTGGGACACAAACGATATTGCTTGTGGCTACACATCGGGTTTGTTACTGTTCTACCTGTCTTTCTTTCCAAGCTGAAGTAATACCTCCTTAAAACCCATTCTCCTAATGATGGATGGCAGTAGGGCAAAAGAGTTGGAAAAAACTTGTTACACAAATCTTAAGGCAGCACATCCTCATTTCTACGCATTCCGTTGTTGGGGAGAAGGGTAGTGGGGAATCATGTAGACATACTTAAAGTGAAAGGAGAAGAAAGTAGATTGCATCCACTAAGAAGTCGTTATTAATGACTGGGGAAGAATTATAATTCCAAACCACTATCAAGAAAACTGGGCTAGTTTTATGTTCTAAGACCCAGATTCTTCAGTACCAAAAAGTGTTCTGAAGACTCAATAAGATAGATAATACCAAATACAGTGTACCTAGTACATAAGTTTCTTTTATACAGATGGTACAACCTTGCTTGCTGAAAGTGAGGATGACTTGAAGTGCTTGCTGCAGAAGATCAAGGATTACAGCTTTCAATATTGCATTTCAACATCAAGAAAACAAAAATTCTCACTACTGTTTCAATAGGCAACATCATAATAGATGGGAAAAGGGCCTCTTACTTGCATCCACAATCCAATATCAATGAATTCTTACCTGGATCCACAATCAATACACTTGGTATCAGCAGTTAAGGGATTGGGAGGTATATCACACTGGGAAAGTCTGTCTGTAGTCAAGGACCTCTCCAAATTACTGCAGAGCAATAAATGTAAATTTGGGGACTAAGGAGTGCTTGATCCAGGCCTTTAAATCACTTGCTATCCATCTCAGAGCCAGATAATGAATAATAGAAGAAGAATTTATAGTTTTTAGTTGTAGTATTGGAGAAGACTACTGAATATTCTCTGGACTGCCAAAAGAACAAATAAATATGTCTTGGAAAATGTGTAGCCAGAGTGCTCCTTGGAGACAAATATGATAAAACTTTGCCTCAGATATTATGGATATGTTTCTAGATGAGGCTATTCCTTGAAGAAGGACATCATGTTTGGAAAAGTAGAGGGACAGTGAAAGAGAAGATCCTCAACCAGATAGATTGACACAGTGATTGCAGCAAAGGGCTCAAGTATGTTAGATACTGTGAGGAGGGCACAGGATAAGACAGGGTTCAGATCTACTGTTTATAGGACTACTATGAGTTGCCTTGATGACACCTAACAAACAACACCAAAACTCTGGTAGCCTAGTGGTGAGAAGCTATACTGCAATCCCAAATGCACATGGTTCAAATCCACCAGTTGCTCTGAAGAAAGCTGGACAATCTTCTCTCAGGAGAATTACTGCCTTTGAAAGCCCGCTAGTGGGCCAGATATAAGTCAGTTCCAACTCAATGTCACAACAAAACAACAACAGCACATAGCTCGTTGCACTGTCAGCCCAAAGACATGTGGTTCAAGTCTATTAACTGATCCATGGGAGAAAGATAGGCAATCTCCTGTGACATTAACTGCCTCTGAAAAACTGCCATAGGGTCATCTATGAGTCAGTTCTGACTCAATAGTACATTACAAGAGTAAGAGCACATAGTAGTTTAATAGATATGTGTCTGTCTTTTCACTGTATTACACTTGCATTATGATAGCTTTGCAAGACTTTTTATTTTTATATTTGGGAAGGCAAATTAGTTCCTATCACGATCTTTTAAACTCTTTTAAAGAATTTTCCTAATTATCCTCTACCATTTTCCCCCAGAAGAATATATAGTGTTGTTTTGTGGGTTTTTTTATTCCATCATACATGTTCATCTCATTCATAACTGAGGGAATTTCTTCTCAATCATACTCCTTTCAGATGAGGAGTAAGTTATTTGAGAAGGAAGTGGAAGTACTAGTTTTGGAAGTCATAATCAACAAGTTTTCCATGTTCTCGAAAAAGTGAAAACTATACTGATTTCAATTTATATTAGACAAATTGAGCTAGTTAGTATCCTGATAAAATAAACTAAAATTCAAATTAAGTTATGAAAAGGAAAAAAATAAGAATCTCTAAAAAAAAAGTGAAGCATTCTCATTATCATTCAATGCAAACATTAGGTCCTTGAGTAACTGCAGCAAAAAACACGAGAAAAAAACAACATCAAGGCTTATCTACAGAGGACATCTAGTCACGACTTTTTATGATTCTACATCATGTATTAATTGCGGTTTTATCTGAACACCTTCCTGTTTTAAAGAACTTGGAGAAATTTATGAAAATTGAGAAAATAGAAAAATAGCTAAGGAGATCTAATTTAAGCCTTTGCAGAAGGTAAAGGAATTGACATTAAAGGCTACGATGTGACTTGATTAATGTTCAGTTATAAGATTCATTATTAAGAAGATTCTGAGCAGTGACTCTCTATATCCAAACAAGAAAAAAAAACCTACTAAAACACATTTTTAAGTGATTATAAGGAATTATAGTCTATTATTTAGGTCAAGGAAATACTGCAGCTAACTACCAAGAGAGTTTAAATTGTTAATTCTGGTAAGAGAATGACAATTCTGAAAAGAGAAACTTACTAAAATTTCCATATCATAAGTAGACACCGTTTGGCTAAAACTGTCATTTGAAAGTCGTTGATAGACCAGATGAACTGGCCTAACACTGTTAGCCTATGAATTTGGGTTTCTGAAGCTGTGAATCTCAGGGGAGGAGACTGACCATCTTTCTTCTTCAAGCTGTTGATGGAGTCAAATGACTAGAGATGGATTAAAGGACTACAGTACCAGAGATCCCTTAATAATCTACTAACAGTTATTAAGCCAGTATTAGTATGTAATTTGACATATTTCAGCTAACAGATGCTGTCCTGGATGTGCTCACCAAGTTGTGCCAAGAACTCTGGAGACCAACCACTTGGCCATCCGACTGGAAGAGATCTATCTATCTTTGTTCCCATCCCAAAGAAAGGTGACCCATCAGAGTGTGCAAACTACAGAATAATCTCATTGATTTCACATGCAAGCAAGATTCTACAGAAGATTTTCCAAAAATGACTGGAACAGCACATCAGCAGAGAACTGCCAGAAGTCCAGGCTAAGTTTAGAAGGGGTCGTGGTACTAGGGATATTGTAGC
>NW_006399753.1:33750097-33751631 GCF_000299155.1 Elephantulus edwardii | reverse complement strand
AACAACAATGTATCTGACAGTAATGAAAATTCTGTAGTATGGGGGGAAAGTCCCCTGTCATTGAATCAATTCCACCTCACAGTGATCCTGTAGAACAGCATAGAACTGTCCAGTAGGGCTTTCCGGTGACCTGCTAATCTATATAAAAACAGACTGTCTCATCTTTTTCCCGTGGAGCACCTGGAGGGTTTGAACCCACAGACTTTTGGTAAGCAGTATTTTAGCCACTGTGCAGCAATCCCATAGACATACATATTTATAGACATAGATATGGAGCTGTGGTAGTGACAATCCAAAGACAGATGGTTCAAATCCACCAGCTGCTCTGTGGGAGAAAAATGGGCAATCTCTTCCCATGGTATTCACAACGTCTGATAACCTGCTGGAGGATCAGCTATGAGTTAGTTCTGATTCAACTGCACATAACAACAACAATTATATAAAGGTACACACATACACATTGTTATATATACATGTGTTTACAGGAAGCTCTGGTGGACTACTGGGTAAGGAAGAAGTTGAGCTTCCAGCTGAACTAATTATGACAATGGCAATGAGTTGAATTGTTGATATATGTGTGTGTGTGTGTGTGTGTGTGTGTGTGTACACACACACATGTATACATAACAATATTTTTAAAAAAATGTAACCCTGAGCCTTGCCTAGGGTTTATGTCTGCTCAAAGGCATTGGCTTAAAATCTCGCAGGACCTGAGGGCCTGTGGCCCTTGGATGAAACGGATTCATTTTCAAATGAATATTCCTTGAATGACACAGCAATCTTTTGTCTATTTGCTGAACGGAACAATTTGGTGTTGCTGTGATGCTGCTCACTGTTCCATAGTCTTGTCAAATACCATAATGTTTACCTATTAGGTACAATGTTTGTACATTATATACAGTGTGTGGATGAGCTTACAGATTGATTTATGCTTGCAAGCAGTAGTGGCATCCACGGCCTGAAACTAAATGCCTCTGGAAACTCTACAAAAATCTCTAAACTCTACAAACTCTCTAAATGTACAGAAATGACGGTAGTTATAAGACAGAGTTCTGGACAGAAATGATGTTACCATAGAACAGAGTTTAGATCTTGTGTGCAAAACTTACTCTCGGCTGTATATTCGATGTGACAACACTTAGTCACTGCTAAGTGAAACTAGGGCTGTTATATCTTGAGGAGCACTCTTCCACTTTGTACATCACTCAGGTGTCCATCAACAAACGAATGGATAGAGAAGCTGTGGTATTTTCACACAATGGAATACTATGCTGCATTGAAAAACAAGGAGCTTGTGCAATATTATTCAAAATGGGTAATCCTGGAGGACATTATGCTGACAGAAATATCTCAGTCACAAAAGGACAAATACTGCATGGTGCCACTGCTGTAAAATGGGACTGATATCAGGGTTGGGGTAAGACTGAGAAAAACTGGATAAATTGTGTATACTACATTGAAACAGATGAGGGAAAGAATAATTTAAAAGCGATGTATGATAGGGTATTATGGTTATCACAAGAGTCCAGAATTA
>NW_006399753.1:33731439-33736179 GCF_000299155.1 Elephantulus edwardii | reverse complement strand
GTCTCCAAAGTACTGAAGGGCAATGGTGTCTCTCTGGAGACTAAGGTGCATCTGATACAGGTCATGGTCTTCCCAATCACTTGTTATGCATCAGAGAGTTGGATAATGACCAAGGAGGATAGAAGGAGAATTGATACCTTTGAGCTGTGGTTTTGGCGAAGAGTTTGGAGAATACCATGGACTGCTAGGAAAATAGATTTGTCCTGGAAAGGGTTAAACCAGGTGGCTCCTTGGAGGCAAGGATTCTGAGGCTTCGTCTATCATTCCTGATAACATGTGCAAAAAGTAGCATAATCCTAAAAAAGCTTTTGAATGAGCAATTATATCCTATTTTAGCATTCTTTTTGATTATTTTATGTAGAATAACATCTGTCTGGTTTAATGTTTTTCTTTAAGTACATTTTATGTTGCTTTAATCCCACCATATATTAATACTTATTTACCATAATGTATTATTTACTATTTGCACACCTCATATATGTTATTTATTGCAAAGGCTAAGGTTTGTCCATGTCCTTGTAATCTACGTGTAAGAACTACCAGAAAACACTACTTGTTTCCTTGTCATTTCTTATTTTCTATCTACATATTGTGTGCAGTTTCATACAATCCATATCCTAGTTATAAAATTATTTCCTGTATGTACCAATTTTCTCTTAAATTATGAAAAAAGGATGAAAATAATGTTAACAGAAAAACTGCCTTTCAAAGGAAAAACAAATTAAATGTAACAAATACTTAAGTTTACTTAGTGAAAGTAATCTCATACCCAAATTTTAGCTATAGATATTTATTTCCCCTTATGAAAATTCTGAATACCTAAAACCAGTCTTTCAGTATTTTTTCTGATGCTTAAGTGAATTTGGAAAAGCTTTTCCTTGGAAAGAGTAAAATCTTTAATGATTTAGGCCCCAGGTTCTCTTGTTCAATGATATTTTGAGTTGACTTTTAATATAAGACAATAAAGAAGAAAATGCAGGCATCTGCCACATTTTGCTTCTGCAGAAGCTAATCTGGTCAGAAAAACTACAAATCAAATAATGGTTTTCTAAAACTTTTTTTTTAAATGAAAAGGCATTATGCTAATAAGATGGAATAAAATCTGACAATTGTTATCCCCTTCTGCTCTAACTATTCAAATTCAGAAATAGCCACCCAATTTCCCAGAAAGGGGAATTTTTAAACTAAACATGTAAAAAATAAAGCTGTTTCTGTATATTTTTATAATAGCATTTCAAAGAGGAAAAAAGGCAGGTAAAAAACTTAAAACCAGATAATACACTAAGAAATAGCATGTCTTTTTTCTTTTTCTTTGTTTTTAGTAATTTACAGTATTTCCTTCATTGTTTAAATCTTCTTCCCTTTTTCTTTAGAAGAGCTTTGTTTCTAAAGCCAAGAGAAAATATTGTTGCAGACAAAGTAAGAAAAGACAAGTTAATAACGTGGAATAATATGGAAAATCCTACTGAGGTTTCAACAGTGGTTGAGGACATTTGTCTCTCCCTTACAGCCTGTTTTCTCATCTTGCACTATCTCCTCTTCTGCTTCTTTTTTTAAATATCAATTCACCCCAAAGAAACCACCCAAGCAGATATATGCACACACATGTTTATCACAGCTTTTTTCACAACAGTGAAGAGTTGGAAACAACCTAAGTGTCCATCAAAAACGAATAGATAGAGAAGCTCTCATTCCACACAATGGAATACTGTACAGCATTGAAAAACAAGGAACTCATGAAGTATGATACAAAATGGATGACCCTGGAGGACATTATGCTGAGTGAAATATCTCAAATGTCACAAAAGAACAAATACTGCATAGTGCCACTGTTATAAAATGGGTCTGACATGGGGGTTGGGGGGAGATTGAGAAAGATAGGATGAATTATGTATACTGCATTGAAACAGATGAGGAAGAGAACTGTTTAAAAGGGATATATGATTAGGTATTATTGTCATCAGAGGTCTCCCGAACGAAGTTTGCATAGTGGAGTGGACTTGGGGGGAGGGATTTTATAACAATGAAATAATTTTTCTTTCGCTTTTCAAAGAGAAGAGCAAACTGGGGGAAAGGAGTGGGCAGAGAGAAAAGTGCAACTATGAATGAACGGAAATCCAAAGCCTCTGTAAATTTTCATTACAATTAATAATAAAAAAGAAAAAAAATCACTTTAGTTTTTATTAACCACCACCAGAGTAACAACGATTTAGGAAGACATTATAGCTTTCATTCACGTTTTTTGTTGTTATTGTTAAGTTCCATCAAGTTGAGTCTGACTCATAGGAACCCTATGAACGAAAAGTCTGAAGCCTGTCCTATCCTGTGACATTCTCACACTTCCTGACACATTAGAGTCCACTGCAGCAGTCACCATGTCAATCTTTCTGGTTGAGGGGCATTCCTCTCTTTCGTTGACCCTCTACCTTTCTGCATGCACGTCTTCTAGGGATAGTCCTTCCTAACAACATGCCCCAAATATGTGAGGTTGAAGCTTCATCATCTTTGCCTCCAAAGAGCACTCTAACTGCATCCTCTCTAAGACATGGTTTGTTGTTTCTTTGTTTTTGGGTGGGATGTTCATGCTCCTCTCCAACACCACAGCTCAAAGTCATTAATTTTTCTTCTGCCATCCTTATTCATTGTGCAGCTCTCAGATGCATAGTGAGTGATCAGAAAGACCATGACCTGAATCAGACACACCCTAGTCCTCAAAATGACATCATTGTTCCTCTTCTGCTCTATTCAAATTCAGAAATAGTCACCTAATTTTTCAGAAAAGGGAATTTTTAACTTAAACATGTAAAAAATAAAGCTGTTTCTATATATTTTTTTATAATAGCATTCCAAAGAGGGGGGAAATGTAGGCAAAACCGTTAAAGCAAGATTGAAATATAATTAAAAGAATTTAAATATAATTTGGAGAGGTCTTTAAATGCAGTTTCCCAGTGCAATACGGATCCTGATTTCCTGACTGCTGGTATCAAGGGTGTTAATTGTGGATTCAAGTAAGATGAAGTTGTAGACAGTTTCAACCTTTTCTTCATCCATCATGATGTTGCCTATCAGTCCAGTGGTAAGAATCTTTTTTTCTTGACATTGAAATGCAATCTATACTGAAAGCTGTATTCTTTGATCTTCTGCAACAAGTACTTCAAGTCTTCCTAACTCTCAGCAAGCAAAGTTGTATCATCTGCATAATGCAGGTTCTTGATGACTCTCCCTCCAATCTTGATGCCACATCCTTCTTCATAGATTCTCAAATAATTTGCTCAGCAAACAGATTGAATTGGTATGGAGAAAGAATACAACCCTGATTCACTCTCTTCTCATTTTAAACCAGGAAGTGTTCCCTGCGCTGTTCGCAAAACAGCTTCCTGGACTAAGTATAGGTTTCATAGGAGCACAATTAAGTGTTCTGGGATTCCCTTTCTTCTCAATGTTAGCCATAACTTGGTATAATCCACAAAGTCAAATGCCTTTGCATAGTCAAGAAAGCATAATGAGACATTCTTGTGGCATTCTTTATTTTTAGCCAGGATTCATCTGACATCAGCACTAATGTTCCTGGTGCCATGGCCTCTTCTAAATCCTGCCCAACCTTCTGGCGATTCCCTATCTATGTCCTGTTCTAGCCAATTTTTAATGTATTTTGCTTCCATGTGTTATTAATGATATTATTCAACAGTTTCCATATTCTATTGGATCACCTTTCTTGGAAATAGGAACAGATATGGACCTCTTCCATTCCATTGGCCAGGAAGTTGTCCTCCATATTTCTTGGCATAGACTGGTGAACGCATCTAGGGCTGCATCTGTAAACTGAAACAAGTCAGTTTGTACCCCATTGATTCTTAGCGCCTTATTTTTTTGGCCAATGCCTGCAATACGTTTCCACCTTCTCCTTCATTACAACTGGCTCCTGCTCATCTGGTACTTTCTGAAGTTTTTCAGTTTCAGCCAGTTCTTTTTGGTACAGTGATTCTGTGTATTTCTGCATCTTCATTTAAATGCTTTCTCAGTCATTCATTCAGTCTATTCCCCATAACATCTTTCAATATTGCAACGCCAAGCTTAAATTTATTTTCCAGTTCTCTCAACTTGAAAAGCACATAGTGATTTCTTCCCTTTTTATTCTCCAATTCCAACTCTCTGTACATTCCATTTCAATACTTTGTTTTGTCTTCTCAAGCTGCCCTTTGAAATCTTCTGTTCTGCTGTTTTACTTCAGCAAGTTTCCCCTTTGTTTCAGCTTCTTGACACTTTAGTGCATTTTTTTAGAGTCTCTTCTGACATCCATTTCAGTTTTTCCTTTCTTTCTGTCTTTGTAATCACCTTTTGCTCTCGTCACAGATGATGACATAGTCTGTTCTTCAATCATTTGTGTCCAATGCTTCAAACCTATTTTTAAAATGATCTTGAAATTCAGATGGAATAGATTCAAGATCATAACTTGGTTCTCACGGATTTATTTTCATTTTCTTTGGGCTCCATTTGAATTTCTACATGAGTAATTGATAGTCTCGCCCATCTGATATTGAGCTTCTCTAAAGATTCCTTCCACAGATATAGTCAATCTGATTCCTATGCATTCCATCATGTGAGGTCCATTTGTAAAGTTGCCATTTGTGTCTTTGCAAAAAGGTATTTGCAATGAATAATTGAAAATACAAAATTCAATCATTCTATTTCCAGCCTCATTTCTATCACCGAGCTCATATTTTCCAACTACAATTTTTT
>NW_006399753.1:33717764-33730954 GCF_000299155.1 Elephantulus edwardii | reverse complement strand
TATCACTACTACTATTACTATCTGTGTTCCTCTACTCTTCATAAGAAGACATAAAATAATCTTGATATTAATTCCCTTAAAGTAAACTAATATGCATGAGTTATTCCAGACACTTATTTGTAAGTTTGCTTATTATGTAGCTACTGGGATAATTGGGATGGGAGTGTCAGAGACAGTGAGATTGACACAGGACAGAGCAGAGTTTAGGGCTGTTGTACATAGGGTGGCTATGAGTCGCAGGCGACTCAACGGCACATAACAACAACAACATTATATATAGAATTCTGGAAGTACTTTCTAGTGTGTTTTGTTGGTCTGAAGCTACCAGAAAGATAAGCAGTCTCATTAAGATTTATAGCATCAGAAACTGATATTGCTAACCAAAAGATTCAAAACCACCAACCAATAAAACACTCTGCAGGAGAATGATAGGCTGTCACCTCTCATAAAATTTATAGCTTCAGAAACTGATCAATAGAAGGATCCTAAGTCAGAACTGACTCACCAGAAGTGTGTTGCTACATAGACCATTGCAGATAAATATATGTAAATGGAGAGGACCAGGTGGCCAATTCTGTATTAACCAAAGATGGCTCCTAAGAAAAGAAGATTCCACTGTCACAGTTACGGCATCAATCTATATCATCTGGGGTCTTCCTCGCCTGTGCTGTCTCATCAGCTTTCCAAGCATGCTGTCGTTCTCCAAGGACCAGTCTTTCCTGATCATGTGCCCAAACTATGTGAGATGGAGCTTCAAAATCCTACTCTTCATGGAGAAATTTGGTTTCACCCTCTTCAAGACAGACCTATTTGTTTTCTTGGTGGTCCATGGTATATTCAAGAGTCTTCTCTAGCACCACAACATGTATTCTTTTTCTGTCATCTTTAATCATTGTCTAGGCTTCTGACGCATAGCATGTAATTGTGAAGACCATGGTCTGGATTAGGTGCCCCTTAGTCTCTAGACTAACATTGTTGCTTTTCAATACTCTGGGGAGAGGCCCCTGACAGCAGATTTTCCCAATGCAATTCGTCTTTTGATTTCCTGACTGCTGGTGTTAGGAGTGTTGATTGTGGAGCTGAAAAAGCTGTACATATCAGGCTGCTAACGAAAAAGTCAGGTCCACCAGCTGCTTCATGGGAGGAAGATGGACAGTGTCCTCTCATAAATATTTATAGCTTTGGAAACCTGATGGAATGTTGTTGAGTGAGAATTGACTTGATGGCAGTGGGTTTTTGGTGTATTGACCTTAAGATGAAAAACTGCAGCTTTTATGTCTTTCTTGGAGTTTTGCTTCAAATTGAATTTTGATGAACCAGAAATAACTTCATATATGTAGAAGAAATATTTCCTTTCACTTTCCATTTCTGTAACATAGTCTAGTGACTGGCTTCTGCTGCAGAACTATTTTTTACATAAGTGTAAAGAATACACATTGAAAGCAATGTCTATATTGTCAGCAGGAATGGAAACAGTAAATTAACTTTAGTAGACATATCACTAGTCCTCATGACACCTTCCCTGAAAACAGCCAAAGCCAGAAGATCTGCTTCTTATTACTGAATACTTCCCATTTAGTCTTCTAGGATGATAAAAAAGGAATTAAAATATTTTATAAATATGAAGGAATAAATGAGACCATAATCTGATCTAATCAGTTACTGTATGTTTCCATAAAAAAATGGGGCTGCAGTGAATCTGTCCTCAAGGTTTTGCTTCTTGTCTTTGGTAGGGTGAATTGGGATATCCTTCCAGACAGTATTTTTGTACATAAGAAACTTCCATGGTACTTTATAATCCAAACTGTCTTGAAGATTGCATCTAACACAACTTCGATGAAACATGTATTATCTACTTGTTATAAAATGGCAAAGTTATTTTTTTTTTTTTTTGTTCAACAGCAAAGTGGTGAAAAGTGTTGGGTCATGTTTGAAGCTTCATTTCTAATGTGAGTAAACGGGCAAAATTGAATCTTGGTTAAGATTTTCTTGGTTGAAGTGACTATTAATAAAACAAGAGATGTGACTTTTCCCTTGAGATAGAACCATTCTAGAAAGACTTTGTGTTACTTTACCCAACACATAGATTATGTTCTGAACTAGACTCTTACATGCCACACACAGTCTAATTGTAAAGAGACTGAAAAACGGAGCTTCTTCCACTTTCTTGGAAAGACATTTCTCCAGTGTAGCTCCTCTAATTATTTAAGGTAGGTCTTCCTTTCCTTTCAAACAGTCGAGTTATTCAAGTTTGAAATGCAGCAACTGCCTCAGCAGCCTGACTTAAACTGACAAAAGCAAGGAAATTCTGGATCCATAATTCACCTTCCACCTCTTGACCTCACAAACCGCCATATTAGCGTGATCGCACCAAAATACCAGCTTGTGTTTACAGTTTCAGTCTTCCCGGTGGCGGACGGGCGCGTGTACACGAGCACTCGCTCTGTGTGCACTGAATAGGATCACGATCCGGAGAGCTGAAAATGTAAACACAAGCTGGTATTATGGTGTGACTGGCGGTTTGTGGTTCTTTGTTTGAATACTTTAAAAATGGGCACCCTGGCAAGAACAAAAGAGGCAGCAAGCAGAACTGCTCTCACATGGCTCCTCTCTTCTTTGGCCCTCCTCAGGTAGACCCAAAATAACTTACCCGCTTGACAGGGTCCCCTCAACCGTTTGTTTTTGTCTACTTGGCTACACTTCAACGCAACAGTTTTGTTTTCAAATACAGGCCGTTAATACTTGCCTTTGGTAATTTAAAATTATTTCCTGAGTATTTACAAGCCCTCTACTTTTCTAGTTTCTTTTTTTTTTTTGTATCAAAGTCTTCCACACATGGCAAACCCAGTGCAACATTTGATGTGCTTAACCAAGAATGTAAACACCTTTCAAGGCCTTGTTTTAGTATTTGAGAATTAGCAATGGTTCTTTGCTCGCAGATGAGGATTGGCATCAATATAACTCCATTAGACACTTACCTACATAGTGTTCTTGCTTATACTGTGCTAGTTGTTGACTTGGATGAGCAGAAGTTGGCTTCAAGAGAAATTACAAAGCAAAAATTTTAAGCTTGAGTTTAGCAGAACACCTAGTTGCATGGTTGATCCTTTGCTCTGCGCTCTGTCATTTCTCCACCTTTACATTGAATGAGCTTGATCTTTGACTTTCCATTGTAAACTTCAATTCTGAAATAGATCTACTTGGAGGGCATGGGTGATTGTATTGTTTCAGGGAGAAAGGAAAGTATATAAGGAAACAGTAGATTATCAAGAGAAACCATTTTTTTTTTAAAAGAGAAAACAATGATATTTTGGACGTGATTTATATACCCATAAGTAAGGAAAGTTTTGGGGAAAAGAACTTACTTCCTGAAAAAAATGTCAGTGTAACGCATAAGACGGTAAAGGACATGTGGTTGTTGAGTACTTTCAGTCTGAATTGACCCTCCAATGAAGCAGCCAGAGACAGTTAATCCACGGGAGGGGAGTGCCTTGAGAATGGCAATACAGCTTCTTACCATTTGGCCACCAGAGTTCCCTGAGTGTAAACTTGCTATGTTAAAGTACATTGTCTGGTTTTTTAGAGAACTTTTCCCATTGGAATTATGTATATCATCTCTACCAAAAGTCAGTAACTAAAGGAATGGGGTCATTTAGAAAATCCTTTTTGTTATATAAAAGTTATAAATTGATTTTGCACCTATTGAAAGCATATCTTCAAGCATCTCTTTGCCGCTGTAAATGTATTTCTAACAACTGCCTCTTTTAGAATTCAATGAGTAATTGAAAAAAAAGTTATTTTCTCAACACAATTGAAAAGTGGTTAATATAAATATGTAACTATAAACAAGTCATGGTTGTAGACAGTTTTGATGTAGACTGCAGTTCTTAATAAAGGAGGAAGAAGGGTCTTAGCGTGGGATTCTAATGAAATGTCACTCAAAAGGAAACAACTGATTTCAGAAGTGTTGTCAGTCACTTTAGACTGAAAAGAAATAACAAGAAATAGCCTTTAAAAGAAAAAATAATTTGCACTGAAATGCTATACTATAGCACCTCGCATTTGAATAAGCCAACAATCTGCCTTGTTTGTCTAAAACACTTGATCACTTTGCAAAACTGCGCAACTTGACTGGCCTTTGCCATCTTCATCTCGATTATCTCCTTCCACGTGAGATCCCTCACCAAGACAGCTTGCAAGCATTTCACAAATTATAATAAAGGAACCACCTTCATGTACATCAACACTGACAGATTTGGATCATCTTATTTTCACCTGAAATATGTTCAGACTCAATTGAAAAGTAAATTATGGAACGAATAGATTTACTCAGAGGGTGAGTTTGGCCTTAGCTTACATACACATTTTGAGAACCACTGTATGAAGCTGTTTTAGAGATTCAATATGTATGGTAATATGCAAGGACGTCCAAATAATTAATCTATAAACAATTTATGTTTTCACAAGTTTTATTTTCAGCATAGTATAAATTCTAATCTTACGTGACATATTTCATATTCTGGAGGGAAAATAATTTCATGCTACAGGAACTCATAGCTTTACGCTTTAGCTTTTAGTTTAGAATGAAAAACAAAAACAAACAAACAAAAACACAACAAAAACAAGCCTAGTGGTAAGGAATTGTTTTGTGAACCCAAAGGCATTCAGTTCAAATCTACCAGCTGGTCTATGGGGGAATGATTGCTAATCAACTCCCTTGAATTTACTGCCTCAGCCACAGCTTGACTGTAACATTTCAAACATAATATCACAGAAAGTTTAGACTGTCTTTGAGCCTCCAAACACCCTTATTACTTGTCACAATTTGCATTTGGCCCATTCACTTTCTAATGTCATCAGTTTTCTTAACTATCTCATTTTTATCTATCTATGGCAAATACAGACAAACATAGTGGCTTTTATTTTTTTATTATAAAGTCTTGGGCAAATTTATTTTGTGGCAACCACCTAAGAAGTTAGAAGGTCAGAAAAGCTGAAACAATTGGCCAGCTATAAATATCTAACATTATTGTTGTTATTAGGTGCTGTCAGTTCAACTCCAATGCACGGAAACCCTGTGTACAATATAGTGAAATCCTGCCTGATTCTGTGCCATCCTAAAAATCTCTGTTGTTCTACCCATTATTATAGCCACTTGCATTAATCTATCTTGTTGGACGTCTTCTTTTCCTTCATTGACCCGCTAGTTTTCCAAGCATGATGTCTTTTTCCAAATATGCCTACAGTATGGGAGATGAAGTTGTATTATTCTTGCTTCTAAAGATTTCTCTGGCTGTACTTGCTCTAAGACAGATTTGTTCATTTGGCAGCCCATGATATATTCCACATTCTTTGCCAACACCACAATTCAAAGGTAAAGATTCTTCTTTGGTCTTTATTCACTGTCCAACATTCACTTGCATATGAAGCAATAGAAAATACTATGGTTTGAGTCAGTTGCACTTTGGCCTTCAAAGTGATATTCTTGCTTTTCAGTACTTTAAAGAGATTCTTGATAGCAGATTTGCCCAGTTCAATTTCTCTTTTGTTCTTCACTGCTGATTTATTGGATAGTTTGTGGGACTCTAACAATAGGAGCTCAGAGTAGCTTGAATGAAAAATTGAGACTGACTCCAAGAATCTAATTACCCACCTTGAAAAAATATATAATTCTCTTAGAGTAGACTCCAATAATTAGAATACAAGAATCATGATTACCCCAACCCTTAGGGGGCAAAAAGAAAAAAAAAGGAAAAGAAACAATAGTACAGAAAGGATACAAATGTACCAGAAAGATTAAGCAGCAAAAACAGAGTTCTTCCAAATTTATTGGTGCAAACTGGAATTCTTTGCTTCTGGAGTTCTTCAAGCATAAATACAAAGTTGTTATAAGATAATAAAAATATAAAGACAAATGCTATTGGATATTTCAGTCTCTCATTTATATTATTTTTCTAGCTGACTATTATAATTTACATTGTATTTTTAAGTCCAAGTACACAAGCCTGAAACTCATCTCCTTTTATAAGGCTGCTTATTAAACAGAAAAAGATAAACCAAAAAGGTAAAAAGAAGTGGAAAATAGCACTTCCTTAAATACTAATGAATTTTAACTAGTTGTATTTAAAAAAAGTAAACTCTAAGTCATACTGTAGGGCCTACTTTCCCACTTTTTAATAGCTTTCTAAAAAAATTCAAACCTTGGAGTGCATGCAATTAGAAACATGCAACAGTGAGGCTAAGCTTAGTCACAGTACTATTTCAATGCAAGCTGTTTCTATTTTTGGTGTCCTACGAAGAGATAGAATTAGAATGTTCTAACCTTTGCTCACTCTGTAGGTGAGAGTTTAAGATTGACTGTTTTAAAAAGTTGAAGGGATAGTCTTTTCTAGATAACATTTTCTTCATGTTTTAGTTATTAGGTGAATATTTTACTATAAAGTAGGGTGTTATGTTAAGGACATGCACTTTTAACTTTGACTATATATTCAATTCCAAACTCTCCTGAACAGATTGCCAGGGATGTAGCCTAACTAGGAGCATCATCTGGGCATAGTTTCTGTCTCATACTCATATTATCATGCTGGGTTTCCTCCCCCCTCACCTGCCTGTTTTTTAAGGCTTCTTCTCTGTTATCTAGACCTGTGCAGCATTGTATAAATTCATAGAACATCAGAGTTGGATGAGTTTGAAATTCAACCAGTGCAAACACTTATCTGATACTTGATTGTCTTTAAGATTTGTACAACCAACAATGAAAGAGCTTTTCTTTTACTTTTCAAGGAGAAGAGGGAATTGGGGGAAGGAGGTGGGCAGGGAGAAAAGTGCAATAATGAATGATTGGAAATCCTAAGTCTCTGTAAACCTTCATTAAAATTAATTAAAAAAAAAGATTTGTACAACCGAAGTAGTAATATACCTAGTGATGTCATTGAACCATATGCTATTCAACCAAGAATAAATTATTACTTCCTCTCCTGAAAAGCATGTACAAGATTAAAGAGTAAATGATCCTGTGTGATCAAGTCTACCCTAATGTTAGAAATGTAAGAAATATTTAAATCCATTTATTACTCCTTTCCAAATGTCTCCTGCTGTTTACCATATATAGCTTCTTGGTACCTGACTATTACTTTGTTAAGGTTAGGGTTACTTTAGTCTAATATTATGATATGGAACTAGTTCATATTTTATTGACACAAATGAAATATAAAGATACTTGTAATATATACCAGATTCTGCAATGTTGAGGCTGTGTCATAATACATTTATATACATATTTACCTATTCATTTAATTCCCTTTTCCACTCACTCATCCAAATGTTAACTTCTAAGCCACAAAGTGTAAAAAAAAGAAAAATCAGTAGAATTTTGCAACTTACGATAGCTCCGATAAAGTCTTGTCTTCTTAAATCCAAGGTTCTTCTTCTACGTCATCCATACACATCACTGACTCAATATAGGTGAATACAAAAACCTGCCTACTAACTTGTATATCTAAAATGTTTTATATCCACTTTTTAATTCCATATGTAAGATATTAAAAATGTCTTTCCTTTGTAAGAAAACTTAATCAGGTAAGTATTATAATCTCTATGCTTTTAAGAATTTCTAGTACTATATTATTAAAGCAATAAGAATATAAGCATTCAATAATTTGTTAGATGTAAATTAATTCAAATTATAAAAATATGAGCTAAGTTATTTTAAAGTAATTAGCAGCTCTGGTTTACCTGAAAGATACAGCTATAAGGAGAAGGTAGTTTAATATCAACACATCTCTAATATCTATGTTATTTAAAGCCATACATTAAGAGTCATAAGCATCTGTAGTGACAGAAGAAGCATGCAGCAAAGTACTGAAAAACTGAAATAGAATTAATTGGTTTTGGTCTACCCACTTCAAATTAGAAAATAGCAACGGGGGGGGGGGGGGGGGGGGGGGAGAGAACCAACCCTAAACACTAAATGTATTCGTTAAGCAAGATCAGCAATCATGCTGCCCACACATGATTTGCAATTAATTTGTAAATAAGAAGATTCATCACCTGGAGGATAATAAACTCTAGTTTTATGGCCTAAAAGACTAGACAAGTAAAAACCACTAATGAATGCACTGTATAAACACAGGGGCAAGAATGTATATTGGTTGAGCAAGTGAGGATAACAAGGAGACTCTCTTTTGTTATTAAAGTAGACCAAAGGATACATGACACATATCTGAAGATTTTTCTGAAGTGTTAACACTGCTTAAAACAGGGTCACTTTAAAGGCAAGAAAAAATGTTACTATATGGTAAGGAGGGCAAAAGTTGCTTTTTTAGAAAGAGTTAGCATAGAAAAATAAAATAAGGGTCAGTGTGAAAAACTGAGATCATTACCCTGATTTTAATTTATCTTTTCATAATTGTGTAGTATAAAGTCTACTTAATAATAATTTCAAATTATTTTAGCATAACATCTTCAGGTGTAACTTGTACTACAAAGAGATCTCTCCAAATATTTATCCAGAAAGTAAGTATTAAATAATTTTTTTTGTATTGTCCTACTTTGTAACAGGCTTTGATGTAAAAACAAAATGCTACTTTCCTTCTTATGTTATTCTTATATAAAATAACTAACTCTTAATTAAAAAGAAAACAAGCATGTCCATTCAAATAAGAATTTTTTTCAGTGATAGTAAAAAATTCTGAAAAGAGTCAAAAGGTAAAATCTGATGTCTGGATTATAAGACTATTTTACTGTAGTTCTTGAATTATCTGCACAAGAATCAACTGAGATATTTAAGATGAAGTCTGATCCCTACTTTATACCAAATGAACCACGATTTGTATAAATGGGGTTGTGGATTTACATTCAGAGCTCAGAGCTTTATATATTACCCTTATACACATTAAAATTTGAAATTACTTTGCTGATAATTTTGCTTTTCTCAAGTTTCTCAAAATACCTTTGCAATATTAAAAAAACCTGAAAACCTCTGTTGTTCATAGTATCATTATGGGTTATAGCCAATCTGATAGCTCCTAACAATGATAATGATAACAAATAAAATTGTTTTCCAATGGTCAGGTGGAAGTATTTTTGCAAAATGTAAGAAATAAAGATGAAACTTATTAAATGAAGTACATAAGTTCTTGGATTTGAAGTCATCTTAATGTGATCATTAATACTAAGGTTAAAAGGAGATAAAAACATTAAAATATTAATGTAATAACTAATATTCAAATTTTAGTCTAGAGCTAAATTTTTTATTACAAATAAAAATTATCACTAAGGAATTTCAACTACCAAAACATCTCAGTACTCAATGTAGATTGTCATTTAGATACAAAAAAAGATGCCACAAAACATTAATGCTGTTTTGTGCTATCATGTCAGAAATAACTCATAGCTTACTTACCCTTCAGTGAGTTTTCAGAGGCTGTATATAGTAACATGGGAATGGATTACTCATCTTTGTTCTGTGGAGTAGCTGGTGGGTTCAAACTACATACCTTTGTGTTTGTGGCCCAATTCTTTACCATTAGGCCACCTAAACTCCCTTATACATCAATGGGACATGTATTAAACTAAATAAAAATGACTTTATATGTTTTATTCTAGTATATTAGTATTTGTTGTTGTTAGGTGCCGTCAAGCTGTAGACGACTCATAGCGACCCTATGAACGAAAGGCCTGAACACTGTTCCTACATAGAGTTTCCAGAGGCAAGCCATTTTGGAAGTGGGTGCCGCTCCTGTTTCCAGTAGCAATATTTAAAAGTAAATGCTGGAGAAATAAGATATCTGCTATTCCAAATTACTTTCAAGAGGTAATATTTGGAAGAGAGATGCAAATCAAAACAAAATGAGATACTATCTCATCCCAGTAGCAGTGACAACATTTAACAGGACAGCAAGTAATGTTAGAGAGGATGTGGAGAGATAGGAACTCTCATACTCTTGTTAGTGGGATTGTAAAATGGTACAACCACTCTGAAAGGCAGTATAGAGTTTCCTCTAAAAGCTGAACATAAGACTTTATGACCTAGCTATTCCACTGCTTGGAATATACCCCCAAGAAAATTAGAACCAAGGAACAAATGGAGATTTGTACACCAGTGTTTATAATAGCATTATTCACCATGACAAGAACATGGAAATAGCTCAAATATATAAACAGAATCAAATGGATTAAAAAATTTTCGTACACTCACATGATAGAATACTACACAGCATGCAGGAGCAGTGATTTTGAAAATCACTATCCAACTTGGGAGGGACTGGAGGTAATATTCTAAGAGAACTAACTCAGTCCCATAAGGACAATTAGTGTATAAGACCATTATTGTAGAAATAGATAACTAGTAAAATGTATATGAGAATCCAAAAATGGGGGAGAATAGAAGTATAGTGGTGAGGATAGGAAGGGAGTTAATCATAGGGTGGAACAATTTGATGGGTAGAGGGAGGGATGGGTAAGGAAATGGAAAAGATTCGGTGTGAAAAACAATGTATACAGACTTTGTAAGGCAACCATTTTAAATTTAAAATTTTATTTTTTTTTAAAAAAGAAGTAATATTTAGAACATGCAAAAATGCCACTTTTTAAAAAACAAGATCCAAAATATTCTATCAAAATAATCATAAAAAAGATTGAGTTCAAAACCCAAAATTATCTAGGACCATTTAAAGTAGGATCAAACACTGTAGCAATTAGTAACCTAGATATGCCTGTATACAGTTGTAGTTGATCTTTATGATCATTATTACCTATTATCAAAAAACTAATCTATATATCCAAATTAGGAAGGAAGACCAAAAATAGAGTCCATTTTAGAACGATTTTAACTTGTTGTTGTTGTTGTGTGCCGTCGAGTCGCTTGCAACTCATAGCGATCCTATGTACAACAGCCCTAAACTCTGCTCTGTCCTGTGCCAATTTCACTGTTTCTGACACACCCATTCCAATTATCCCAGTCACTGAATCAATCCACCTCATAGAGGGCCTTCCCCTCCTGCGCTGTCCCTCCACTTAGTGTAAAAATGCTTGATTTTAAAAGTTGGGTTTTTGTTTTTTTTTTTTTTATTTTCTAAAAGGTCAATTTTATGTATCAGGAAAATTCAGTAGTTGAATTTACCTCAAAGGCAGACGAGGTTTTCCCCAAATAATTTAACTACTTAGAATAGATTGTGTTATCTAGAGGGGCGCCGTCTAGTGGTTAAAAAGCGATAATATCTGGGTAATGTCATTGGATCTCTGGTGGCCTAGTGGAAAGAACCTGCGTGGCAATCCCGAATAGTGTGTTCGAGGCTACCATTTGCTAGAATGATAGTCTCCTCATGTGCAATTAACTGCCTCTGAAAACCCACCAGAGGGTCAAACAATCAACATAACTCACCACATTAACAAAGCAAATGACAAGAATCTTAGCAATTGATGCAGAAGAGGCATTTGACAAAATCCAACACCCTTTCCTGATAAAGACACTCAGCAAAATTGGAATAGAAGGGAATTTCCTCAACATCGTGAAAAGTAAATATGCAAAACCAAGTGTCAATATCATTCCCAATGGAGAAAGACTAAAAGCATTTTTCTTGTGAACAGGGCCCAGACAAGGATGCCCACTAGCACCACTTCTATTCAATATTGTATTGAAAGAACTTGCTGCAGCAATACGACAAGAAAAGGAAATAAAAGGCATTCAGATTGGCAAAGAGATGGTTAAACTATTGTTATATGAACATAACATGATAGTGTACACAGAAAACCCAGGGACTCAACAAAAAACTGGTAAAGTGAGTAGACCAGTTTAGTAGAATGGCATGACATAAGTGGCCAAAAATCAGTGGGATTCCTCTACAGTAACAAAGAAAACTCAGAAGGAAACAAAGAAAGCAATACCTTTTATAACAGCCAACCATAAATTGAGATAAATGGAACTTAACTAGAGACACAAAAGATATATAAAAATAAAACTGTAGCACCTTTCTGTGAGACACAGTAAAAGACCTAAATAAATGGAAAAATTTTCCCTGTTCATGGATGTTGTTGTTGTTATGTGTTGTTGAGTCGCCTGCAACTCAAAATGAACCTACATCTAGTAGCTCTGAAGCCTGCCCTGTCCTGAGCCAGTTTCACTGACTCTGACACACCTACCTCCCATTGCCTTAGTTACTGTATCAGTCCATCTCATCTGGGATCTTCCTTTCTTGTGCTGTCCCTCCAACCCTCTGATGTCCTTTTCCAAGGATCAGTCCCTCCTGGCCACATGCCCAAAGTATGTGAGAAGGAGCTTAAAAATCCTAGCCTACAAGGAGAAACTTGGCTTCACCCTCTCCAAGACACCTGTTTATCTTCTTGGCAGTCCATGATATGTTCAAGACTCTTTTTCCAGAACCACAACTTGAAGGCATAAATTATTTTTTTTTCATTCTTAGTCATTACCCAGCTCTCTTATACATAACAAGTAATTGTGAAGACCATGGCCTGGATCAGGCTCACCTTAGTCTCTAGACTGACATCGTTGCTTCTCAGTACTCTGGAAAGGTCCCTGAGAGCAGATTTACCTAACGCAATTCATTTTGATTTCCTGACTGCTTGTGCCAAGAGGTTGACTGTGGGGCTGAGCAAGCTGTGACTGTTAATAACTTCAATCTCTTCTCCATGCATCTTGGTGCTGCCAATTGGCCTAGTAGTAAGAATCTCTGTCTTCTTGATGTTGAACTTCAATCCATATAGAAGTCTCCAGTCCTTGAACTTCTGCAGCAAGTGCTTTAGGTCCTCCTGAGTTTCAGCAAGCGAGGTTGTGTAATCTGCATAACATACGTTGTTGATATTATTGTGAAAATGACAATCCTACCAAAAGCAATCTACATGTTCAATGCAATCCCAATACAGATTCCAAATTCATTTTTCAAGAAGATCAAAAGGGAAATTGTCAAGTTTTTTTGGAGAGGAAAGAGACCCTGAATAAGCAAAGAACTTCAGAAAAACAAAAATGAAGTGGGAGGCAGAGTACTCCCTGACCTCAAAACCTACTACACACCTACAACCAGGAAAGGATAAAATAAATGAATGGGACCTTCTAAGAATAAAATCCCTATGCACATCCAAAAATGTCTCCAACAGGGTAAAAAGGGAAGCAAGAGACCGGAAAAAACACTTGGTAATGACATGCCAGATAAGGGACTTATATCTAGAATTTA
>NW_006399753.1:33715556-33716941 GCF_000299155.1 Elephantulus edwardii | reverse complement strand
AATGAAAGAACATTTTTCTCCAAAGAAAAAGCGATCTGGGGGTGGGGGGGAGATTGGGCAGGGAGGAAAATGTGCAACAATGAATGAATGGAAACCCAAGTTCTGTTTAAACTTACATTAAAATCTCAAGTAAAAAAGAAGAAAACAGCAACAACAACCCTACTACACAGCAGTAGTAACCAAAACAGCATGGTACGGGTACAATGACAGGTACATAGACCAATGGAACAGAATTGAGAACCCAGAAATGGACTCATGTATCTACGGTCAACTGATAATTGACAAGGAAGAAAAACCTATCAAATGGGGAAATGACAACCTCTACAACAAATGGTGCTTGCAAAAGTGGACTGCTACTTAATAGAAAGCTGAAACAGGATGCATATCTTGCACCATACACAAAAATCAACTCAAGGAGATAAGAGATTTGGAAGTAAACCCCAAACCATAAAGAACATAAAAGGTAAACTGGGATCATGCTTAGAAGACCTACTCTATATTACAAAGAGACTGCCAAATACAGCCAGAAATGCACAATCTGGAGAGGATAAAATTGTTGAATGGGACCTTCTAAGGATTAAATCCCTGTGTGCATCAAAAACATTTTCCAACAGAGTGAAAAGAAAACCTACTGACTGGGGAAAAAACCCCAACAATATTTGGCAATATTATTTAAAACAAGGGTCTCATAACAAAAGTTACAGGGCCTCCACAAGAAAAAGACTGATAATACAATTACAAAATGGGCAAAAGGCATGGACAGACTTTTCACAAAGGAAGGTATTCAGGTGGCCAACAGGCACATGAAGATATGCTCAAAATCACTAGCAATAAGAGAAATGAAAATCAAAACCAAAATGAGATACCATCTCACTGCCATAGCAGTAGCAAAGTTTAACAGGACAAATAATAAATGTTGGAGAGGATGTGGAGAGATAGGAATTCTCATACACTATTGTGGGATTGTAAAATGGTACAACCACTCTGGAAAGGAGTTTGGTGTTTCCTCAAAAAGCTAAAATAGACATTCCATATGACCTAGCTATTCCACTGCTTGGAACATACCCCAAGAAAATTAGAACCAGGGCACAAAAAGAAATTTGTATAACAGTGTTTATAGCAGCATTATTCACCATCACAAGAACATGGAAACAGCCCAAACATCCAACGACAAGCAAAAGGATTGAAAAAATATAGTACATTCACATGATGAAATATTATGCAACATGTAGAAACAATGATTTTGAAAATACTACTTAACTTGGGAGAGACTGGAGAGTATTATGCTAAGTGAACTAACTCAGTCCCATAAGGACAAATATTGTACAGTACCATTATTGTATCATTGATTATGCAAAGGCATTTGACTGTGTGGATCATAACAA
>NW_006399753.1:33698994-33713926 GCF_000299155.1 Elephantulus edwardii | reverse complement strand
TGAGTCAGAACTAACCCATTGCTGACCCTCCATTAGGTTTTCAGAAGCAGTAAATTTCACAGAAGGGGATTGTCCATCTTTCTCTCACAGAGCAGCTGGTGAATTTGAACTGCAAATCGAGTTGGCAGTACAGCTCCTTACCACACAATTATTTATGAAATAAATGTTTTATTTAATAAGGAAAGTTCCAGAGAATGAGTAAGTGGGAACCCCCAAAATAGAACACATTGCCTCTACTTTTACTCTAACAAAATACATCTTAAGTTAATTACAACAGAAAATACTCTGGAGGGAAAATAATAAAAAGGTATTCTTTTTTTTTTTTTAAAAAAAAAGGTATTCTAAGCACATTAACCACTGGTCGATCGAAGCTCAGGAAAATTTATCCTGCATTTGAGTTGTGGTGTTAGAGAAAAGTGCAAAAAGTGTATGTGTTGGAGAAAGTGAAAACAACGTGCTCTCTAGAGGCAAGGATGGAAAAGCTTCGTCTCAAATATTTTGGATATGTTGTTAGCAAAGGCTATTCTTTGAAGAAGAATATCATGTGTGGAAATGTGGAAAGTCAGTGAGGGAGAAGATTGTCAATGACATGGACTAATATGGTGTCTTTGGTAGGGGGCTCAGATGTGTTGGGGATGATATGAATGGTACAGAATTGGACAGGGTTTGGATCTGCTGTTCATAGGATTACTTCAAGTTGTACTTGACTCAACCATATTTGTAACAAGGGGGGATGTCTTACGGGTAGTGTATGCTCACTAGTTCATTTGACATAATTCTCAACACTGTTATGTTCAAATATAAAAACAAGTTCAATTGTTTCCTGAATATAAGCAGTATTTTTTTTTAAATTATTTGTCATTTTGGATAAGGTGGCAGTATATGAATTGGAAAGTAGATGGCTCTGGGGTTGAACCACAGTTCTGCCAGTTTGGGGTTAATTTTAGAACTGTTTGCAAGGTATTAAAACTTTCTGAATAACAAGATTTCCTTTCACAAAACATTAATGTTAATTATGTGAAATAATATATGTTACACTAATGGTTTTGGTTTTGGGGGGTTTGTGTGTGTGTGTGTGTGTGTATACCATACCAAACTGGTCAGAAGTGACCCATTGCTGACCCTCCAGTGGGTTTTCAGAGGCAGTTATTCGTATAGGAAGAGACTGTCCATTCTTCTCCCACAAAGCTGCTCGTGGCCTCGAACCACTTGCCTTCAGGATTGCAGCACAGCTTCTTGCCCCTAGGCCAACCAGAGCTCCTACATTAATGGTAGGTAGTCAATAAATGTGTTTAATCCCTTAGTCTTGTCATTAATATAGACAAATGAGGCTGGTTAATAGTAAAACTAAAGAAAATGCTTAATAGAAATATTTTGTATGGGATATGATTAGATATGAAGGACTTAAGACATTTTTAATAAAATCTAGAACACAGTGATATGAAACCACAAAAAGGAGAGAAAAAATATATAGATTAGGAGACAAAATGGAAATGAACGTGAGATATTGATTCATAGGCCAAACTGGACAATTATGCCTTAAGGGTTTATTTTATATATAGATGGATAAAGGATATAAATAATGTACTTTATTTACATATAAATATATATAATTGTGGTGTTAGCTTAAAAGTTTGCTTTTCTAGTCATTACGTTAGCTCTCTCTGGTCTCCACCTACCTTACCTGTAAACACATGGTCTTATAAACACATGGTCATCAACAGCTGTGGAACTAGGATGAGTGAGAGTGTTTCCCACACTGAAGAGCAAGATTTGAAGGAGTCTAGAGCAAGTTCCTCATGAGAGAGAGACCTTGGTGGCAAGGTGATGGTGGTAGAGAGACTGTGGCATTGCTATGGCAGACTGTGGCAAGGTCTAACCAGAGGAGCCCTGAGATAAAGGTCACAAAGGTTTTGCTGTTCTTGCCTTTGATGATGGAAAGAAAAGCTGGCTGCTTTGAATTGAAACCAGGGAGGACTTGAACTAATTGAGTAATTGTGCCTTGGGACTGCTCAACTAAAACCTGGACTTACATTGAGTGATATTTACCTACCCCACTGTCCATCTTCCCTAATAAACCCCACACTTGGTACCACAGCCAGTGAGTCAGCAGTGAATATCAGACCTGAATGATTGGTAGAAAGAGGTGCAGGAGCATGTAGGATGGTGTGTCTGACCAAGTAGCTGTCTATTTGCTGCTAAGGATATTATTGATGGGAACAGTTCCCCTTTATGAGGCAGGCAGAAGTCAGACTTGGCCCCTCCCATGTTGCATTGTCTCTTTTATCAATAATGTACTATATTTTTTTTTTAAATTTGAAACACAACTTTATTCTGGTTCTAAACGAAAAGAATGGGAATGACAGTAACAAACAAGATTTTACCACGGAATATTGTGATTTGACTGTAGCAGTCTTGTATTTGAAACTCAAGAAGGAAACTGCCTTCCAAAACAGCTAAATATGCAGGTCCAAAAAATGAAGGGTTTTTTTAACTGTCACACTCACTCCGAAGCCCATTCATCTCTCCTTCAGCATCCCAAAGATTAGCACATGTTCTGCTTAGCTAGATAATAAAGTGGCAAACACGCAGCACCACTGACATCACAGGACAGTTGCCTATAAAACTAGACTTCTGACGCTGGGCTCCAGCTTCGTTCTCTCACAGATCGTCATCCTCGTCCGGGAGAGCAGTTGTCTGCGCAACCTCTAAATCGTGCTCATATTGTGCTGCCAAAGCTGGGTCCATGACAACTTCTGGTGGGGCAAGAGCAGGCATGGCAACAAACTCCAAGTTAGGGTCTCCAATTAGTTTTCTAGCAAGCCAAAGGAAAGGCTTTTCAAAGTTGTAGTTACTTTTGGCAGAAATATCGTAGTATTGAAGATTCTTCTTTCGGTGGAAAACGATGGATTTTGCCTTAACTTTCCTGTCCTTAATGTCCACTTTATTGCCACACAACACAATGGGGATGTTTTCACATACTCGAACCAGATCTCTATGCCAGTTAGGCACGTTCATGTAGGTAACTCTCGATGTTACATCAAACATTATAATGGCACACTGGGCTTGGATATAATAGCCATCCCTCAGTCCCCCAAATTTTTCTTGGGCAGCTGTATCCCACACATTGAATTTAATCGATCCTCTGTTGGTGTGGAACACGAGAGGATGGACCTCCACACCCAAGGTGGCTACATACTTCTTCTCGAATTCACCAGTCAGGTGACGTTTCACGAACGTCGTTTTGCCAGTACCACCATCACCCACCAACACGAGTTTGAACTGGACTTGGGGTTCTTCTTGGGCGGCCATCGTGATGGTTCTTCCAGAAGCGTCTCTGGGCCCCGCCTGGCTGAGGGATGGAAAGACGGCAGAAGCCAATAATGTACTATATTAAAATACATATAATAATACCTCTGATAGCCTAATGGTAAGAAGCTGTGCTGCAATCCCAAAGGCACAAAGTATTAATCTAACAGCTATTCTGCAGTAGGATGGGTAATCTCCTCCCATGAGATTTACTGCCTCTGCCTCTGAAAACCCACTGGAGAGTCATTTATGGGTTGGCTCTGACTTGACAGCATACAACAATAGACAATAATCACAGTATTTTCTTGCAGAATAGTGAAATACATCAGAAAAGTAGCTGATTTGATGATTCCTTGCCTTGTCATTAAACATAAACTCATTGCTGTGGAGTTGAAATGGACTCATAGTTGACCTTCCAGCAGGTTTCTGAGACTGTACATCAACGGGGTTTGGGGAGGGGAGAGGAAGCAGGAGAAGAGATTGTCCCACATTTCTCCCTTGGAGGTGCTAGTAGACTCAGATTTCTAGAGAGCTGTGGCCTTTGGACTAGTAGCTCAGTTCCCTACAGAATTTGTCACCAGCTGGTTAAAATGTAACAGTAATTTTAATATTTATTTAAGCAAGGAAAAAACCCTTAGGTCAGTTACTTCTATTTCTATATGTAATTAGAAAATCTGAAAGAAATCTTCCTAAAAGATTTTTTGAAATATTTCTTCTCCAAGTATATAGAATGCTCATCATAAGTGTATATAGCATTTTCTTTATTTTGTCATTCTTTCCTCGCTTTCTTTCTCATTCTATATTGCGTGTGTGTGTGTAAGAGAATTTTTTTATTAATTTTAATGAAAGTTTAAGAACTTTTTAACAAATGGTGCTGGCAAAATTGGAAAACTATCTGCAGAAAACACAGCAAGATCCATACCTCACTCCATACACAAAACCCAATTCGAAGTAGATTATGGACCTAGGACTAAAACCAAGTACTATAAACCTCATTAACAAATAGCTTGGAAGAACTCTAAAAGTCCTAATCCACAACATAAACAGTCTTTCAAGCATCCTGGAAAATCTACAACCAGGAGACGATAAAATAGATGAATGGGACTTTCTAAGAATTAAATCCCTATGCACATCCAAAAACTTCTCCAACAGGGTAAAAAAAGGAAGCCACAGATTGGGGGAAAATATTTCATAATGACATGTCTGACATGGGACTTCTATGTAGAATTTATAAAAGACTCCAGCACCACAACAAGACAAAAGTAAATAACCCAATTGAAAAATAGGCACAGGATATGAATAGACAATTCACCAACAAAGACATTCAGATGGCAAACAAACCCATGAAGAACTGTTCAAAATCCCTACCTCTAAGAGAGATGCAAATTAAAACAACTATGAGATATCATCTCATACCAGTAAGAATAGCAAAATTTGGCAGAACAGCAAACATCAAATGCTGGCGAGGTTGTGGAGAAACCATAACCCTTATTCACTGTTGGTGGGAGTGTAAAATGCTGCAACCACTATGGATGGCTGTTGGCGCTTTCTCAAAAAGTTGCAAATAGAAATACAATTTGACACAGCAATTCCACTACTGAGACTTTACCCTAAAGAAACCATAACTGCCACCCAAGCAGATATATGCACACCCATGTTTATTGCTGCTTTGTTCACAATAGCAACGAGCTGTAAACAACACAAGTGCCCCTCAACAAATGAAGATTTTTTTTTTAATTGTAATAGTTTTACCTTAACGGGATATCTAAATAGTAGCTTGTTAGTAACACTTTCCAGCATTTTAACATGTTTGAATTAACTGAACTTTTTTATTCACTGTTTGGTGAATTTAAAGAAATTTAATTTCTAAAGTTTTTCCATTTTCCCCTATCACAGTATAACAATAAATAATCTGTGTAGGACTTTAGCGCATTGCATGCAGAAACACTTTCGAGAATCATAAAAAACATGAATAAATCTATTTGAAAAACCCACTTATCAACAGTTATAGCCAATATGATTCAGTGGGTCTTCTGATGGAAGCAAGTTTAATTTGAATTTCAGCAAATAGTTTGTGTGTGACAACTATAATTTGCTCTTTTCAGCTCAGTGCTGTTTAAACTATTTATGGGAGAAAAGTAGTATCTTTGAAAACTGAGATCAGACTTTCTGTTATGATAAACATCAGAGTATGTAGATCTGGTTAGCTAATACATCTTTTAATGTAAACTGAAATCCATTTTCCATTTCTTTTTTATTACAGAAATCTTATTTTATTTCTTTTACGTTTAAAATTTCATGGTGGTAAAGTATATATAATAAAAATTTGCATTTTATTTACTTTTGATTGCATAATTCAAGAACATTATTTACACTCACTTATACTGTACAATCATCTCCACTACTTCCAAAAATTTCCCCTTTGCCCTAAATTAGGAAGGGTGTGCATCAGGGTTGTATCCTTTTCCCATATCTATTCAATCTGTATACTTAGCAAATAATACGTGAAGCCAGACTCTATGAGGAAGAATGTGACGTTGGGATTAAATGATGACTCAACCTGCGTTATGCAGATGACACAGTTCAGCTTTCTGAAAGTGAAGAGGAGAAGAAACACTTGCAGCAGAAGAGCAAGGACTACAGCCTTACATATGGATTACATCTTAACATTAAGAAAACAAAGAACTTCACTACAGGACCAGCAGTCAACATTATGATAGACAGAGAAAGGATTTAAGCTATCAATTATTTAATCTTGCTTGGATTAACAATCAACATCTTTGGCACCACCAGTCAGGAAACCAGGAAATGTATTTTGCATTCTCCACTGTCAGAAAACTCTCCAAAATATAGAAAAGTAATGATATAAGTATGAAGACTAACGTGGGCCTGATTTAAGACATGGTCTTCTCAATTACCTGCTGTGAATCAGAGAGTTAGACAATGAACAAGGATGAGAGAAGAACAATTGAAGCCTTTGAGTTGTGGTGTTTGAGAAGAGTACTGAGTGTCCCATGGACTGCTAAAAGAACAAGCAGATATGTCTTGCAAAAAGTACAGCCACAGTGCTCCTTGGAAGCAAAGAGGGCAGAGTCTTTCATACTTCGGACATGTAGCTAGGTGAAGCTATTCCTTGCACAGGGCCATCATGCTTGGAAAGACAGAGGGTCACTGAATAAGAGGAAGTCCCCCAATGAGAAGGATTGACATGATGACTTCAGCAATGTACTTTAGTGTGTCAGAGATGATGAAGACGGCACAGGATAGGGCAGGGTTCAGGTCAGTGTGCATAGGGTTGCTGTGAGTTATACTCAACTCAATGGCACCTAACAACAACAACACAAAATCTTGGTACATCTTAAGCAATAACTCTCCATTCCCTTTTGTCAACAGCCCTTGATAAACACTAATACAGTTTTATTACAATTTTTATTTTATATTGGTTTGATTACAAATGTCATATACATTGTTTCACACTATTCTTAATTCATATTGTGTTTCTTACAGTCATTCCTATTTTTAATGTTTCATAAAATTAGTCACCATTGGAACATGCCCACTGTTACCTTATCTTTTCAAGTCCCCGTGATATCTTTCCCATTTCCTTTACCCCATCCTTCTACCCAACTGGGCAACCTTGTGATTTCTCCCCTACCCATCCTTACACCTCTGCTCTTAGCCCCTCCTCCTCTGGATACTAATAAACTTTGTCTTCACTCATTTAGCTATTCTAGATATTTCACATGAAATAATACTTGTCCTTTTATGATTTACTTAACTTCTATATTGTTTTGATAATTAAGGGAAAAAAGCATAATAATATTTTCAATTTTATTAACAGATATTTAGAAAGTCTTAGGGTGGGAAATGGAGTAAATATTTAAATATTTAATATATATCTTTTTCTTCAGTATCTGGAAACAAAATGTGTATGTGTAATAATTTTTATTAACTCTCAAAACAACTTTATCCAGGTACACTGGCCTGAGAACCCAGATCTCAAGGGCGAAAACCTCTAGGAGGAAAAAGCATATTCTCATATGACCAGGATCCTGTTGTGGACCTCTGGAACGTTCACTTTGTTTTCTTCTTTGGCTTCTCCACTGTCCTAGTCCTTGGCAGCACGTCTGTGACTTTCCTGCCTGGTTACAGGATGCATGAGTGGGCCGACAGGGAGGCTGAGAGGTTTGTAAAGTACCAAGAAGCCAATGATCTCCCCATCATGGAATGCAATTGCTTTGACCCCAGCCAGATCCAACTGCCAGAGGAAGAGGTTTAACAAGTTGCCAAGAGGGGCCCAGGAAGTACCACACTCATTACCCCTCTGTTCCCTTTTCTGCCTTCTCCTCAAAAGCTCCTAATTAAGGAGGATAAAAATCTGGAAACTAAACAATTTTATTCATACCTAATTAAACAATGCTACTCACATTTTCATATCAAATTAAATTTTCCACCTTTAAAATAAGTAATTTCCCTTAAATATGGCTTTGTTGTTGCTGTGTATGATGAGTGGCAATTTACCATAGCCGACCCTCTGGTGGCTTTTCAGAAACAGTTAATCACACCGATGAGATTGCATGTCCTTCTCCCATTAAATATGGCTTTGGTCCTAGAAAAAGAACAAGATAAAGCTATGCAAAGGCACTTGACTGTGTGGATCACAACAAACTGTGGCTAACTCTGAGGAGAATGGAATCCCAGAACACTTGATTGTGTTTATGTGAAACCTATACTTGGACCAGGAGGCAGTCATTAGAACAGAGCAAGAAAACACTGCATGGTTCAAAATCAGGAAAGCTGTATGACAGGGATGCATTGTATCTCCACGCCTTTTCAATCTGTATACAGAACAGATCATCTGGGAGACTGGGCTGTATGAGGAGGACTGTAGCATCAAGATTGGAGAAAGACTCAGGAACAACCTGCATTACACAGATGAGACAACCTTGCTTGTCGAAACTGAAGAGGAAATGAGGTATTTGCTGCAGAAGGTCAAAGACTGCATCCTTCAATATGGATTGAAGCTCAACACCAAGAAGACAAAAATTCTCACCACTGCATTATGTTGGCAGCTTTAGCTTGCTTGGTTCCATTAATAAACACTCTTGGAATCAGCAGCCAGGAAATCAAAAGACAAAAATGTGGGGAAAATCTGCTGTCAAGGACCTGTCCAGAGTACTAAAGAGCAATAATGTCAGTCTGGAGACTACGGTGTGCAGAATCTAGGCCATAATCTTTGCAATTACCTGCATCAGAGAACTGGACAATGACTAAAAATAATAGAATTTTTGCCTTTGAGTTGTGATAATGGAGAAGAGTATCGAATATGCCATGAACTACTAAGAAAACAAATAGAACCATCTTGGAGAGGGTGAAACCTCTCTGCTCCTTGGAGGCAGGGATTTTGAAGCTCCATCTGACATACTTTGGGCATGTTGCAAGCAGTCCTTGGAGAGGAACATCATGCTTTGAAGGGTGGAGGTACAGTGCAAGAGAGAAAAACTCTAAATGAGATGGATTGACTCAGTAACTAGGGTAAAAGAGGGGTAGGAATGGCAGAGACAATGAAGTTGGCTCAAGATAGAGCAGGGTTTTAGAGCTATTCTATGGAATCAACTTGACAGTACAAAACAACAACAAATGTCTTGTAAATTTATCCTTAATTTAAGTTACAGTTTATCTTCAGCAAAACAGTAACATAATTAATGAGATATTTTCAATTGTGGATTCTCATGTTTACAAATGTCACATCTCACTTTTTAAACAACTCATTCCCTTTAAGCTAGAACCAACTCATTGCTGATTCTCCAACTGGTTTCTGAGAGTATAAATCACACAAGAGGAGACTGCTTATCCTTCTCTTTAGAAGCGATTAGTAAATTTGAACTGCCAAAGAAACAGGGCCGTTGAGTTAGTAAGGCAACTCCCTACGAACTATGCTATGTACATAATAAACTCAATTATTTATACTTCAGAGAACTATTTCTTAATCTCCACATTGAGGCTCCGTGTTGTGTGTGTCATGATGAACTTTGAGAATCATCAAAAGTCATTTGTGACAATAAGAGTAATGCAACAAACAAGCTGATAGGAAGGACATGCATTAGGGAGGATGGGGGTATGTGATAAATCTGTATAAATGAATAAATAAAAGCTAATTCCTTTGTACATATCCATTCAAATTATAATTTTTTAAAATGTCATTTGTGATTAGTAAAAAAAAAAAGCAAAATTTGCAAATCATTTACTTGTTAAGATTTAAAGAAGATTTAAATTTGTCTCCATATAATGATAGCGAAAGCATTAGCCAAGAATAAGAGCCCAAGAATAGATAGGACACCAATTGGCACGTTTCAACAAACAGATGCAACTCTGGACACACTCACCAAGTTATGCTAGAATATTTGGTAGACAGCAACCAGGCCAACTGACAGGAGTAGAATCATATTTGTTCCTATTAGAAAAAAAACGACAAACGTGATCCAACGGAATATGAAAATTACCAAACAATAGCCTAGTGGTAAGAAACTGCACTGCAATCTCGAATCCACCAGTTGCTCCATAGGAGAAGGATGGTCAATCTCCCATTTGATTAACTGCCTCTAGTCTGCTTGGCTCCACAATCAACATTCTTGGCACCAGGAGCCAGGAAATTAAAAGACGTATTGTGATGGGTAAGTCTCCTTTTAGGGATCTCTCTAAAGTACTGAAGAGCAACAGTGTCTCTCTGGAGACTAAGGTGCATCTGATACAGGCCATGTTTTTTGCAATCACTTGTTATGCGTCAGAGAGTTGGACAGTGACTAGGGAGGAAAGAAGAATTGACGCCTTTGAGCTGTGGTGCTGGAGAACAGTATTGAGTATACCACGGACTGCTAAGAAAACAAACAGATTCATCCTGGAGAGGGTTAAACTGGGCTGCTCCTTGGAGGCAAGGATTCCGAGGCTTTGTCTGACATACTTTGGTCATGTTGTAAGGAGGGACCAGTCCTTGGAGAGGGACATCATGCTTGGGAGGGTGGAGGGCAGGCAAAGGAGGGGAAGGCCCTCTAGGAAATGGATTGATTCAGTGACTGGAGTAATCGGGATGACTGTGTTGGAGACAATGAGATTGGCACAGGACAGAACAGAGTTTAAGGCTGTAGTACATAGGGTCGTTATGAGTCGCAAGCAACTTGACAGCACATAACAACAACAACAACATAAACCCGTTAGAGGGACAGCTTTGGGTTGGTTCCAACTCGACAGTACACAACAACAACAACAACAGTCATTAATACCACATAGAAACAAAATATTGTTGAAGATTCTTTTTCTTTTTCTTGTTATCTACTGTCAAATAGGATTCGAATGGTACAGGAGATTTTTCCCTCCACCAGTGGAGCATCTGGTGGATTCAAGCCACTCACCTTTGGGATTGTAGCACAGCTTCTTGTCACTAGGCCACCAGAGCTCCCTTGAAGACTATTTTAAAATGGGTAGAACAAGTACATTGACATAGAACTGCCAGATATTTAGGCTGCATTTAGAAAAAGCCATGACATGAGGGATATTATTGCTGTTTTCAGAATGGGTCTTGGCTGAAAACAGACAATACCAGAAAGATATATATTTGTGCTTTATTGTCTTTGCAAAGACTTTTGACTATGTGGATCATAACAAATTATGGGTGACATTGAGATACATAGGATTCCCAGGACTCTTACTTGTGCTCATGAGAAACCTATACCTACACTGAGGAGCGGTGTATGCAAAGAACAAGGGAGGAGAGCTCTGGTGGCCTAGTGGCAAGAAGTTGCACTGCAATCCTGAAGGCACATGGTTCAAATATACCAGATGCTCCGCTGGAGAAAAGGGGAAATCTCCTCCTTTCTCCATATTTATTTAATCTATATGCAGAACAAACCACTTTGAAAAGATGAACTATGTCAAAAAGAATGTCACATCAGAATTAGAGAAAGGATCATCAAAGACCTGCATTATGCGTTAATACACCCTTGCTTGCTGAAAGTGAGAAGGACTGGAAGAGTTTGCTCAGAAGATCAAAGACTACAGCTTTCTCCATGGATTCCATCTCAACATCAAGAAGACAAAAGTCCTCACTGATAGGCGACATCATGACAAATGGAAATATGTTAGGTATTTCATCTTGCTTGGATCCACACTTAACACCCTCATTACTAGCAGTTAGCAGATCAGAAGACATATTGCATTGGGCAAGTCTGCTGGCAGGGCCCTCTCCAAAGTACTAAGAAGCAATGATGTCAGTTTGAAGATAAGGTGTGCCTGATTCAGGCCATAATCTCATCAATCACTTGCTATGTAGCTGAAAGTTGGACAGTAAGTAAAGATGACAGAAGAAGAAACAATGCCTTTGAGTTGTGGTATTAAAGAAGAGTGCCAAAAGGACAAACAAATACGTCTTGGAAAAGGTGCAACAAGGTTGCATCTTGGAGGCAAGAATAGTGAAACTTCATCTTACATGCTATGAGCATGCTATGAGCAGGGATCAGCCCTTGGAAAAGGACATCATGCTTGGAAATGTGGAGGGTAAGCAAAAGAAGAGAAGATCCTCAATAAGATGGATTTGACCCAGTGACTATACCAGCGGGCTTGAATAGGTCAGAAATGATGGCACAGGATAGGGCAAGTTTAGATGCTTTGTTCATAGGTTCACTGTGAGTCACAGTTGGTTCAATGGCACTTAGCAACAGCAATAACTACAATACATGTATCTCATTTCTCTAAATTCTTAGATTATTCTATAAAAAAGAAGAAAAAAACTAGAATTATTTTTCTTTTCTTTCCAGCGATTATGTACATTCTTCAAGGTAGGACTGGCATTGCTAGAGCACCAACAGAAACTCAGAAACCTAAGAAATAAAGTCTTGTCATCATCCATCTTTCAGATGTGCTTTGTACGTCACTTTCATTCATTCTTTATTCTGAGAACTGTGTTAGTTCTACTTTCTCAGAACTGAGTTAGAAAGATGATTAAGATTATCAACTGTAAAGAAAAAGCTCATAATAAACTATGCTAAATTTTTTTTGGGGGGGGTGTCCAAAATTGCTTGGAAGCAGGAGTGGCATCCACTTCCATAAATAGCTTGCCTCCAGAAACCCTATGAACCTGGAGAAAGGATGGAAGTCATGCAAGTGTCGAGGACTTTCATTCATAGGGTCGCTATGAGTCGCCTAGGACTCGATGGGCACTTAACAACATAGAGAGAGACCAGTTGGCCTAGTGGACAGAAAGCGATGCTACCAAGCCAAAGGCGTGTGACTAATCTGCGGCTCTATGGCCTGTCTTTAATTGGTTTTGGTGAAACATTCTTACAGGTCGTATAGCTCTAGTGTGTCCACTTGCCATATGGAGGTAACTTGTGGTCGCTGTGAACCTGAACACTGTGACACTAACGTGTCAAATGCGATAGTGGTTACCCATGGTGGACAGTGTTGGATGGCGCTCCCCGGTTAAAACAAGCTTGGAAGCAGGAGTGGCATCCACTTCCATAATAGCTTGCCTCCAGAAACCCTATGAACTGGGAGAAAGGATGAATGTCACACAAGTGTCAAGGACTTTAGTTAACAGGGTCACTATGAGTCGCCTATGACTCGACGGCACTTAACAACAACAATACAAAATTGCATCTTATGGTCTTAATAGGAATGTGGTCTTAAAGATGAAATATGCAGATAATTTTCTTTTCTTTTCTCATTGTATTCAGTTCAACATAAAGAAAAATCCGAAATCCTAGAATTGAATTCATAAGCAGTACCATGATAAATGGAGGAAAGTTTGATGTTGTTAAGGACTTCATTTTACTCTGATCCACAATTAATACTTAGAGAAGCATCAGAAATCAAATGGCATATTGCATTGGGCACATCTGCTGCAAAAAACCCCTTCTTTAAAGTGTTAAAAGGGAAGCTTTGAGGTTTAAGGTGTGCCCAAGGCAAGCTATAGTGTTTGTGTTACACTACAGCTCTAGTGATACAGTAATTTAGTATCAGGCTGTTAATCAAATTTTAGTAGTTCTAGCCCAGCTGTTGCTCTACAGGAGAAAGATGAGGCTTGGTCCTCCAGGTTTAGATGTACATCTTCTGCAACACAGTGGAAGACTGCCATACATTGGAATGAACTTGATGGCGGTGTGCTGTTTTTTATCTTGGTTAAATATACACATAAAAATAGGACAATGAATAACAAAGACTGAAATGATTACACACTGGGATTATGGTATCAATGAAAAATATTGATATATACTAAAGATTCTCACCACTGGACCAATTGGCAACATCAGAATGGATGATGAAGAGATTGAGATTGTTCACAGCTTTAGTCTGCTTGGCTCCACAATCAACACTCTTGGCACCAGCAGCCAGGAAATTAAAAGACATATTGCCATGGGAAAGTCTGCTGTTAGGGACCTCTCCAAAGTACTGGAGAGCGACAGTGTCTCTTTGGAAACTAAGGTGCATCTGATACAGGCCATGTTCTTTGCAATCACTTGTTACACATAAGAGGGTTGGACAACGACTAGGGAGGATAGAAAGGAGAACTGATGCCTTTGAGCTCTGGTGTTGGAGAAGAGTATTGAGGGTACCATGGATTGCTAAGAAAACAAACAGATTCAACCTGGAGAGGGTTAAACTGGGCTGCTCCTTGGAGGCAAGGATTCTGAGGCTTTGTCTGACATACTTTGGTCATGTTGTAAGGAGAGACCAGTCCTTGAAGAGGGACATCATCCTTGGGAGGGTGGAGGGCAGGCAAAGGAGGGGAAGGCCCTCTAGGAGATGGAATGATTCGGTGACTAGGGTAATCGGGATGGGTGTGTCAGAGACATTGAGATTGGCACAGAACAGAACAGAGTTTAGGGCTGTTGTACATAGGGTCGCTATGAGTCACAGGCGACTCGACGGCACATGACAACAACAACAACACTACAGACTGCCAGAAGAACTAACAAATCTGTCCCTGAAGGATGTATAGCCAGCATACTCCTTAGATGGGATGATGGTTGTCTTAGGTATTTGGGCAATATTATCAAACGTGACCAATTCCTAGAGAAGGACACAATCCTTGGAAAAATAGAAGTCTAGCAAAGAAGAGGAAGATTCTCAGGAGATGAACTGACACAATGGCTGCAGCAACAGGCTCAGGTATAGCCTTTTAGAGAAGAAGGCAGGTCCAGACAACGTTTCTTTCTGTTGTACCCAATGTTGTTATGATTTGGAGCAGATTTATCATGAACTAACAATAGTGACATTTAGTTTATACACAAATCCACCTATTCCCTCTTTTAGTTTCTAAAGCTTACATTTTCAAATTTTAAAGCTTAATTTTCAAATTTTCATGCATAGTAATCATAATAAAGGAAGCTTATAACCTTTTTGATTGAGCATCTCAAGGTGTTTCTAAAGTTGGTATTTCCATATCTTTACAACTTTGTAAAAAATATGATACAATATTGAAATTCCTCATTTGTTGAGTTAATATTCTAAAGTAAGATATGCAAGAACTTGTTGAGGCTTCTGATGGATATTTTCTATTTGATTCTTTAGATCTCCAGTCCACCAAATCCTAATCACCCTTGAAAATTAACCTCTCAAGGCTGATTTT
>NW_006399753.1:33692453-33697626 GCF_000299155.1 Elephantulus edwardii | reverse complement strand
TATTTCTGTCATCACAGGAGACTAGAGCGAGGGCTGCATGGTGGAGGGGACCTGGGGGAGTGTTTGTAAAACAATGAAAGAATCTTTTCTTTTACTTTTCCATAATTTTTGGACTCATGTACTTATAACTTGTTAGTCAAATTTGTGTCTTCAAGGCTGATTTTCTGAATCCTGCTGGCTTCCAGCTGAATTGGACCAATTGGAGGAGATGTGTGGCAGGAAAAGAAAGAAATTAGGCTATTTATTTCCTTGAATCTTGTCAGATGTCATATTTCCCAGAGCTACAATCCCATCTGAAGTTTTGACAAGAGCATTTCAACCCAAATTTGGGTAACTGCTACTCTTCCTTGCTTCATCAAATCTAGGGCTAATTGCACAACTCGATGGGTGGGTGGGATGAAGTAAATTGGAAGGATTTTTTGTGAAAAACAATGTATTCAAACTTTGTAAATAAATTAGAGTAATATAAAAATTTTAAAAAAATATCTAGGGCCAGTAATGACTTCTGGATACTAGTTACTTCACTTTTCCTTATTAAATTCCCTTAAAATTGCCCATATTTTTCAATGAAGGTCTTCATTAAAGTGTCATCTTTTAATGAAACATTTTGAATGTGTATCTACTTCCTGCTAGGATTCTGACCAAATCTCCTAGTCAGGGTACCAGCAAGAAGAATTTAGGAAAGACAGATATACAATGCAAGAGAGACCAGGCAGGGGATATTTCTTTGATGTGATGCAAACAATACCAAAATTTTTAGTAGTTTAAACCAGAAATTGTTATTTCTCTCTCATACAAAGATTACTGTATTTGAAACAACTACTCTAGAAAACTCTCCTTCATGTGGTCAGTCACTTGGGACCAGTCTACTGTGATGTTCTGGTCTACTTTCTTGCCATTCACATTTGCTGCTGAAGATCAACAGGAACTAGAAGATTTCACAGTGGATTGTCAATATCTTAGACCAGAAGCAAAACATGTAATTTCTTCTGTCTCTATTTGCCAGAAGTCATCACATGGCCCTCTGAAGAAAAGAGCAAGGGCTGCAAGGGGACGGCCATATCTGACCTTTACCAACTCCACAAAAGGGAACTGTTCCCATCAACAGCATCAACAACACAAAACCAATTCCCATTAGGTCAGACATGTACCCCATGCTCTTGCACCTCTTCCTACTCATCCCAACATCAATTGCACTGTTTTCCTGGATCCCAAACCTAATGTGATAGCTCACAGACCACACAGAACCATATTATTGTGGTTACATGCTGTTGAATCACCTGCAACTCATAGCAAACTTCTGAACAATAACTCTGAACCCTGCCTTATCCTGAGCCAATCTCTCTGACTCTGACACACCTACCCTCATTATCTCAGTTACTGTGTCAATCTATCTCATTTGTGGTCTTCCTCTCTTGCACTGTCCCTCTGCCACCCTTCCAAGTATGATGTCCTTCTATTATTGCACTAGATATTACACTAGAGTGTTGATAAGCCAAAGCAAAAGGAAGAAAGCAGAAAGTCAAGGAGCTGAACAGATTTCAAAGGGAAGCATGGGAAGATGAAACAAAGTATTGTAATGTGAAAAGAGCTGAAGTCAGAAAATCAAAAGGGCCGAACCCACTTGGCATTTCTTAAGCTGAAGGAACTAAAGAACAAAATGAAGCCTCAAGTTGCAATACTTAAGGATAGTGTGGGCAGAATACTGAATGATCCAGGAAGCATTAAAAGAAGACGGAAGGAGTACACAGAGTCACTGTACCAAAAAGAATTGGCTGACACAGAAGAATGTCATGAAACAATATATGGTCAAGAGGCAATGTGATAAAAGAAGAAATTCATGCTGCTCTAAAAGAATTGGCAAAAATCAAGGCCCCAGGAATTGATGGCATACCAATTGACATATTTCAACTAACAGATGCTGTCCTAGATGTGCTCACCAGGTTGTATCAAGAAATATGGAAGACAACCACCTAGCCAACTGACTGGAAAAGATCCATATTTATTCCCATTATAAAAAAATGTGGCCTGACAGTGTGGAAATTATTGAACAAAATCATTAATATCAAATATAAGCAAAATCCTGCTGAAGATTATAAAAAAATTGTTGGAAGAGTACGCTGTCAGAGAACTACCAGAAATACAAACTGGGCTTAGAAGAGGCTGTGTAGAACCATTTTAGTGAAGTCAAAAGGTCATAATCCAGGTTAGTAGTTTAATATAGTCAGGAGAGCTTCCAAAATGTTCTCACAGGCACTTCATCCTTGGCTTTAAGCCATGTTCCAAAGCTCTCAGTTCTGCCAGTTATGGCTCTCCCTGAACTCCCTACCCCCAACTAATTCTTCCAATAAACCTGGGCAAAGGTTCTTAGCTCTGGTTCCAAGGGGGAGAGCAGTCCCAAGGTCAGCTCCATCTCATGTCAGGTCTCTACTCCTCTGCCTGGAGCACTGCTGCTCTAAGTCTAGCTAGCACAAGAATCTCTGGTCTCAATGGGGCTGCACTACATGCCTGATTCTTCTTTGCTGGTGGTGAGACTCTAGAATCTGCTCAATTTAGTGGCAACACTAGTCAATCCCCTTGTGCATAGGTTAATACAACCTATTCACAAATTCCTGCCCATTCCATGTGGTAAAGTAAAATTCAAGGGCTAGGAAAGCCATTTTGAAGAATAAACCTTTAACATCTCACCCTCCCTATCTCTTAAGATCATGGAAGTATGGTCCTCTGTGGTTACCGGCAAGATATTTCAAATAGTCTATCTGTCATAAATGGAAGCTCTGGTGACCTAGCCATAAGAAGCTGTGCTGTAATCCATTCTATCCAGACCTTCTGTTGTGCCCCGTCACCTTCAACAGAACAGCACTGCATTTATCTGTTTTATATACTGGTGGTCCACAGATGCAAGGTACTTTGATAACACAGTGGTTAAAGCACCTGGCTACTAACCAAATGGTCAGCAGTTCAAACACACAAGAGTGCTGTGGAAGAAGGTGGGGACAGCCCGCTTCTGTGAAAATTCACAGCCCTGGATACTGTGTAGAGCAGTTGTATTCTATAGTGCTGTCAGTCTGAATCAACTCTCTCCTATAAGGTTGCTATGATTTGGAATCAAATTTATTTGTTTTGGGTTTTGAGCCACATAAAATTCTGTTTGGCAAAGTTCTATTGCTAGAATAAGAATTAGGAGAAAGAAGATAGGGAGAGAAAATTCAAGGTCACTCTGTAATCCTGCACCCTGAGACTCAGGGCAGTAAAATGAGTTAATCAAAGTAATAAATTTAGCAGGATAATCAAGTCCAGGCTTCTTGTGTTAATTTCCCCTATCCCTTTATTATCCTTTAATACTAAATAAAACACTAGGCCAGCTATTGATATACATTAGCTATCAATTTAGCTATCATTATCTATCCTTTAGAAAGAAAATGTATATTGATACTGCTGTGTGTATATTGGTTCCACTGAGTCGGAATCGACCCATAACTGACCCTCTGATGGGTTTCCAGAGGCAGTTAATCACACGGGAGCAGCTGGTGGCCTTGAACCACATGCCTTAAGGATTGCAGCACAGCTTCTTGCCACGAGGCAACCAGAGCTCCCTAAATAAACTATTGAATTGTTTGGTTTTTTTAAATGTAAATAAAATTTTTATGTCGTACTGGTTTACATAAAGATTGTATACATTGTTTTCACACTGGATTTTTTAAGTTCTTCTTGTTAAGTACTGTCAAGTCAACTGGGACTCATACAACCCTATGAACGATGGTTCTGAACTTGGTTAATTCTTAGTTCTTAATTAGTTTTAAAGTATTTCCATGGACCTAGCTATTGGTCACTTAATAATATTTTGTATTAATTATAGTACTGTTGTTGTTGTTATTGTTATGTGCCATCGAGTCGCCTGCAACTCAGAGCGACCCTATGTACAAGAGCCCTAAACGTTGTTCTATCCTGTTGCCAACCTCGCCGTTTCAAACACACTCATTCCCACCACTCCACTAACAGAATCAATCCATCTCATGATGTCCCTCTACAAGGACCAGTCCCTCCTTGCAACATGCCCAAAGTATGTCAGACCAAGTTTCAGAATCCTTGACTCCAAGGAGCATTCTGGCTTCCCCCTCTCCAGGACAAACCTGTTTGTTCTCCTAGCAGTCCATGGTATATTCAACACTCTTCTCCAGCACCACAGCTCAAAGGCATCAATTCTTTTTCTATCATCCTTATTCACTGTCCAACTCTCTGATGCATTGCACATAATTGTGAAGACTATAGCTTGGATCAGATGCACCTTAGTCTCCAGCCTGACGTCATTGCTCTTCAGTACTTTCGAGAGGTCCCTCACAGCTGACTTTCCCAATGCAATTTGTCTCTTGATTTCCTGTCTGTTGTTACCAAGAGTGTTAACTGTGGAGCTAAGTAAACTAAAACTGTTAACTATCTCAATCTCTTCACCATACATACTGATGCTGTCAGTTGCCTAGGGGTGAGAATCTTTGTTTTTCTTGATGTTGACTACAAAGTCCAAAATTTAGCTCAAGCAACCTAAATAAGCATTTCAAAGAAATATACAATTTACATACTCCTTTTAGGGAGCTCTGGTGGCCTAGTGGTAAGAAGCTGTGCTGCAATCCTCAAGAAGCCCGTTTGGAATCCACCAGCTGCTCTGTGGGAGAAAGAGGGGCAATCTCTTCTGTGATTAACTACCTCTGGAAACCCATTGGAGAGTCAGCTTTAGGTTGGTTCGGACTCGATGGCACACAACAACAACAACAACAACAACAACATACTTAGCATTATTTTTAATTCCCTGAATGACGAAAAATGCATTAGAAATATTTTATAACCAAGTCAAATTTGGTATCATATATTGCCTCTCACCAAATGCTCAAAACATCTTATTATCAGGAAGTTTTATCAGCATTATTTAAGACGGATACATCAGCACACACATCACAAAGAGCTATGCAACTCCTGAAACCCTTCTAATGTGAGTTTTGCACAATTATTTTATGCGGGGAAAACTACACACATTTTAATGTTCTGTTCATGAATATTATTTTAAAATGTATTTTGGCCAAAAATATTATTTGTTCAATGGCTCTTGTTAGATATAAATAACCACCAAATGATATTTTGAGACATAAATAAAAATTAATTTCTCAATTAGGAAAAA
>NW_006399753.1:33690337-33692006 GCF_000299155.1 Elephantulus edwardii | reverse complement strand
TAGACTATTGTGGAGATTGATTTTGGAATTTAGATGTATTCTTGTATAATTCTTCTTCAGGATTTTTGCAGGCTCCTCCTTGATCCTCAGACTTCTGGGAGTTGTGGGCATCCCTGTTTGGGGGCGGGATTAGGGGTGGCGCTGAGTCCCCGCCTCCTGTGCCTAGGTTTCTCTCCTTTACCTCCTCATCTCTGCTACACTGCGTTCTGCCTTCTAGCCTTATCCCCAAAGAATTGCAAGATTCTGCTGAAGATTATCCAAAAAACGACTGGAACAAGCACATCTACAGAGAATTGCCAGAAGTGCAGGCCGGGCTTAGAAGAGGCAGTGATGCTAGGGATATTATACATAATGTTAGTTGGATCTTGGCTGAAAGCAGGGAGTAGTAGCAGGGGAATGTCTGTCTGTGTTTCATTGCCTATGCGTGGGTGTTTGACTGTATGGACCACAACGAACTGTGGCTAATTTTGAGAAGGATGGGAATCCCATAACACTTGATTGTGCTTATGCAAAATCTACACTTGGACCAGGAGTCAGTCGTCAGAACAAAGCAAGGGAACAACACTGCATGGTTCCAGATTGGAAAGGGCTTACGCCAGGGTGGAGGTACAGAGCAGGAGAGGAAGATCCTTGATGAGATAGATTGATTCAGTGGCTGGGGTAATGGAGGTAGGTGTGTAAGAGACAGTAAGATTGGCACAGAATAGAGCAGGGTTTAGGGCTGTTGTACATAGGGTCACTATGAGTCGCATGTGACTCCACGGCATATTACAACAACAACATCAACAACAACTCTTATTCACGTTATTTGTACCTTCAGAATTACCACCTTTAAAACTTTTCATTGGGATTTATTTAAATTCAATCACTTATCTAGAAAGATCTTTTGTCATTTGTGAATGAGTATTAACAACTCCTTTACATGACTAAGCTTATTTTCAAATTGTTAGGAAATTAATCTATCATGCTAATGTTTTTAAATGCTAATATTATTGCTTAATTTCTTGCATTCATAATAATTACATGAGAAAATTGGAAATGCTAGGGAAAGTAATATATTAGAAAGTTTATAGTGATCTAATATACATATCAGATAAGTTCATTATAAAATCAGTTCTATTCTAATAATAGAACTCTTTATAGACCCAATTAATATAACCCAACAGAGATATCTTGTTTAAACTCTCTCATTAGAGGCTAAGAAAGCTTTTGAAGTTTAACAGAAGTAACATTTTTTGATACTTAATACATTTTAATTTACTACTGAGGCTCATAAGAGGATCAAATTTATTTTTAAAAGGTTCAAAAGCTTTATGCACATCCTAACCAATAAATCACTAATATTTTTACCTTTTTAAACAGACATTTAGCAAAACAGGAAGAAAAAAAGTTGGGAAATTGAATAGGAAATGTAATATGTGACTGATGGCTTCCATGAACAATTCCTTTGCCATGAGACTAAGAAGAATTGAAAAGTGCCCAGCTACCATTACATTTGACCAGAGATTCTAAAAAAAAAGTTTATGTAGTTTATATGACTTTAATTTCATACCACCTGGATTTCAGAATCATCTCAGGAACAGGTTTGAGGCCTTGAACACTAATGAGCGAAGACCAGATGAGTTGTGGGAAGATGTTAAATGTATCATCCAGGAAGAGTGCAGGCAGT
>NW_006399753.1:33677264-33688643 GCF_000299155.1 Elephantulus edwardii | reverse complement strand
TCTTTAGAGAGGGACATCATGCTGGGTAGAGTAGAGGGACAGCGCAGGAGGGGAAGACCCTCTAAGAGGTGGATTGATTCAGTGACTGGGGTAATCGGGATGAGTGTGTCAGAGGCAATGAGATTGGCACAGGATAGAGTACGGTTTAGGGCTGTTGTACATAGGGTCGCTATGAGTCAAACGACTCGACGGCACATAACAACAACAACATGTTAATGAGTAATCAATAATGGAATGTAAGAACGGTGGTGCAACTCCAAGAATGTAAATTGTTCATGAAGAAGTTGTTTAATTGCTGTATGTTCTGCCATTTATATTCTCAGCAAAACAACAACAACATAAATTATAAATAAATAGAAACTAGATATCAAGTTGAAAATTTTATGAAATTTAAAAAGTAATTGCTATTCCAATTCTTATGAAGAAAGTAAAAAATGATACAAACAGTATTAACCTCTGTATTGAAACACATAACAAGTGACAATTTTCCAGGAGAAGATAAAATAGATGAATGGGATCTTCTAAAAATCAAGTCCTTATGCACATCCAAAAACTTCTTCAACAGGGTAAAAAGGGAAGCCATTGAACTGGGAAAAAGTATTTGGTAATGACATATCAGATAAGGGACTTAATATCCAGAATTTATGAAATACTTGAGCACCACAACAAGATAAAGATAAATAATTCAACAGAAAAATGGGCACTGGATATGAACAGACACTTCACCAAAGAAGACATTCAGATGGCTAATAAGCACATGAAGAAATGTTCAAAATCCCTAGCTCTAAGAGAGATGCAAATTAAAACAACTATGAGATATCATCTCACTCCAGACAGAATAGCAAAATTTAACAGAACAGCAGGCAACAAATGCTGGCGAGGTTGTGGAAAAACTGGAACCCTTATTCACTGTTGGTGGAAGTGTAAAATGGTGCAACCACTGTGGAGGGTGGTATGGTGCTTTCTCAAAAAGTTGCAAATAAAGATACCATTTGACCCAGCAATTCCACTACTGGGAATATACCCCAAAGAGACCGTAACAGACATCCAAGCAGATATATGCACACCCATGTTTATTGCGGGTTTGTTCACAATAGCAAGAAGTTGGAAACAACCTAAATGCCCATCAACAAACGAATGGATAGAAAAACTGTGGTATATTGACACAATGAAATACTATGCTGCATTGAAAAACAAGGAACTCATGCAATATTATTCCAAATGGGTGACCCTGGAGGACATTATGCTGAGTGAAGTATCTCAGTCACAAAAGGGCAAATACTGCATGGTACCACTGTTGCAAACAGGATTGACTTGGGGTTGGGGAGAGACTGAGAAAGATGGGTCCAATAATGTATACTGCATTGAAACAGATGATGGAGAAAACTGTTTAAAAGGGATATGTGATTGGGTATTTTTGTCATGACAGGAGTCCAGAGCAAAGGCTGCATAGTGGAGTGGACCTGGGGGAGGGTTTGTAAAACAATGAAATAATTTTTCTTCTACTTTTCCAAGAGGGTAGTGTACTAGTGGGGAGGGTTGAGAGGGGAGCAAAGTGCAACAATGAATGAATGGAAATTCAAAGTCTCTGTAAATTTTTACTGAAATTAATAATAAATATAAATAAAACAAAAAACCCCACACAAATGACAATTTTTTTTTCAACTGGGAAAGAATACACTGTTCTTTAATGGTCCCTCAGTGGTGATCTGCTAGAGCCACTTCTTGTTAAACAAGACTATACATTTGTCTCTAAACACCCATTTAAGTCAATCCCAAAAGACACTGAACCAATAGGTCTTCATACATTCTTGTACTTTTGGCTATCTCACTTTAATAATTTTAGGCAAGTTACTTTAACTTATTTATTTACAAACTCCTCAAGTAATACATGCTTAAATGGTGAAGACATTGAGGTTATGAACAATTTTGGCTTGCTTGGCTCCACAATGAACACTCTTGGAATCAGTAGACAGAAAATCAAAGGATGAATTGCATTGGGGAAGTCTGCTGTCAGGGACCTTTATAAGGTACTAAAGAGCAATGATGTCAGTGTAGAGACTAAGGTTCCATGATTTTTTAAATAGTTGCTATGCATCAGAGAGCTGGACAGAAGAATTGATGCCTCTGAGTACTGGAGAAAAGTGTTGAATATACCATGGGCCACTAAGAGAACAAATAGGTCTGTCTTGGAGATGGTGAAAACAAGTTTCTCCTTGGAGGCTAGGATTCTGAAGCTCTATCTCATATATTGTCGGCATGGGCTAGGAGGGATCGGTCTTTGGAGAAGGACATCATGTTTGGAAGTGTGGGTGGACAGCACAGGAAAGGAAGACCCCGGATGAGACGGACTGACATAGTGATTGGGACACTGAGATTAGATGTGTTGAAGTCAGTGAGACTGTCTTAGGACAAAAAGGGGTTTTGAGCTATTGTACATAGGGTTGCTGTGGGTCACAGGCTACTTGATGACACATAACAAGAAGTAAAAAATGGAAGCCAAGTCACTACCAGCCAAAAGATTAGTTACTCAGCCTTCCTCTGTGTCTTGGCTCAGTGGGTTAAGTGTTGGAATACTACCCAAAAAGTGACTTGAACTTGTCCGTCACTCTGTCAGTGAAAGATGAAGCAATCTGTTTCCTTAAGGCTTTATAGCCTCAAAATATTCTGCAGCATTTCTCTACTCTGTAGGGTCGCTGTGAGTCAGAATCAACCGCAACAGGCTTTCATGTTTAAGAAATGAAATATTTTATTTTTTTTTCCTTAAATATCCTTACTGGTGGAATAAAGCATCTAGCTGCTAACCAAAATTCACATCAATCAGGGGCTCCAGTGCAGAAAAAAAAAAAAATCTAGCAACCAATCACACAAAAGATTAAACACATAGAAACCCTATGAGGTAGTCTTATTCTGTCAGAATTTACTTGATAGGACCAAACAACAACATTCTATCCTTAACACTGATTTCGTCTTATCTGTGGTTACTAAAGGATCGTTCTCTGTTCTTTTGTAAATAGAGGGCATGACTATTCAGCATTTTCTTCAAATCACTTGAATTTATCCCTTAGTTTTATTTTCTAAGTAAAAGAAAAAAACAAAACCCAAATTAGTCTCATCTTTATTCATGTGTTCTATTTTTTTTAAAAATTTATTTTATTATTTTTTGTGTGTTTACCGTCAAATCAGATCTGACTGGTACAGGAGGAGGACATTGCCCCTCCTTCTCCAGCAGAACATCTGGTGGATTTGAACTGTGCGCCTCTAGTGTTGTAGTGCAGCTTTTTTGCCACTAGGTCACCAGAGCTCCCTTAATGTGTTCTATTATTAAAGCAATAATTATTATTGATTTTTCTTTCTCTTTTTCTTAAAATTTTATGATTAAAGTTAGATACAGGATCCTAAAAAGGGCCTAGTTAATGCTAAAAAGAAGAAAATACTTCCTTGGGCATGCTCATGAGAAAGCAAGGTGAAGACTCTCTGTGATTACAACTTGTAAATAGCCTGATCTCTCAATAACTCTCTTTACTTTTTTTAATGCCAACTAGATTATTTTTATTTTGCTCTACTCAATGTAAGGAGCAGGGCATTCCTTAGCTATGATAATTTAAATTTTAAGTGTGAATGAAATCAAAGAGTTTTGTGCATCAGCAAAGGGTGGAGGTGGCAGAGACAGAGGGGTCCAAACCCTTTTTCAAAAAAGTGAAGGGAACAAAAGCAAATAAAACCTTTCTTTTAAGAGCCACCCAATGTTTCTATTCATTGATCTTTTCCCATTATAGAGTTGAAGGCTGTATTCTGTGTCTTCTACAAGAGCTCTTCATTTAGAAACCTCCTTGTGTATAGCCACACCATCTCCCCTCTCCTTTCATCTTACCAATATAATGTGGGGAGGGGAGAATGTTCACAATGAATGTATTTAAAAAATGTCAAAAAAGGACAATATAACAGGTTTTCTGAATTTAAGGCGAATCACTTAGAAATATTTTGAGTTACGCTTTATTTTTTAGGAAATGTAGAAGTTATATTTTATTTGCTTTGTTAGGATACAGTAAATTAAATTCTACTCTTGATAATAGAAGTTATGCTTCTCACCCAGAAGTAACCTGAATATCTACTCTATGGTTCAATTTCTCCTTTTTCTTGCATCTTTACTTTTCATATACTAAAGAAAGTCCTTAGAGAATTATTGCCCAAACAGTCTAAAAGAGCTAAGAATATGACTTGAAAAGATTAAATCTTATTGACACTAAAGATGCTTAGGTCACATCACCAAAAACATTTTATGGCAATATCAGTAGTGCCTTTTCAATTAAATGACAAATTGGAAGTGTTTAACAACATATGGTTGCTTTTCCTTGACATATATGATTAAGAATATATCTTTTTATCAAATGTAAAATACCATCTGGCAGAAGTAACAATTATTCTATTGGCTTTATACATGAAATTAATTCACTGTACTTTAAAATGTAAATATTTTCTATTTTTCCTTTTTCTTGTGCTGAATCTATATTTATTTATAATACTCAAACACTACATAGCTCAAAAACTAAAATTAGATATAACAATTAAAACTATCTTGAATTTCAAACAGAAAAAACGTGACTCTTAAATTCTTTCCACACATTACTTAGAAATTCAAATAGCAACAACACTTTTCTGAAAGTCATAATTATAAAATTAGGCTACCTGGAAATTTACTGTCACAATTTGTTAGGTTCATAGTCAGACTATATCTAAAAGAAGTTATATATATGCCCTTTCTACTCTTTGCTACTAGGAAGAAAACTCTTGAATGAGGTTGATGCATCTTAAGATTTGAATATGTATAGCTTTAATAGTGCTGTTAGTGGAAATAATTTATCCATTCTGCCTAGTTCAGAAGATATCAAGTGAACAAGAAAGTTTCTCCCTGACACAGTGTATATTACTATAAAAAAGGGCAGCATGAGGATGGCTGAGTTCTGACCTTCACCAACTCCACAAAGAGAAACTGTTGCAACAGCATCCACAATACAAAACCCATGAGTGGGTCACAGAACACCTGTAAGTGTTTCCCATGAGGTCAGACTTGCCCCTCATGCTCCTGCACCTCTTTCTACTAATATCAATCCTACTGCTCTACTAAGGAGTTGTGGTGGCCCAGAGGTAAGAAGCTGTGCTGTCGTCCCAAAGGTATATGGCTCAAATCCATCAGATATCCACAGGAGAAAGATAGGCAATCTTCTTCTTAGAGATTTACTGATTCTGAAACACCCACTTGGAGTATGAGCTGTGGTTCAGTTCTGACTCTAGTGCACACACCAACAACCAACAACAACTGCTCTATTGGGTCCAAAATATGCTGCAATGGCTCATAGACTGCACAGAACCATACTCTAGGTTATGCGGTTTATTGGAGAAGTTAACAGGCTATAATTCAGGTTGGCAGCAGGATACAATCTCTCAGCCCTGACAGCTTCTCAAGTGTGATAGCAGGCCCTTTGAGCCTTATATTGCTTAGGACAGTGTCACAAAGTTCTTTCAGTCCGGGCAAGTTACGGCATCTTCCCTCAGTCCTTCAGCAAATTTGGGTAAAGATCTTTGACTCTCTCAGATTGGTCCCTGGTTCTCTGCTGAGCCTGCTGTTGCTGCTCCTATAGGCTCCAGTCTGAACAGTGCGGGTATGCACTGTTGCCTCTTTGTTGTGTTATTGGTATTGCAATTTCCAATTTCTGCTGGCGAATCCATTCAATTTATTGGTGAGACTAGCTGATCCTCTTGTGAAAATACTAACACACCGTATTCACATATTTCTGCCCATCCATCTGACAAAGATGAAGTCAATCAATGGCTAGGAAAGCCATTTTTGAACAATAAACCCTTAACACTACAATTACACATTGAATAACATACTTGTTTGACAATAGCTGATATGAGGAAGCATATGAAACATTGCCTCATTCTGTGCCCTACTGTGTTCTCTAATGCTAGGCTGAGATTAACCCAAACAGAATGTTTTCAGTGTTAGTATGCCATATTCACATCACAGATGTGGCCATTTGAATTCCATAAATTTTGCTGATTTTAATGGATCTTTTCAAGAGGAGTTGAATCTGGATTTAAAACGCTTCTGATTTCTTTTGAGTATTCCTGGCAATCAAACTACTTGCACATATATAGATTCCATATTCAACAAAAACCTAATGATCATAAAAAAATGTTGAAATCATATTTTATCACTTTATTGATATTACTCACTTGATGAGACATCACTCAACTCACTGTTAGTTCTGACTTACAGTGACTATCTATGGAATGTCTAAGGCTATAAATCTTAATGAGAGGAGACTGCTCATCTTTGCCAATCATACACACACACACACACACACACACACACACACACACACACACACACTTTCAGTATTCATGTAGGTAGTTTACCTCTGTTCCTTAGCATTCACGTTGTGCTCATGCAGATTGTTTAGGAGAGGCAAAGGCGAGAGTGTAAGGCCTTCTTAGGCCTTTCTTGAGCATGTACACAGCCCTGCTTATGTGAAAATGCCAAGCAAACTCTGCTTTCCATAAATATAGCTGAAATCTCCCCAGGGACACCTCAGAGTGGCACAGTCTGTTGTTAGTTGCACTACTAATTCAAAGACTAAGCACCAACAGTTGTTCAAATCTACTAGAGAATACTTAGGAAAAAGATGGACAGCATGGTCCTGTTGCAATTTGCAGTCTTGGAATTCTGATGGAAGGTCACTGCGAGTTGGAACTGACTCAGTGGCAGCAAGTTTGAGCTTTGTCAAGTTATGGCATCCTGGAGTCCTGGTGGTGCAAGGGCTAAACAATCAGAGGGTCAGACTCATTATCTGCTCCTCTGGAGAAATCTGTGGCAGTCTGCGTCCTTAGAGATTTTCAATCTTGGAAATTCTATGAGCCAGTTCTACTGTGTCCTGTTACTAGGAATTGGCTTTATGGCAACAGGTGTTTTTTTAAAATTTACTTTAGATTGGTTTGCATTCAAAATTTGTATACATTGTATTTCATTCACATACATTGTGTTTCTCACATTCCTTTGTTCACAGTGTGTTTCATATGATCATTCTCATGTTGTTTTGTTGTAAGGTGCCGGTGGACTCACTTGTGACTCATAATGGTCCAATGTACAACAGCCCTAACCTGCTGTATCTTGTGCCAACTTTATTGTCTCTGACACACTTATCCTCATTACCCCAGTCACTGTGTCAATCCATCTCATTGATGGCCTCCCTCTCTTTCTCCGTCCCTCCACCCTTCCAAGCATGACGTCCCTCTCCAAGGACACGTCCCTCCTTGCAACATGCCCAAAATATGTCAGACCAAGCATCAGAATCCTTGCGTCCAAGAAGCAGCCTGTTTTCATGCTCTCTGGGACAGACTTGTTTGTTCTCTTAGCAATTCATGGTATATTCAACACTCTTCTCCAGCACCACAGCTCGACGGCATTAATTCTCCTTCTATCATACCCAGTCATTGTCCAGCTCTCTGATGCATAGCAAGCAATTGCAAAGACTATGGCCTAGATTAGGCACACTTTAGTCTCCAGACTGACATCGTTAACTTGTCAGTACTCCAGAGAGGTCCCTGATAGCTAACTTTCCCAATGCAATACATCTCTTCTTTCCTGGCTGCTGGTCCCAAGAGTGTTAATTGTGGAGCCAAGCAAACTAAAACTGCTAACTATCTCAATCTCTTCACCATCCATCATGATGGGACCAATTGGCCCAGTGGTGAGAACCTTTGTTTTCTTGATGTTGAACTTCAATCCATATTGAAGGTTGCTGTCCTTGATCTTCTGCATTTTGTTTTATAATCACCACTGATCTATGCCCACTGTTATCACATCTTTTCAGGTCCCCATTGGATCTTTCATAATTCCTTAACTCCTTCTCTCAACTCACCAAACTCTGAGTCCATAATGTCTCTCTCTCCACCTTCAACCCGTCTGCTTCCTCCTCTTTTCCCTTTGAGCTTTTGTACATATCTTGCTAGTTATTTTTCTATTTTTACAATAATGGTCTTATGTGATGTTTGTTCTTTTAAAAAAAAAACACTTTAAAAAAATTTCATTATTTTGTGTGTGTATACTATCAAATCAGATCTAACTGGTACAGGAGATTGTACCTCCTTCTCCAGCTGAACATCTGGTAGATTTGAACTGCATGCCTCAGGGATTGCAGTGCAGCTTCTTGCCACTAGGCCACCAGAGCTCCTGATATTTGTTCTTAAGATATGGAGTTAGTTCATAATGCTCTCCAGGACAATGTGCATTCCCCCTTTGCCCCCCGCCAATTTTTATCTGCTTATTCAGAATTTTAAAGTGTGAATCAACTTTGTGCTGGCACAGTGCTAAAGTCATACAAAGATGAACATGATGGGTTTGGTTCCTTTCTCACGGAGTTATAGTCTAGGACATAGGCTGCAACTGGGCCTATGGACCAGGTTTGACACCACTGCCTGCTTTTGTAAATGAAGATTTATTGAAGCACAGCCGCACTCATTTATTTGTTTCTGTAATTCTTTTTTTATTTTTGTGTGAGTGTACCGTCAAATCAGATCTGACTGGTACAGGAGGAGATTGTCCCTCATTTGAACCGTGCACCTCTGAGATTGTAGTTGCCGCTCCTTGCCACTAGGCCACCTGAGCTCCCCTGTTTCTGTAATTCTTATGGATGTTTTCATGCTACTGTAGAAGAGGTGAGTAGTTGCAACAGAGACCACCTGGCCCTCCAAGCCTAAAATTTACTGTCTGGTCCTTATAGAAACAGTTTGCTAAATCATGTTTGAGGATGATATTTATTTTTCATGCCTGGAAAATTTTTTTTGGTTTGAACATATACTTATCCTCAAATCAGTTATATCTTCCTCCCCCACCACCCCAATTTCCTTCATGGACATTATGCTTCATACAATCATTTCCATATATTGTGTTTATAAAATTAATTACCAGTGGACTATGCCCACCCTTACTTGGTCTTTTCAGGTCCCTGCCAGATCTTTCCCATTTTCTTTACCCTCTCCGTCCCCTACTAAACAAAGGGCATTTTTATGGACATTTCACTCCTCAGATTTTCCTGTTGTAGTGTTAAGGGTTTATTGATCAAAATGGTTTACCTAGCTATTAATTGCTTTTGCCATGGGGATTGGCAGGAACATGCTAATAGGGCAGGTTACTCTATCCACAAGGGAGTTGGCTAATCTTACCAATCCACAGAGGGCTGGCTAGTCTCATTATTGAATTGAAAGAATCCAGCAGCAGAATTTGAGAATCTTATCACCAGCAAATAAGAAGAGAATGCAGCATATCTTTCACATTTTTCAGAGCCAGAGATCCTTGTGCTGATCAGAACAGGTCTATAAAGCAGCAGCCATAGCAGCCAGCAGTAGAGAATCAGAGACCTGACATGAGATGGAGTGAACCTTAGGACTACTATGCCACTGAACCAGAGCTAAGAGCCTTTTGCCCAAGTTTGTTGGAGGAGCAGGAGGAAGAGGCATAATTGGCAGGACTATGAGCTTTGTAACACTGGCCTAAAGCCAGGAGGCTCAAGGCTGAGGTGACTGTGAGACATTCTAGAAGCTGTCCTGACTGACTGTATCTTGCTGCCAACATGAATTACAGCTCCTTTGACTTCCTTAACACAGTTCTGTGTGGTTAATGAGCTATCACATTGGATTTTCAACCTGGTAAAGCAGTAAAATAGGTGTTGGGACGAGTAGAAAGAGGTGTGGGAGCATGGGGGACATGTCAGACTTCATGGGAATTGGTTTTGTGTTGTTAATGGGGACAGTTCTCCTTGGTGGAGTTGGTAAAGGTCACATATGGCTGCCCTCATGTCGCCCTTGCCCTTTTTACACCTGATAAATGTTTTGGGGAGTTGAGTGTTTACCCCAAATACCATAGACTCTAATATGATTTATACCTCAACATCAAGAAAGCAAAAATCCTCACAACTGGACCAAATAAACAGAATTATAGAATAGATGGAGAGAATATTGAAGTTGTTAACTCTGTGGATCACAACAAATTATAAATAACATGGAAAAATAGGAATTAGAGAATGCTTATGTATGCTCATGATCAATCTGTACATAGACCAAAACTCAGTTGCTTGAATACAACAAAGGGAGATGTTATGGATTAAAATCAGGAAAGGTTAAGCATCAGGATTGTATTTTTTAACCATAGCTATTCAGTTTGTATGCTAAGCAAATAATCCAAGACACTAAACTATGTGAAGGGGCTCTGGTGGCTTACTGGACAAGGAGTTGTGCTGTCAATCCAAATGTACATGGTTTGAGTTTACCAGATACTCCTGGGAAGATAGACAATCTCTTCTCATGCAATTTACAGCTTCTGAAACCCCACTGGATGGTAAGCTCTGAGTCAGTTCCAACTCCACAGCAATAAGTGAGTGAATGTGACTCTGTGAAGATGAATAACAATTATTAACAAGTGGTGGTCACAGATGATTCAGTGCTGCTGAAAAAAGTGAAGTACTTATCAAAGAAGATCACAGACTATAGTCTTCAATATAGATATTTCAACTTAGAATATTCTCAAAACTGGATTAATAAATAACAGCACATTAAGCTGAGAAAAGACTGAGGTTGTCAAGAGTTTAATTTCTCTTGGATCCACAATCAGTGCCCATGAAAGCAGCTGTCAGTAATTCAAATGATGGTTCATATAACACTAAAGAAATAGAGATCAAATGATATATTGGGCAAATCAGCTGCAAAAGACCTTTTTAAAATGTTAAAAGAGTAAAGATGTTACTCTGATGACTAAAGTGTGCTTGACTCAAGTCGTTCTTTTTAACTGTCTTATATGCATGTGAAAGCTGAACAATGGATAAGGTAATACAAAGAAGAACTGATGTCTTTCAAGAACAAGAGTCAAAGAATATTGACTGAATTAGAGACTGCCAAAAAGTTGAACAAATCTGTCTTTAAAGAAGTGCAACCAGAAAACATCTCAGAAGTAAGAATGAGATATTATGTGTGGAGAAATGGAAGGTCAGAAAAAAAAAAAAGAGGAAACCTTCTATGCAATAAATTGACACAGTGTCTGCAACAATAGAATCAAACAGGATTGTGAAGATGGCACAGAACTAATGTAGTTGTACATAGGGTTGCTATGAATCATATTTGACACATTAATACCTTTTATTAAGGCATTAATTTTAGTTGTTACAACTAAACATACACGAAGTCTTTCCTTTAAGAATATTATTGAGGTTGCATCCATAGCCACTGGTGAGAGTCAGCGCCCAGAGCCATCAGGGGCTTTAAGCTCGTTGCCCACTGCTGTGGTGTGGACAGCTGAAACCCAGGCCCCGACAGGCACCTGGG
>NW_006399753.1:33635866-33676654 GCF_000299155.1 Elephantulus edwardii | reverse complement strand
CAGCTCTGCAACTGCATCCTGGCCCATCCTCACCTTTCTGCCCCCAACCCTCACCTCCTTGTACCCCCAATATGTTTTTCCCCAATAAAAAAAATATTAAAAAAAAAGAATATTATTGAGGTTGCACATGTTTTGGTTTATACTCTGCAGCATAGTCATGTGATCCATCTAGCTGCTAGAAAGGACAGGAAGTACACTTTATATAGTTATTAGTTGCTGTGTGCTGTCGAATTGGAACTGAATCATAGGTGACCCTCTAGTGGGTTTTCACAGGCAGTAAATCTGATAGGAGATTGCTCTTTCTCCAGTGGAGCAGCTAGTGGATTCGAACTGTGTGCCTTTGAGATTGAAGCACAGCTTCTTACCGGTAGGCCACACGAGCTCCCTAATTAATAGTAGAGGATATTTAAATATATCATCTTCATATTTTTTTAGTCATCACATTTATTTTTCTTCTTTTCCTGCCCTCTTTTGGATTAATTTAGAGGGAACTGTAGAATTGAAGGCTTTGAGACATAATAAAGCATTCTGACAGAAAGCAAATTTGCTATGGCTAGAGCAAAAGATACTCTAAAATTGAAGAGACATTAACTCTTGTATTAAAACATTATATTTCTGTAGGTCTAAGACTACAGCCTTCAATATGAATTACATCTCAACAAGAAGAAAGGAAAAACCCTATTTCACTAAACAGCATCCTGATAGATTGTGAAAAAAGTTAATTTCATGTTACTTGTATTCACAGCCAACATCCATGGTAGAGAAGTCAAGAAATCAGAAGCTTTGTTGCATTGGGCAAATCTGTTTACAAGGACCTCTTCAAAGTGCTAAGGAGCAAAGATGTCAGGCTTAAAGACAATTGTGCTACAGCCAAACCATGGTCTTTTCCATTGCTTCATATACATGTGTAAGTTGAACAATGGATTAAGAAAGACCAAAGAACTGGTGCATTTGATTGTAGCACTAGCAAAGACCATGAACTGCCAAAAGAACCAACAAGTAAGTCTTGGAGGAATTGAAATTAGAGTCCTTCCTGGTTAGAGGCAAGGATGATGAACCTTCATCTTATATACGTTGGGAATGTTGTCACAAGGATTTATTGGGTGCTGCCAAGTATGACTCATAGTGACACTATGAACAACATACCTGAACCCTACCCTATCCTGTGCTATTCTCATCCCTGACATACTAGAGTCCACTGCTGAAGTCATTGTGTCAATCTATCTCACTGTGTGTATTGCCCCTTGCCAAGGAATAGCCTTGCCTAGCTACATGTCTAAGTAGCAAGGAGCAATATGACTGGATTGTTTTCCAAGGCATCTCTGTCTGTTCTTTTGGTAGTCCATGAGGTATTCAGTACTCTTCTCCATCACCACAACTCAAAGGTAGGGCTAGTCGTTGGAAAAATACATGCTTGGGAAAGTGGAGAGTTAGTAGAAGACAGGAAGACCCTCAAGGAGATGGACACAGTGAAAACAATGGGCTTGAGCGTGGAGATTGTGAGGATGGCTTAGGAGGTTTAGATCTGTCGTTCACAGGGTCACTATGAGTTGTAATCAACTTGGGGTCACCTTAGAACAACAGCATTGAAATGTTGTAAATAGCAACAAATAGAATTTCACTCAAAGAAGGGATATGATCATATTGCCTCTCAGAAAAACTTTGCCAGCTAGGAGATAGATTGGAAGAAAGACAAACTAGAGGCAGGGAAACTGGTAGATTCTTACAGTATTTCTGAAAAGAAATGAGAGCTTAAGTTAACGCAGAAGCAGGGCCAATTGAGAATGGAAGCTGGCGACTTGAAAAGCTATTACATAATTTAGAAAGTTTGAGATTTTTGAAGTGATTAAAGCAAAAACAGAGAAGTGATTAGAACAAAGATTATGTCTACTCTTCTATTTTAGATTAGGGAAATTGATTGGAAGTAAGGTTTGTATGTCCAAAAGAAAACAGAAAATGTACAAGTTGTTGATTTTGTAGTGGAGAAGGGATAGGGGAATGCACAAATGGGGGTCCAAATATATTTAGCATTACCCAAGTGTAAAAATAGTATTTTCTAGAAACAAATGCAGACCTCTATGAGAGGAACACGTTTTACATAATTGTGCCAAAAGTTTAGGATCCAGATGTTCTAATTTTGGTTCCACACCATCCAGTAGGCTTATTGTCATTTCTGATTTGTTGCTAAGTGACACCCTGGGGGACTCTGGTAGTTTACTGCTAAGGAATTGTGCTGCCAACTAAGGCATATTAGGCAGGAAAAAGATGGGCAATCTCCTCCCTTGGGATTTACTGCCTCTAAAAACCCCCTGGAGGGTCAGCTAAGAAGGTTCTGACTGCAGGATACCTAACAAGTGCCACTCTAGTCAGCTGCAACTCATAGCAATCCCACGAAAACAGAATGAAACCGTGACTGAGCTGAGCCACTTTCACAAGTTTTGCTGTGTTTAAACCTATGGTTGCAATCACTATGTCAATCTACCTAGTGGCACCTAGCGGTTGACCCGTTATTTATCCAAGCATAGATATCCAAGGAACGTCCAAGGAATGGTCCTGTTAACAGTCTCACCATTTTCACTTCTGAGGAGCATTACTTCCAAGACAGATTTATTATTCTTGGCTTTGTTATGTACCGTTGAGTCACATGCGACTCATAGCGACCCTATGTACAACAGCCCTAAACCCAGCTCTATCCTGTGCCAATCTTATTATCTTTGACACACCTACCCCCATTACCCCAGTGGCTGCATCAATCCATCTCATTGAGGATCTTCCGCTCTTGTGCTTCCCAAGGACTGGTCCCCTCCTTGAAACATGCCCAAAGTATGTCAGATGAAGCTTCAGAATCCATGACTCCAAGGAGCAGCCCAGCTTCACCCTCCCCAGGAGAAAGCTGTTTGTTCTCCTAGCAGTCCATGGTATATTCTGTACTCGTCTCTAACACCACAGCTCAAAGGCATCAATTCATTGTCCAGCTCTCTGATGCACAGCCCACAACCACCTCTACTCACTGCAAAAAAACGCAGGCTATTCTCATGGATCTCACCTGATGGTATGCACAGGAATCAGATCGATTACATCTGTGCAAAGAATCTCTGGAGAAGCTCAATATCAGCTGTAGAAAACTAGGCCAGGTGCTGACTGTGGAACAGACCACCAACTACTCATATGCAGGTTCAAGCTGAAGCTAAGGAAAATGAGACCAAATTCACAGGAATCAAAATTGGATCTTGAGTCTATCCTATTTTTTCTTTTTACTTAGGAACGTTTAAATATGCTTAGGGAGCTCCTGGGGGAGCTGAGCTGCTAAACCAAAGGCGGCGCCTCTCGCTTGGTTTGAATCCGCAAGTGGGTCCTGGAGATGCCATTCACAGTTCTGGAAGAGCTGTTATTAGTTGGTTCTGACGGCAATGAGTGAAAAGACTGAAAGACGTTTCTTATGTTGAACATATCTGAGATGCTGAGAATAAAGAACTTGCACAATATGCTACATTTAACAGACACTTTGATATAAATTTATCAAGATTGGGCACTTTCGTTCTCTGAAAGCCTAATATTTAGCAGTTAATTGGTAAAATGTTACTGCAGAAATGATTTCACAAGGCTTTCAAAACTTTAATTCGGAAAACGTTATTGTTTCCTTGAAATCCAATCCTTTTAAAGCGGTAATGGCAGGAATTAGCAAGGTAAAGTAGGCTAAATAAGCCGTCCTGACAGATCCTCGTCACACTCTACTCTCCCCTAGCTTTTGTGTCTATTGTTGCTGTTTGCCACCGAGTTCGAACCCACCTATCACTGATCCTCCGGAGGCCGTAAGTCGCACGGGAGGAGACCGTCCATCTTTCTCCCGTGAAGCAGCTGGAGGATTTGAACCGAGTGTCTTTGGGATTGTAGTTCAGCTTCTCACCATTAGGTCACCCTTTTTTTGGTCTGAGATAATCAAATTTGTTTAGATCACTAGAGCCTTTTAGTTTTTGATGAAGGCTTCGTTGGCAGTGAACAGCCGAAAGAAAGTGGCTCCCGGTTCTGTAGTCCATTTTCTGATTTATCAGACACTTCTAGGCCAGAGTAGGCCGACGCGTCACATTGTGATCGCTCCAAGTGCACAAGGAGAGAGAGTTGGAGAGAAGATGGGGTGAGAAACAGGGAGCAAGCGGCAGCTTGCACCCACTTCCGCTCTGCCCGACTCTCGGGCGGACGCACTGGGCGGCCCGCCCCGTCCAGCCGGGCGCTCCTCTAGGGACGCCCGCCCCACTCCGAGGCGACTCCCATTGGCAGTCAGGGGAACGGAAGCCGAAGCGGAACGGTGAACCCGGAAGTGCTTCGCAGCAGGGGCCCGGGCGACTCTTTTGAATGGAATCGGGCTGATTCATCGCCGGTTCGCGGAGTCAGAGCCGGGCCAAGTCAGAGCCCTCGCTGTCGCCACCGCAGCCGCACCGCGGCAGCAAGACGAGCGTTTAGATCGCGTGCTCCCGTCTTCCTCCCGCGTCAGGTAAGACCCCGAGCGTAGGCCTCGGAGATCCGAGGAGGTGTCCGCGCTAGGCCGCTGTCAGCCCCGGCCTTTCCTGAGTCACGTTGCCCAGCTGGATGGCCGATGAAGAGCCAGAGCCCCAGGGAGGAGTCCCGGCGCCTTCGTGCTCCTCGTCTGCTGCCTGAGTATCTCCCAGGGTCGGGTTTGCATGTAGTGTCCAACGCCTCTTTCTGCATAGCCGAATTTCTTACGTCTTGGGAACCTCACCTCCTGCACAAGGAGAACCCCTGCTTGTGGCTTCTGTTTGCCCCGTTTCAGTTGATCCTGTGTTGGAAAACTTCAAAACAGGCAGAAGAAACGAGAAAGAGAATGAAGTTAACTTCCCCGACAAATTCTTACATGCGTTACCGCCTGTACTTCCTGAGGTCTTGCTCCTATTTCTCTTAGTGTTAATTTTTTGAAGCTCTTGGGATTGCACTGATTTTTAACCTCGAAAATAGACCAAACGCAGTGGACCTATTCATCCCTGTTGTGACAGCTAACCCACTTTAAGCATTGTTCTGGTTGAGTAGTTGTTTATGAGTTAGGGACAATTTTTGTTTTCAAGTAAGTTGTTCGCTGCTGCATGTTGCCCTTTAAAACTTTTCCTGGGAACTTGACTTTGTACCTGTGAGAAGGGGGTGGGCGGGGGGAGGAGACTTTTTAACAAGGAAACATTTTACTTATTTAGGTTAAAATGGGAGCCAAAAGTTGATGAAATTTTCTTAGGGAAGAAGGTGTTTTAGAACCGTAAGTTTCCATACAAGTACACTTGTAGTCTGAAATTCTTTTTTTCACTGCTTGAAAAAAAGCATCTTATTACTGGTGCTGTGATAAGACTTATGAGCAAAACAGTAAGACAGTCGTTAATGTAGAAATAATGGGGGGAAATAAGCTCATATTAGTAGTAATGATTAATATAATGGTGGTATTACTGTCTGTTAAGTAAGGCTACCTACTGGTTTCTTTTTTTCAAGTGTATTTGTTTTAAACAAATTGGATCAATTATTGGGCGTTAAAAGAGTGTAAGAGCCATAGTAACTCAGAATTAACTGCAGTTAAAAAGGTAATATTAATCAAGTGCTATTTTTTTTTTTAAAAGCCTGCCTATTGTCTCCACAAAGAAAGTTTTGCAAAAAGAATTAAGTTTTGAAGTTAAGCTCCTTCAATGAAGTTTCACCTGTTGAGTTTGGGGGCATTATTTTTCCCCCTTAGGTATTTGGTAAAGACTTACTGATGTTCTAATTGAAGAGCTAGATTTTAATGTTTGTGATATAGGCTTATACAAATTTTTTTCCCTTCACTTGTTTTTTTTTATTAGTTTCAATGAACATTTACAGAGATTTTAGATTTCCATTCATTCATTGTTGCACAGGTTTATACAAATTTTAAGCTTGTTGCCAAATAAATGTTGTTCTTAGTAATGTACTAAGAAGACTTTGTGCTTTTCTTTGTTTTTAATTTTATAATAATGTTTGTTTCATCAGTCATTGTTCACTTGAGAAAGCTTTACCTAAATATGACCATATACTGTTTTTTTTTTCTCACTCATAAATTTGCGATATGCCTTGTTTGATGCATTGACTTGGCAATTTATACACTGCTTTATGAGAGAATTATGTTATCTCTTGTTGTTGTTGTTATGTGCCATTGAGTAGCTTGACCCTATGTACAACAGCTCTGGACTCTGCTCTATCCTGAGCCAAACTTATTGTCTCTGACACACCTACCCCCATTACCCCAGTCACTAAGTCAGTCCATTTGATTCAGGGTCTTCCTCTCTTGCGCTGTCCCTTGTTCCTCCACCCTCCCAAACATGATGTCCCTCTCATGTAACTCTCAGATAATACCTGCAATAATAGTATATATTGAGCACCTGTTAAATTGTGTAGTCCATAGGACAGTTTGCTGCTGACTCATTTGAGCCTCTCTGGTAGACTGAATCCACCAGAGGTGGGAGAGAGAAGTTTAATAACATCTCATAAAAAACCTGCTGGAGGGTCAGCTGTCGACTGTTTCTGATATGAAGGCAATAAAAGAAAGAAACCATGTTCTAGATAGTGTCTTAGTGCTTTGTATTTATTCTCACAGTAGCCTAGATGACATTTTAAAATATTGTTGTTTTGTTGTTGGATGCTGTCCAGTACAAACTGACTCAGTGCTGACCCTCCAGTGGGTTTTCAGAGGCTGCCAATTACACTGAGGGATATTGTCCATCTTTCTCCCACTTTTCAAGACATTACTCAATCCAGTTCTCTGATAATACAAATGAGATATGTCAAGGTATCACAATGAACTGTACAAATTGTCAAATGAGGACAACAGAGTACATGACATTATGTGGACATACTCAGGTAAGACTTTCTCAAGTAGAAAATGACTGATGAAACAAATATTATAAAACTAAAAATTTTGTAGATGAGATCTGAAGTCTAGAGGTAACTTCTTGAAAATCTTATGGATGGTAGATGGTGAAACTAAGATTTAAATCTAAGCCTCTATTGTTGTTATGTGCCGTCGGGTGGCTTGCGACTCATAGTGACCATCCCGTACTAATCTCACTGGCTCTCACACACCTGCTCCCATTACTCCAATCACTGACTATTCATTTTATCGAGGGTCTTCCTCTCCTGTGCTGTCCCTCCACTTTCCCAAGCATGACGTCCCTTTCTATCCACTGGTTCCGCCTTGCAACATGCCCAAAGTATGTCAGATGAAGCTTCAGAATCCTTGCCTCCAAGGAGCAGGTTGGTTTCACCCTTTCGAGAACAAACCTGTTTGTTCTCCTAGCCGTCCATGGTATATTCAACACTCTTCTCCTGCACCACAGCTTGAAGGCATCAATTATCTTTCTATCATCCCAAGTTACTGTCCAGCTCTCTGACTAGCATGCAATTGATAAGACTATGGCCCAGATCAGGTACACCTTCGTCTCCAACCTGATGTTGTTGCGCTTCAGTACCCTGGAGATGTCTCTGACAGCCGACTTTCCCAGTGAAGTTTGTCTCTTGATTTCCTGCCTGTTGGTACCAAGAGTGTTGACTGTGGAGCCAAGCAAACGAAAACTGTTAACTATCTTAGCCTCTTCACCATCCATAATGATGCTACCAACTAGCCCATAACTTACTGGTTATAAAATCTTTCCCATTTTACCCAGTTCTCTCTATATGTTTCCTTAGGCTTATGTCTTTCTTCTTCTGGTACACTAAACATTCTTTTAGTGTAAAGTACTCTAAATTTCTTTATAAAAACCAGAAATACAAAAATCTTGGACTCACTGCTGTCTAGTAGGTTCTAAATTTGCAGCCTTTCATTGAGTTTGTGAGGCTGTAAATGAACATGAGAGGAGACTGCCCATCTTCCTTCTTGCAGTGACTGGTGGATTTGAACCACTAGAGCTGTATGCCTTGGTTAGCAGTGCAGTATCCTATGGACTAGGTCACCAGTGCTCCCATACTTAGTTTCATGGTGCCTTTATCTCTGTACCATTTTATATATACAAGATTCACTCACTCCTGTTGCCATTGAGTTGATTCTTATTCATGGTGACCCCATGTGTGTCAAAATAGAACTGTACTCTGTAGGGTTTTAAATGACTGATTTTTCAACATTCTTTTAAGTAACCTTTCTTTTGAAGTACCTCTGGGTGGATTTAAACCTTTAACCTTTTAATTAGCCTAGTTTTCAACCATTTGTATCTCCAGGAATTCCATTTATAAGTTGGAGAGGAACATGATTCTCTGGGGTAGAACTGTAAATCTTAGCAGAAGTTGTTATTGTTGTTGTGTAGCATTGAGTCAGAACTGACCCACAGCTGACACTTCAGAGGGCTTTCAGGACAGTAAATGGCAAGGGAATTGACTGACCATCTCTCTCCTACAGAACAGTTGGTGGATTCAAACTGTGTGCCTTTGAGTTGGCAGTGCAGCTCCTTATCACTAAGCCACCAGAGTTTCCTAGCAGTAGAAGCTTGCCTCATATTTCTTCTTGTAATGGCTAGTGGGGTTTGAACTGCTGACCTTTAGTAGCCCCACACTTAACCTAGTATATATACTACAAGGGTTCCTTATATGAAAAGTAAAAACAAAAAACTTCAAACCTCCTGCCTTTGAGTTGATCTTACTGATGGTAGCCCTCTATTGGGATTTCAAGGCTGAAACTCTTTATGGGAGAGTAGCCAGGCAAGTTCACTACCACGGCCCCTTTATTTATACACACAATACATGTTTTACTTAAACGTGGTCATTAGGAGGTACTACAGTATATATTTATGATGATTCCATCATCACTGTACTAATCTGGGGAAAATCTTATTTTCAGAATCCTTACGTAATTAGTATTGATTCTTTCTATTTCTTTCACTAAAGAAAAACCTTGAAAAGGTGAGCAGAAGAAGTTCCTAATTATTTTCCACAAATCAGAACGTAGAGGAATTATAAATACAATGAAATCTATAATCATAAGTAGTTTAAAAAAGACTTAGTATCAATTTGAGACTAGTATTTGACAGCCACCATATAGATTGGGTAATAAAAAAATGGAAAGTAAACTAGGAAGAAGAATGATGAACAGTTAAAGCTTTTGTGATTTTGCTTAGTTTTTTTTTGCGATATTGAAATACCAATGTCCCTTGTGAAAAGGCTAAGAAGTTAAAAAAGATCTTCACATTCCGAATCCAGAGTAAGATAATTTTGCAGGTAATTCCATACATTTTTAACAGCTATTTGTGAATTGGTTGCTTTTAAATAAAAGATGTTTGTTGCCAGTGTCTAATCAATTATATGTTGAGAGAGAAAAAGTAGAAAATTAACCTTCTGAAACATTAATTCAGAGATTCTTTTTTTTTAATTCAGAGATTCTTAATGGTTCTTGATCAAGTATCTGAGGCTGTATAAAAGGAGATTGCCTCCCATAAAGCAGCTGATTGGTGGATTCAACGGGCTGGAGATGTAGCTTTCTGATTAGTAGTGCAACTCCCTATAGACTTAGGTCACCAGGGTTCCCTAGGAATGAGGAAGACCTTTGATGAAATGGATTGATACAGTGTCTGCAACAACAGGCTTCAGCATAAAAAGATTAGTTGGATTGTGCAGGATTGGCAGGATTTCATTCTGTTGTACATAGCGTACCTATGAGCTGAAAAATTGACTTGATGGCACCTAACAATTAAAACACTTAATTAATATTTTTTTTAATAATGATTTAAGTAAAGTTATTGTTGACATCATTGTCATTGATGTCATACGCTGTGAAGTTGGAACCAACTCATAGCTGACTTTTCGGCATGTTGTAAGAGGCTTAAAAAAAAAATTTTAAAAAAGAGGCTAAAAATTCCATTGGAGCAGATTACCCCATCTTTCTCAGAGCAGCAGATGGATTACTGCCTACCTTTGATTTGACTATATAGCTCCTTACCACTAAGCTACCAGAGATACCTAAATAAAGTTAGTCATATTATGCACGAACTCTTGAGTCCTCTGCTTTGTAATGAGTAGAAAAATGCTTGGTTTAGATCCATAGATTTTTTTCCCCCAAAGAGCCATAGATCTTTTGTATGTATTTTAATGCTGTGAGTTAGAGATTTTATTCTTTATGTTTAAAATTTTTAACTTTCTGAAGCCCCTCTGCTAAATACTGCAAAATACAAATGCCTCCCTATAACTGGTTAATTTCATAGTGTAAAATATGGCCAGTGCTTTTAAACTTACTTTAAGTGGCAAAATGCAAAAAGGGTAACTGGAGGATTGTTGTTGTTGTTAGGTGCCATCAAGTCAGGTATAATTCATAGTGACTCTGTAAACAGCAGATTTGAGTCCTGCTGACATAAAGAACAGCAGATTTGAATCTTGCTGCCAGGGACCTCTCCAGAGTGCTCAAGAGCAATGATATCAATCTTGAGATTAAGGTGTACTGATCCAGACTGTGGTCTTCTCAGTTGTTTGCAATGCATCTGAGAGCGGGACAATAAATAAGGATGATAGAAGAAAGATGCTTTTGAGTTGTGGTGCTAGAAAAGAGTATTGAACATACACTAAGCACTTCCAAGAGGTCTGTCCTGGAGAGGGTGAAACCAGGTTACTCCTTAGAGGCAAGGATTTTGTAAGTTTCTCACATACTTTGAGCATGTTGTCAAGAGAGGCCAATCCTTAGAGAGTGACATTGCTTGGAAGAGTTGAGGGTCAGCACTGGAGAGAAAAACTCTGGATAGATGAATTTATGCAGTGACTATGGCAGTGGGGTGAGAGATGTCATGTCAAAGATGGTCAGGTTGGCTCAGGATAGGGCAAGTTTCAAAGCATCACATTGAGTTATAGCAGACTAGATGACATATAAAAACAACAGTTGTCTCTTTGTTTCTAACTTACATTTGTTTTACATTCATTCGTGTGCTTAATTTTACTAATTTTTATTTTAGTGATGCGTAATACTCCACTGTGTAAATACATTGTGTATCACAGCTTTTTTTAGCCATTCCTGCATTGATGGATGTTTGGATTGTTCATCTCTTTGGTGTTGTAAATAATGTTACAGTAAACATGGGTGTGTTAATGTTAGTTTGTGTCACCACTCTTATTAGCATATATACCTAGTAGGATTGCTGGCACAAGCTGTAGTAATCTCAGCTTTTATGGAAATATAACTACTGTTGCACCATTTTACTTTCATATGATGGTTGCAAAATTTTACTATGACATCTAATAGACTTTAGCATCATTACTTCTAATCCTTCCTACATGTTTAATATTCTGAAAACAGTGACAGTTTATAATATTATTGAAGAGAAAATGACCATAATTGCAAAAGTTGTTTCTTTTTAGTTTGATACCATTATAAATACCATTATAGTTCCGTCTTTCCTCCACCATTCCTACAGTGTTTCCTTTTATTTATGTTTGTATGTACCAGAGTATTTGTCCACATATGAACTATACCAAATAAATCTTAGCACTCAAAACATATAAAAGCAAACTACTTCACACATCTCTTTACCAAAACAGGTTCTTGATGCAGAGTATTAAGTGGCGAAGCCCTTATTGAGTGACTTCATGAGTATCACCCTATTTCTTTTATAATTTTGATAATATGTTAGTCATTCATTAATTTGAGTTTGAATACTGTCACCCGAAGATGCAAAAATCTTCACAATTCCTAATTTTTGTACACAATGTATAAGACCTAAACAAAACCCATTACCTTCAAGTCAGTTTCAAATTCTAGTGATCCTATAGGACAGTGGGACTGTCCCATAGGGTTTCCAAGGCTGTAACTCTTTGTGAGAGCAGAATGCAGCACCTTTCTTCTAAGAAGTAAATCATGGGATTGAGCCGTCAGCCTTTCAGTTAGCATCCAGATCCTTTGAAGATTGTACTTTGAGGGCACCCTACATGTAGTGATAGGACAGTAGAACTTGCATGGGTTTGTTTCCGAGGCTATATGTCATTATTACAGAAATAGATTGCTATGTTTTTTACTTGTAAAGTATCCAGTGGGTTTGAATTGCTACTTTTCATTAGTTGGTGTGGACTTTAACCACCAGTAATACAAGGAATCCAAAGAAAATAATTACAATATCTTCAGTTTATTTGAATGTTGCATTGTTGTAGGCAGTTATCATTTATTTCCTTTTTTTTAGTCTTTAGCAAAACTGAGAGTAGTTCATGAGAAATCAAGTAATTTCTAGAATGATGATTTAGTAAATGTTCCTCAGTATACAGAAAAATTAACACTATGGGAATTTCATACTGTGTCATAGATTTTTAGTAGGGTTCAATGAACCTGTAAGGGGTAATGGCACCTTAAAATGTATTTTGTTCTAATTTTAAGAATAAGTAAATTTTCTGTTTTTTAGAAGAACTCTAAAAAGGTACTAAGGAAGACCTCTAAAAGTCATGAAATGTCAGTCCTTCTATTAATTGGAACTACTAAAAATATTAAAATCTAATGCATGGTTAATCACTAGCATGGATGGTAGTTCATTTCATAATAGTCTCAAGAAAAATCATGTTTAAATATATTCTTAATTTTAGTAAGTTTCTTATTTTAAAGCTGTTGGCATAAACATCCCCTCCTAATTCTCAAAATAATTGTATATATATATTTTTTTAAGGAGAGAGGAAGGAAAAATTACATCTGCTAGAATTAGCAAGAGCTTGAGCTAAGAAAATTTTGTAAAATTCAACAAAGTTGAAGCTTAACATCTCAATTGTAGTGACTCATCAGGTAAGAGTTAATATTTTTTTACTTAACCCTTTTTTCAGGATATCATAAAGAGTTGTTAAGAAAATTTAGCAGGTCTCTAAACTGATGAAATTGTATGGTAAATCAAAGGTAGGGGTTTGTAAAATTTACTTAGATAACTGGCATTTTTATATTCAGTGCTTTTTATAAAATTTTTAAAAAGTTTACTATAGAGCTTTTATGAATATATTTTATTTTCAAATATTAATACTTTTGTTAAATTTGGTTTTTTTCCTTAAATGTTTTAATTTGTGAATTTTTCTTTTTGTTTGCTGAGACATCTAATTTTGCTAAAAACACAAATTTGACCTGCCAGATTTTCATTCCCTCTGCTCCCCACATTGCTCATGTATATTCACAGCATCTGGAGTCTGTGTAAAGTCATAAAAAACAACACAGAGGGAAATAGATAAACTGAACACAGCTGGGAATCGACTTTGGCCTAGTATACTTTATGCTGTTGTTTATATTTCTACTACTTCTTTAAGTGGGAACTTGAAAATAGTATAAATGGATTTTTTGGTTATTTTTTGATAATATATATTCTTGAGAACACTCTTTAATATTTTAAAGTATAAGGTTTCTTTCCCCCCTTCTCCTTTATTTCTGCAATTTGTATTATATATTAAATGCCATATTTGAATTTAGGAATTTTATTGAGAATTTGATGAAGATATTATTTGTAAATGTTGTAGCTGGAAAGATTTGTGCAGGTTGTGAGGCAAAAATTTGAAACCAGACACAAAATCAGTAAATGATTTTACTTATACAAAACTTAAAAGCAGCAGAACCAATCTTTACTGTTAGAGGTTAGAATTTCATCTTTAGAAAGTGACAGATTGTTAAGAAGAGAGCATGCAGGAGAACAACTTCTGAGGAACTAGAGTTTATCGATCATGATGATAGTTATATAGTGTGTTCATATTGTGAAAATTCCATGACTGTATGATTTGCTCATTTTTTGTATGTAGACTTTTAAAAAGTTTGCAATATTATCCTTGTTCAATATTAGCAGGATTCCGTTGTTAGGAAGATTTCATAAACATGATTAGGCAGTGTGGTGATGATTGCAAATATATTCTTGAATATTAACAGTTCATCTTAATAGCAGTTCCAACTAACAAAACAACATGAACAAATAACTAATGCACTGGCGCCTAATTTACTGTGTAATTTGTGGTAATATCATTTTTGAAAGGTAAAGGCATTGAATTAAGGCATGGAAGCCATTTCAAATAAAGACAAAACGCCTTTTTTTTTTTTACATTGGTTTTAAAACATTAGTTGGTACAGTTACTGATTTTTACACTCTTTTATTCTTTTTTATGTGTTAGAGGCCTTGTAAATATACTTGCTATTTCTTTTTATTTCTTAACTTTCTGGGAGTTTTTCAAGCTTATGGATGTTCAATTATTTCAGACATATAAACAAGTCAGATTGGTATTCTGAAGTTAATCCTGTTTATTGTTTCTCATGATAACTCTAAAATGTTAATTGAGAATAAATAGGTAATAGACATATTAAGATTACCAAAGGGTAAGGCATTTAATAAAGGATAAGTGACACAAAGTTGCTAAAGAGAGAGTAGAGAGAGGTATAAAAGAATTACTACGGATCAGAATTACAGAAAGTGGGAAAAGTGAGATAACATTGTGAATATTGAAATTAATGTTATAAACTGTATAAATAGTTGAAGGAAAAATGGATTTGCTTTATAAACTTTGAGGCACTTAACAATAATAATAAAAACTTAAACCAACCCAGGTGAATTTCCTTCATGAAAAAGGCGTATGTCTCTATGAAATCCGAAATAACCAGAGTATGTTGGTGGGTTCTAGAGCACTATCTCAATACATTAATGTTTACTTTATAGTATTTCTTTAGGAATAATGAGTTTGTTTTTAAAAAGCCTTTGATGCTAATTCAGAGATCTATAATCTGCTCACAATGTCTTTCACATGTAGTTTTGATGATAACTGACAAGCTGTAAGTTAATTAGCACAGAACTTACTAATGAGGATGTTAAAATTTAATTTAAAAGTGAGGACTTTTATTTGTACACTCTGGACAAAGTGAAGGAAATTCAATCATACATATGATAAGTCTTATCAGGCATTTTTCCCTTATTCAGGTATTTTATTAAATAACAATAAGAAAATATAATTAACTTAATGATAGCAAAGTTTTGAAAGTATGCTAAGATTGCTTGTCTTTAAAACTAGGGATAACCCAAAACCAAAGCAGTAAAATAAGGTCTGTTAATTAGCATGGAAGACAGCTTCTTGAATTAATATGTGGTGTTAATTAACAGGAAGTCTGATGTTGTGTTGTAATTACCACCAATATTTTTGACATACTGAGTGACTGAAGGTGAATTATATAGATAGCAATTGAGTAAACACTTTTGTGCTTAAGAACATTTCCCTTTGTTTCTGTTTTCTAGAAATATGGACAGACTTCTTAGACTTGGAGGAGGTATGCCTGGATTGGGCCAGGTTAGTATTTAGATTCCGAGTATTTCTTTGTGTATGAACTACAAAAATATCTAGTTATCCAAAGAGAAAGAAATCACTCCCAGGAAAATCACCTTACATAATCTACCCTTTATAGCTGGTTGCTGTATTGCAACTCTAATATGTGGAAAACCTTTTCTGTCATCTTAATTTATTGCCTTCTAGCTATTAAGAATTTTTTTTTTTTTAATTTGGGGACATAAGGATTATCAAACTTTTAATGAAAAGAGGTGCAGAGTACTTTATTTCTGGGTTGAAAATATAAATTTAATAAGTAATATTTAAGTAAACATGGCAGCTTGACTAGATTAAAGAAACTGCCCATAAAAAATTGTTCTTAAATGCAATCTTAAAACATAAATTCTAGCTATTAATTTGTAATTTTGATACATAGATGAGTTAATAGGTGTTGTCCTCTTTTAAGCTAGAGAATATGGTTTGTTACATTTTCTTGGAATTAGGTGGTCTGCCAGTTGTTTTACTGTTACCATTTATTTTGTTCTATGCTATTGGTCGAAAGGATCTCTGGATAGATTTTTATCCAGAACAAAGAGATAAGAAGTTTACAGGTAAAGAAGAATTTCTCCTTTTTTTGAGCCATGCAGTGATTCTTCTTTTCTTTATTCACTTAATCTTGACAATCTTAACCAAAAAAAAAAGGTCTATGCTTTGTTCTGTTCCTAAGATTTTAATGTATTGTTTTATGACTTAATAGTAGACATATTTCTTATAACTCACCTTAAGAACCCTTTTAGTTTCCTTCGTTTCTGTATCACTATTAATGACTTTGTCTTCCTCATTTAAAGTAGTCTGTATTTACTATGAGAAACAATTTTATTTGTAACTTCATGAAATTTTCAGTGTTTTAAAGGCAGTTTTGCAGGAATTCTTTGAATAGGTCTGTGCTGGTTTGTGACTGATAGTTTCTTTTAGAAAGTTGACATTTTTTTTGCAATCCTATATTATGTTGTTGAAAAACTTATTTTTAAAGTTTACTTCTTTTGAACAATATTGAGTATTTGTGATTCTGTGCTATTTCTTCAGGATTCTTAATTATTGTAACATTTGAGTAGTTTATTCTCTAAAGAAGCCTAAGAATTTCAGAACTTGGTCCTTTTTTATACTGTTTTCATATGTTTGTAAACAATAAATATATTGCTTAATAATAGTAAGCCACAGAAAAATAACAGGAGTGAAGATAGTATGTAAATAGTACAGATTTAATCTGCAGACTTTAGCTAAACACATTACCTGAATACAATGTTTAAGGTACATTATGTCAAATTTGCAAACCAAATAACTTTCCTTATATATTGTTGTTGTTCTCATTTCCATGAAATTAGACTGACTCTTTGCTATCCATCCATTGAGTCTCCTAGGCTCTAGATCTTAACAGTGCTTCTTGAGTGGAGCTACTGGTAGATTCAAACTACCAGAGAGGCTCAGCTTCAGGGTTAGCAGTGCAACTCTGTGCCATCAAGTTCCCTCCCAATCATGACGATCTTCTGCACAGCAGAACTAGGTCATTGTGATTAATAAGATTTTTATTGGTAGGCTTAGGGTTTTTTTTAAAAGGGAGGAAATAGTAACTCACAAGTTCTTTTTTTCCTAGTCTTTGATTGGAAGCTCTGCTGAAATTTATTCAGCAACATTGCAGCATGCAAAACTCCACTGACAGATGAGTTGTAGCTATAATTAAGGCACCTTGACTAGGAGTTGAATTCATTTCTTTTGCATAAAAGGGGAGAATTCTGCCACAGAACTTTCCACTGTCACTCCCATAGCTCTCTTAAGCATCAGATACATCCATACTCGAAAGTTGTTGGACATGAAATAATGATCTTACCACAAATTGAGCTACTTTAACTCTGAATGATCACTACTAACTTTTACATTATTAAGTGGGGAAATGTTTGATTAATACCACTTACAGTTTTCTGATTAATTAGTTCTTATGTCTTCAGTTTGTGTATGCAAAACTCTTAAACTTACCAGCAAGTGGTCTACATTTGGGAAAATTTTGTCTTCTCCATTTATTGGTAAAATCTCAATATTTCTCACAGATATTTTTCGATTCTTTTGGCTGCTATGCATTACTTATTGATAAAAAGATTTTTCAAAAAGCTATAGCTGCACAAAGGTTATTGCTCATCACATATAAGCAATGCATTTAACATTTGGTTTTTGAGGTAGATGACTTGCAGAAGTATTATTTTAAGGAAGTTACTCTCTGTCAAATTTGTTAGAAATGGAAGAAAGTAAAACAATCGTTGAGCCCTTGGTGTTTGGACACAGTACTTCAAAGAAACAACAGAAATAAAAACTCCACAAATTATTCCTTTGAAAGTTTATTAACATCTCCCCATTAGATTCTTAATAGGTCACTTGTTGGTAAGTTGAAAAGTTTGTCCTTTTTTTTCTTTAAAAAAAGGAATAAAAGCAGAACAAGTAAAGACTTCATCATTTCTTGATATCCCTTAAAATTATTTAGATTTAAGAATTGAATAAACTTTTATTCCTTTTCAGAAATCTATTTCTTTGATTGAAGAAACAAATCATAGGTATTTTGTGAGTGAATGGAGCATCTAAAATAATTGTCTATCGAAATTGTTGCTGTTGTGTACCATTGTGTTGGAACCAACCCAAGCTGACCTTCCAATGGGTTTTCAGAGACAGTTAATCAGATGGGAGTTATCACTCATCTTTCTCCTGCAAAGTAGCTGTTGACTTTGAACCTTGTGCCTAATCTAATCACAGCCTATTTGATGAGGAAAAATGCTTGGAGACTTGACTTTTTATACAAATGTTTAGAATCTTCTTTCTTTGATGTAAATAGTATTTAATTTTCAGCCTTGGTTCCATTATTTATTTAGGAATAATTCAGTTGCCTTTTCTTAGATAATTATATGATACATTTTGTGTGTTTTCTTTCAGACAGTATTTGGACAGGATGCCTTCTTGTATGAGCTAGTAGTAAGATTTTGGGGTTTTGTTCTATGTGCTAATTGATCACTTTGTAAAAAAATATATTTGTACTCAATAAATAATGTAGAGATACCATTTGATACAAATATACACTGAGAATTAAAATAATAGATTGTTAATACTGGTACTTCATTATATTTATGTCTTTCTGCCATGTTCATTTTATTTGAGAGTTAAGGCACTTACAAAAGGAACTCAAAATGTAAACCCATTGTAACCTTTCTCTTTTTTTAAATAAAGTTTTTATTTTCTACTGGTTTATTTACAAAGTTCATGTACATTATTTTTCACACCAGATTTTTCCCATCCTTTACCCATCCCTCCCTCTACCCATATAATCTTTCTCCTTTAACAATAATTTTTCTTTGAAATTAGTCACTGAGCTCATTTTCTCTTGATACTTTATCTCCTGTTCTCTACCTACAAAGATATTTAACTTGCTTATGCCCAAAACCAAAAATCAGATGTCATTGCATCTTGCCATTAAAATTTTTCTTCCACTTATTTCTAGATTTTCTGAAGAATTGACTTATACTTAGCATGCTTAGTAACTACTTAAGTAATTCACTCTCATGAGACTATGCCCTGTCCTCTTTTTCTGTTAGTATATGGAAGTTGTTCAGATTACCAAGTGTATTGACCTACTTTTCATTTTCTCTTAGCTGAACTTCCGTTTTCTACACTGTATGCAGTATATTCTTTTAAGATTTTCTAATTTTCTCTGTTGTGCTACTTGGTCCCAATTCTTCATTAAATTGTTCGTACCTGCAAAGCAGTTGACATTTGATTTTCTTGTCCATATCCTTTTTTATGTTAATAGGAGAAAAATGTTAAGCTAAGATAAGGAACTTTTTCCACACAGTCTCCAACCTTAGCATAAATTTAACAGTAGTTATGCAAGAAGCAGCATAGATATTTTATTAGAACTACTAGAATTTATAAATTTATAGCATTAAACATCAAATATATTTCTTAATTGACTTTTCTCAAGTTCTTAAAAATACCCTGAAATTATAGAAAGATGTGAGGTGATTGTTTTAAAAATATTTATTGGTGTAATTTGACCACTTGTCTTTATGACTTTGGTGTTAGCCTAACAGTTGGCTTTTTTCAGTCATTACAGTAAGTTCCCTCTGATCTCTAGCTACCTTCACTGCAGGTACATGGTCTTGTGTATAGTGTTTCAAATCACTACCACCTGTGGAACTAGGATAAGAGGAAAAGTGCTTCCCATACTGGGTGGCAAGACTTGAGGTGAGCAAGACTTCAAGGAAATTGGAGCAGACCCTGTTGGTGAAATCCTGGTGATGGTGTTGCAGAGACTGACATTGCTTTGGAGAAACTGTGGCAAGGTGCGACTTGAGGCTTCTTGCATTTATGCTAACCATAATTAAAGATTTTTGCTATTCTTATTGGATGCTTGAAGGAGAAACTAGCTTAAAACTGCTCTGAGGTAAACCTTGCTAGATGATTTGGATTTGACTGCTAAACTGAAACCAGAGCGTGGACTGATTGAGGAGCCGTGCCTTGAGACTGTATGGCTAAAACTTGGGTTTGCATTAGTATTCTTTGCCTCCCCCATCCTTCAGTTTCCTTCGCTAATACACCTCATTGTTGGTTCCATAACGGTCAGTCAGTGAGTTAGCAACAAATAACTGAGCAACCTCTTGCTGTTGGTGTGGCTCTGGAGCACCATTGGGCTGAACTATAGGCTCTTTATCTGCTTACTGCTCTGTAGCTGTGAGGGGCTGTGCTAGTCTTACTCCCTCTGGCCCTTCCAAAGGGGTGTTCATGGCCCTGTGCCTCCATTTCCCATTTCCCCTCTTTAAACAATGACTATTTCAATTTAGTCTTGGTGACTAAACTAATACCAGAAGAAGTGAAGACAGAACTCAAGATATAACTAGTTAAAACTTAGTCTCCAGTCTCTAAAGTTTATAAGTCTGAATCTGTTTTAGTTTTAGAAATGGTAAGGGAAAAAAAAGCCTACTATTTACCTAAACTTAGGTGAAACAGTTAAAATAGTTAGATTAATATTTTGAGAGAGAGAGAGAGAGAGAGTGTGTGTGTGTGTGTGTGTGTGTGTGTGTGTGAGAGAGAGAGAGAGAGACGTATGTGTGATCTTATAGGAAATACTAAATTGGACAAAAATGTGGTTACTTAACCCAGAGACCCTTTGCGTAGACCCACAGGTAATTATGTTCTAAATAGGTGATATGTATGAAATAGTTTATATGACTTCATTGTAAATAATTTGACATGTTGTTGTTGTTGTTATGTGCCGTTGAGTTGCCTACGACTCATAGTGACCCTATGTACAACAGCCCTAATTTCCGCTCTGTCCTGTGCCAATTGCACCGTCTCTGACACTCCCATCCCAATTATCCCAGTCACTGAATCAATCCACCTCATAGAGGGCCTTCCTCTCCTGCGCTGTCCCTCCACCCTCCCAAGCATGATGTCCCTCTCCAAGGACCAGTCTCTCCTCACAACATGCCCAAAAGTATTTTAGACGGAGCCTCAATCCTTGCCTCCAAGGAGCCACCTGGTTTAACCCTTTCCAGGACAAATCTGTTTGTTTTCCTAGCAGTCCATGGTATTCTCAATACTCTTCTCCAGCACCACAGCTCAAAGGCATCAATTCTCCTTCTATCCTCCTTGGTCATTGTCCAACTTTCTGATGCATAACAAGTGATTGGGAAGACCAAAGCCTGTATCAGACGCACCTTAGTCTCCAGAGAGACACCATTGCTCTTCAGTAATTTGGAGAGGTCCCTAACAGCAGACTTTCCCATGGCAATGCGCCTTTTGATTTCCTGGCTGCTGGTGCCAAGACTGTTGACTATGGAGCCAAGCAAACTAAAGCTGTGTACAATCTCAATCTCTTCACCATCAATCCTGATGCTGCCAATTGGTCCAGTGGTGAGAATCTTTGTCTTCTTGACATTGAGCTTCAATCCATATTGTAGGCTGCAGTCCTTGACACTCTGCAGCAGGCACTTCAGGTCCTCTTCAGTTCAGCAAGCAGGGTTGTGTCATCCGCGTAACGCAGGTTGTTGATAAATCGTCCACCAATCTTGACCCCACATTTCTCCTCATAGAGCCCAGCCTCCCGGATAATCTGTTCTGCATATAGGTTGAAAAGGTATGACATATAAGTATATAATATTAACTTAATTTTCCTATGAATAAAAGAGGAAATGTGACTGAAATGAAAAGATGGTATTTTAGCTCACTTTTTAAATTGGTTCATATTCAGAAAGACTATAAATAGGTAATGTGAGGGGAAATAATAAAAAGCTAGTAAAGGAGTTTGAAAAGCTTTGAATGCCAGACTTAGTGATTTTTATTGCATTGTGATTTCATGAAGATTGTTTTGTTACCAGTTCTAAGAGGGTTTAGCCTATGATTTTAAAGATTAATTCTGATAGTAGTTTAGAGAACAGGAAGAGAGAATGACTGTGATGACAATAGAAGAATGATGATTCCTGAAGTCATTGTTCACTTTATTTTGAAATTGCTTTGATGTATTAATTTAAAATGTCTGTGACTGTACTACTTGGACCACTTGCTTATACCTTTTTTTTTTTTGCTTTGTAGTTGTATTCATATATAAACTAAAGCCTCTGGGTCCCAAATTTCGCCTCATAAGCGTATTTTAGGGATCTCTGGTGGCTTAGAAATAGGGAGTTGCACTGTCAATTTAGAGGCTTGCAGTGCAAATCCACCAGTTACTCTGCAGGACAAGGATGGGCAGTCTCCTCGTGTGAGATTTCCTGCCTCTTAAAGCCCACTGGAGGGTCAGCTATGACAGTGGTGCTCAACAAGATGAAGTTTATTTTGTGTCTTTTTACATCTGGGTTTGATTGTGAATAATGCCAATAATGTTAAGTGTGACAATTTCAGGTTGTTTGTTGTTCTCTCTTAAGAACTCCTTTTATTATTTCTTATAAGGTTAGTTTTGTTTTCATAAGTGCCTTTAATTTCTGTTTATCTGGAACTATCCCAATTTTATCATTATATTAGAGGGGCAGTTTTGCTGGTTCTATAATTCTGTGAGCAACAAATCTGAACCCTCTCGTATACTGTGCCATCTTCATAATCTCTGACACACTCAAGCTTATTGCTGTAGTCACTGTGTCAATCCACCTAGTTCAGGATCTTCCTCTCCTTCACCATCCCTCCACCTATCTAAGCATGATGTCCCTCTCAAGGAATAACCTCTCCTTTAGTCATGCACAAAGTATGTGAGATGAAGCTTCTTCATGTTTGCCTGTAAGGAACACCTTGCTTGTACTTTCTCCAAGACATAATCTGTTTGTTTTTTTTGGCAGTCCATTAAATACTCCATACTCTCTCCAGTATCCAAATCAAAGGTATCAATTCTTCTTCTGTCATCCTTATTTATCCTGTCCCTTTTGTTGTTGTTACGTGCCATCGAGCTGAGTATGAATCATAGTGACCCCAAGAACAACAGCTGTGAACTCTGTCCTGTCCTGCACCATCCTCACAATCTCTGGCATGCTCATTGCTGCAGTCACTGTGTCAATCCCTCTTGTTGAGAGCCTTCTCATTTGCTAACCCTCCACCTTCCCAAGTATAATGTCCCTCTTCAGGAAACAGTCTCTCTTAACAACATGCCCAAAGTATATGAGACAGCTTCATCATTTCTGCCTCCCAAGAAGCATGCTGACTGCACCTTCTCCAAGACATTCTTTTGGCAGTTCATGAAATGTTCAGTATGCCAAGACCACAGTTCAAAGGCATCAATTCTTGATGCATAGCAAGTGACTAAAAAGACCATGGCCTGAATCAGGCACACCTTAGTTCTCAAAAAACATTGCTTTTCAGTAATTTGGAGAAGTCCCAGACTGTAGACTTGCCCAGTGCAATATGTCTCCTGATCTCTTGTCTGCTGATAACAAGTGTATTGATTGTGCATCCAAGTAAGATAAATTGCTGACACTCTCAATCTTTTCTCCATCTATCATGAGTTGCCTATCAGTCCAGTGGCATGGATTTTTGTTTTCTTGATGTTGAGATGCAATCCTTATTGAAAGGCTGTCAGAATAACTGGAGAAATAATGCTTTTCTGGGTGAAGAATCTTATTATCACATGTCAATTTTTCCAATTAATCATACTCATTGCTATTTTTGTAAAAATACCGGCAAGCATTTTTCATGGATTTAGATACACTGATTCTAAAATTCATTTCGAAGAAAATGGGTAAAAATAGCAAGCAGGCATATGAAGATAAATTCAGCCTTACTAGAATCATGGAAATGAAAATTAAAACGAGCACTAGATTGATTTGCAAAGGCTTGTTATATTAAGCATTTGTAAAGATTCAGAGAAAGAACTGTCAAGTAAGCTTTTCCTTTTTATTTTGGGGAATGTGTTCTGTGTTTGCATGTCTGTATGTCTTTGTTGGAGACTGCCTAAGTACTTAGAACATTACCTTTTACAAATACTAACTTGGAACTTGCTGCCCTCAATCACTTCCAACTCATAGTGATCTCTGTTATGTTTTCAAGACTGTAAATGTTAACAGGAGGACACTTGGCTATTTTTCTCTGTCAGAGCCATGAGTGGATTTCAGCCTCTGGAGGTGAACAACTCCTGGGTTGGCAATGCAACTTGATAAGGACTATGTCACCACAGCTCCAGGGTATACTGTCCTGCTCACTTAAAAACCATGTGGCTATAAGTGATAAAGATGGGCAATCTACTCCTTCCTGTTAAGATTGGAAGCTAAAAAGGGGGACACTATGAGCCAGAATCAGCTGGACAGTAGTAGATACAAATAATAGATACAAATCTGTGTTGAGTGATCATACTGTATATTGCGTGTCAACAGTTAAATTTACTCTGGGGAAGAAAAAAGTCACTCTGGAGAGAAGTTTGGTAATTTCTCCCCAAACTCAGTGTATTTGAATTGACTCTGTTCATAGCTGCTCTCCTTCAGGTTTCTAAGTCTATACGTTTTTACAGGAGGAGACTGCCCATCTTTCTTCCACAAATGACTTGGTGGATTCGAACTGCTGACCTTTGGTTAGTAGCCCAGTGTGAGAAATGTCCAAGACTTTAGCACTTAGTCATTCTGTTCTGTTGTTTTTCTGCTTGATTTAATAATTTTCAGAGGCAAGTAGGCCAAAGAATTCTATATGCGAAAATGAATAATATACTTGTCTTCGTAGGACTTAGATTTAATGTGGAGGATGGAGAAGAAGATAATAAACATAAATGTTATGTGTTATTACTAACCAAAAAAAAATGAGGATAGAGTGATTAGTTTTGGGGTCTTGGTGACATTAGATACTTGGGTTAGGAAAAGTACTCCAATTAGGTGATACTTACTCTGAGACCTTAATAAAGGGAGGAAATAATGAACCTGTGCTTTGCATGTTGGAAAATAGTGTGGTGGTCACCTGGCCAGAACAAAATGAGTGAAATGTAGAGAGGTGGGACATATAGCACTGGAGGGGTTGTCAAAAAAAGGTCAAGCAGAGTTTTGTAGAAAAGTCTTTTTAAAGAGTCAGGAAGCCAGCAGAGATTTTTTTAAGCTGAGGAATTATGTTTATTAGCCTTAAGAATTTTAAAAGAACCTGGCTATTCTACAGAAGGCATATATAGAGGAAGCCATGAATGGAAGCAGAGGGACAACTCAAGTTACTACAGTAATGTTTTGAGATGCATGATTATTTTCTGCTGCTGAGGCTGCATTCACTTATAGTGACCTTAAGTATGACAGGAAGAAACACTACCTGGTCCTGAGTTATTTCTTTGACTTTTATAATGTTTGAGCCCATTAAATATGCTATAGGTCATTTTGTCTTTAATAAAAAAGGTTGTGGTGTGATTTGAGCTAATATAAAGTAATGTACACAATCTTTATCCTTCTCACATTGGAAACAAAACCTTTAATTTAAACATGAGAACTGGACAAGTAGCAGGAAAATGAGCAAGGCCTTTTATTGTTATTTCTTGAGCTTTTAAACTTGTTTGTATCATCAGCAGTTTTTATATACTAATTCACTAATTCTGGCTATCTTCTTTTACTGTCATCTTATATTAGGTGATTATTTGAGTGTTCTGATGTATAAACCTTTATACATTTTCAAAGAATCTTTCTAATTTGACTATTTTTCATCCTACTAAGAAATGGAAAAAGGCTTAAGAATTTTAATTGTTTTCCTTCTTTGCCTAACTACATATAATGCAAGAGTGAATTTGCTTTAGAAACAAAACAAAAATACTATATGCCTTTTATTTTCTTGGTGCTGTTGTCAAGTTGTAATTTTAATAATGCTAGAAATATGGTTCCTAATCATTCTATTCATGTACTTGATCTTATATTCAGATTGTAGAAAATTAAGAAAGAGGTCAGGTCAAAAGCAAACTAATTAGAGCATATATTTTTCTTATTGTCACTGTAGTGTAATTCTCCTGCAGAGAGATTAAACTTCATGGAAAAAGTGTAGTGCTTGTGGAAGGTCTCACGTCTACTCTTGATAGTAAGGTCCCACTGGGTGCATCACAGTTAATCTGCATCATTTTATTTGAATGTTCTAGGTCTTTCAAGGGCAAAGGTCTTTGATACTTGTGAATCTTAAATTTCTATTTTGTTATGAAATTATCATAAAACATTTTGTTCCTGTTCTTTAGTACATAAAGGGAGCAATGATATAAATTTTAATTAATGAAACTGTCTTCCAAAATTAATTAATCATGTTCTGATGAAATAAAAGAAATAAAAACTATGAGGAAAAAAGTAAAATGCTTAATATTTTAAATTTGAAGTCAAGCATATTTCCTTAGCAAAAAATGAAGTTGTTAATGAAAGGATAACCTTTGATGCTATTTTTCTTAATAATGCTATATGAGATGGAAGATAGAAAACAACTGTGTTTAATGCAATAGGAGAGTCAGACATTAAATTTTAGTATTCCAAATACATGGGATGTTTTGATTATAAAAAGGTCTAATATGTGTCCTTTCCCTTTTTTCATTTTATATGTTTGATTTACTGCTTATATTGCTCATTTGACACCTTGATTTTTAGATTGTCTATCTTAACATGACTTCTAATTTTTGAGTTCATATTGTCATTTGAACAATTCTGTAGATAGGTACCAGCAACCTATGTTATGCAGATGACACAGTCTTACTTGCTAAAACACTTCCTGTAGAAGATCAAAGACTATAGCCTACAATATGGATTGCATATCAACATCAAAAAGACAAAAATCCTCTCCATTAGACCAGTAAGCAACATCATGATAGATGGAGAAAAGATTGAAATTGTTAATGATGTGTTCCTTTGGACAAGTTCCCTTTGGAGAAGTCTTCTCCAAAAGGGCTGAAAAACAATGATGTTATTTAAAAGACTAAGATGCGCATGAATCAAGCCATGGTCTTTAACACTTGCTATAATTCTGAGAGTTAAATAATGAAAAAGCACTACAGAAGAAGAATTGGTGTTGACTGCCAAAAAGAACAGAATATACCTTGGAAAGAGTGCAGCCCAAATGCTCCGTGAAAGATGGTGAATCTTTGTCCCACATACTTTGGGTATGTTGCCCGGAGAGACCTTGGAAAGGAACATCAGGTTTGGAAAGGTGAAGGAACAGAAAAAGAGGGGAAGACCTTCAGTGGGATAGATTGACACAGTGACTGGAGCAATGGGCTTAAGTGTGTCTAAGATAAAGAGTATGGCACAAGATAGAGCTGAGCACAGATCTGTTGTTCATAAGTTTGCTATGAATCATAGTCAATAGCATATAACAATGGCAACAAGATATCAAACCCATCAAAAACCTCCTGCAGCACACTCAGGATGTTATTTTTGAGCAGTTGTCTTGTTGTTAGGTGCCATTGAGTCCAGCACAACTCTTAGTGACCCTATAACAAACAACTAAACCCTGTCCTAATTCGTGCCATCCTCATCAACTCTGATACACTTGAGCCCTTTGCTGCAGTCACTATGTCAATCCTTCTGATTAAGGGTCTTCTTTTCCTTCACTGACCTTCTACTTTTCCAAGCATGTCCTTTTCCAAAGAATATCCCCTTCAAACAACATGCCCAAAGTATGTGAGATGAGGCTTCACCATCTCTGCCTCTAAGGAGTTCTCTCTCTGGCTACACTTTCTCTAAGACACATCTGTTCTTTCTTTTTGCAGTCCATGGGATATTCACTTTTGTTCAGCACCACAACTCAAAGGCATCAATCATTCTGTCATTCTTATTAATTGTCCAGCTCTCATATGTGTAGGAAGTGATTAATGAAAAGGCCATGGCTTGAATCAGTTGCAAATTAGTCTATAACTGATATCATTGCTCCTTAGTTATTTCAAAGAGATCTTTGACTTCAGACTTTCCAAGTGCAGCATGACTTTTGATTTCTTTACTTTTAGGACCAAGAGTGTTGATTATGGATCAACATAAGATGAAATCACTGACTGTAGACTTCTTTCCATCTATCATGATGTTCTTTATTGACCCAGGGGTCAGGATTTTAGTCTACTTGATGTTGAGATGTAACCTATATTGAAGACTGTAGTCATTGATCTTTTACAGCAACCATTTCAAGTCCTCATATTCAACAAGCAGGTTTGTGTCATTTGTTGAATGCCCTGTAAACATATGCCAGAGCAGGACAGTGGTCTCCATGGGCAGCTTCCACAAGCTGCATTTCAAACTGTTTCCAGTGATTTCACAGGTACCCCCTTCTAGAACACTGATTATCTGTTAAGGGCAAAGCCAGGAATTTCTGGACATTAGGGAGCTCGGGTGGCCCAGTTGTAAGAAGCTGCACTGCAATCCTGAAGGCATGGGGTTTGAGGCCACCAGCTACTCTGCAGGAGAAGGATGGGCAGCCTCCTCTTGTGCGACTACCTACCTCTGAAAACATGCCTGAGGGTCAGTTATAGATTGGCTCCAATTCTATGCTACACAACAACAAGAAGAGAAAATTAGCAATTTGCTCTCTCGCTCTCACACTCATACCCTTGCATTAATGTGGTCAACTGACCCTCCAGTGGCTTTTCAGTGGCTATAAATTGCAATTGCCCATGTTTCTCGCTTGGAGCTAATTATATTTTCTTTTTTTTCTTTGCCTGTGTGCATTATGGCCCACAGTGCCCCTTTTATTTTATTATATTCTTACCTGCTTGTGATGTTGTTGTTTTTATGTATAATTGAGTCAGAATGGACTCAGCGCTGACTCTCTGGTGGGTCTTCAGTCTAAATTGCACTGGAGGAGATTGCTCATCTCACTCCCATGATGAGCAGCTTGTGGGTTTCAACCATGTGTCTTTGGGTTGGCAGCACAATTCCTTACCACCAGAGATCTAGATAACATTATGCTAATTAGTTCTTCATTCCTTAGTGTTGTAAGCGTGAGAGCCTGAGTAATTGGAAGCAAAAATTGATAGTCCATTAGAAAAGAACTCTTTTCTCTTCTTTACTTCATGAGAAACTATTTATTTCAGTAACTAGTAGTGTATATATATTCTTTTTCAGTTTTACAATTTTATTTGTTAATCAGCTATTAGTTTTCATCCACATGACTGTAGAGTTTTTAAAGTGGTGACAGATATTTAAATGACTAGTATATGTAGCCTTTTTGGGGAGTTTTCGTCTTCATTACCTTTTCAGAACAACTGTACATGGATATGTTGTTCTTTGGTGCCGTCGAGTTGTAGACGACCCTATGAACGAATGGCCTGAGCACTGTTTGTACATGGAGTTTCCGGAGGCAAGTCATTTCGGAAGTGGATGCCGCTCCTGCTTCCAGGTACATGGATATAGTAGGGGATGTTTCTTATTCCTTAAGCCCAGGCAGCTGTCTTGAGCCTGTGTCAGTGCACACGTCTGGTGTTCCCATCTCCTTTATAACAGATTTCTTGATCTCCATGGGTGCCTGAGGGCCACTTCTTGAAGCCACTCGGTGAACATGCTTGTCATTGTTGATGCACTCTCTGGTCACCATTTCATTGATGAAGAATGACCCTTCTTCTCACCACCCTTCCTTGTGGGACCTGTAGTGCTGGGATCAAATTGGAAAAGCCTGAAACTTTGGTGGCCTAGTGGTAAGAAACTGTACTGCAATCCTAGAGGCACGTGGTTCAAATTAACCATCTGTTCCTTGGTAGAAGGAAGAAGAATCTCCCATGCTGTTTACTGCCTCTGGAAACCCACTGGAGGCTCAGCTATGAGACAGATCCGACTTGATGGCACACAGTGACAACATGCAGTGCTGTTATTATTGTTATGTGGTACCAGGGATATTGTAGCTAATGTTAGATGGATCTTGGCTGAAAGCAGAGAGTACTGGAGGAATGTCTATCTGTGCTTCATTGATTATGCAAAGGTGTTTGACTGTGTAGATCATAGCAAACTGTGGCTGACTCTGAGAAGAATGGGAATCCGTTCTTGATCGTGCTAATGCGAAACCTGTACTTGGACCAAGAGGCATTCGTCAGTACAGAGCAGAGAAACACTGCATGGTTCACAATTGGGAAGGGTGAATGCCAGGGATGTGTCCTGTCTTCATACCTTTTCAACCTGTATGCAGAACAGATCATTCGGGAAGCTGCGCTCTATGAGGAGAAGTGTGGGGTCAGGATTGGTGGAAGATCTATCAACAATCTGCGTTATGCAGATGACACAACCTTGCTTGCTGAAACTGAGGAGGACCTCATGCACTTGCTGCAGAGGGTCAAGGACTGCAGCCTTCAATATGGATTGAGGCTAAATGTCAAGAAGACAAAGAGTCTCACCACTGGACCAATTGGCAGCATCAGGATCAATGGTGAGGAGATTGAGATTGTTCACAGCTTTAGTCTGCTTGGCTCCACAGTCAACACTCTTGGCACCAGTAGCCAGGAAATGAAAAGACGTATTGCGATGGGAAAGTCTGCTGTTGGGGACCTCTCTAAAGCACTGAAGAGCAATGGTGTCTCTCTGGAGACTAAGGTGCTTCTGATACAGGCGATGGTCTTTGCAGTCGCTTGTTATGCATCAGAGAGTTGGACAATTACTAGGGAGGATAGAAAGAATTGATGCCTTTGAGCTTTGGTGTTGGAGAAGAGTACTGAATGTACCATGGACTGCTAAGAAAACAAACAGATTCATCCTGGAGAGGGTTAAACTGGGCTGCTCCTTGGAGACAAGGATTCTGAGGCTTCGTCTGACATACTTTGGTCATGTTGTAAGGAGAGACTTGTACTTGGAGAGGGACATCATGCTTGGGGTGGAGGGACAGTGCAGGAGGGAAGGCCCTCTATGGTATGGATTGATTCGGTGACTGGGGTAATCGGGATGGGTGTGTCGGAGGCAGTGAGATTGACACAGGACAGAGCAGAGTTTAGGGCTGTTGTACATTGTATTGCTATGAATCATATTCTCTTCTAGCACCACAACTCAAAGGCATCGATTCTTCTGTTATCTTTAGTGATTGTCCAGCTCTCTGATGCGTAGTAGCAAAAATTGGGAAGACCATGGCCTGGATCAGGCGCACAGTCTCTAGACTGACATTGTTGCTCATTAGCACTCCACTATATAGAGATGCTTTTGATTTTACATCATTTTGTACATGGTTCATTATTTTCTGAGTATCATCTCCTTCCTATTTTGCAAGTTCTGGTTACTGTACACATTTCCTAATTTTTATTTTAGACTTAAATAAACTTGATAAATTTTGTAGCTCAGTCTTTCTTCAAAGCTGTCTTAGAGCTGTTAGCCTGAAATACTATGAAAAGTACAACAAATCAGAGAAGTAGCTCAGTACTCTGAATAGGGAATTGTATTGCCAGTAGGTTCCAAAATAAATGTGTGGGTATGTAAAGATAACCCATACATTTATATTAAGATTCCCCTCTCAAATTTGTAGATGGTCAGTGAGGAGAGCCAAATGGACTCATGCTCAATGCTGCTTGTGTTCTAGTTTGAGGTATCTAAGTCCTTAAGCTTATTGAATCCTCCCAACACTTTTAAATGGGTACTGACAATTACTTTCATATTATAAGGTGGGGGTCATGAAACTAACACGAAATAGAGCTAGACTTGGAACACCGATCTTTCTCATTGTAACTAACAATATATCCTTAGGTAGTAAAACTATAGTGTTGTCACTGGCTATTTGGTTGGTTTGTGGTTTTTGTTGTGTTTTTTTTTTTTTTAAAGTCCTTTGATTTTCATTGTAAAACACAGTTAATGTGTGAGTAGCTAGCATTTTAAGAAAGCCTGGAGTATTTGAAAGTGTTTTCTTACTTTGATATGTAATAATTCAGCTTACTCAACTCATTGCTCTCAAGTTTGAACCAATTCATAGCTGATCCTACCGTGGCCATAAAATGGCCTTGAAGAAAACTTCCCATCTTTCCCTGGGGACCTGCCAGAGAGGTGCTGCGTTTAGGTTGGTAGTGTTGTGCCCTCTGGACTTTGCCACCAGAGCTACTTGTGTAATATTTATGTTTATAGAATATATATGAAGTATTTCATTATTTTCCTTCCCTATGATAATCTGATTTGTGTCTTGACAAACTGATAAGGTAGGGGGTTGCAAATAGTACAACTTTTTTTAAGAAGCATTTTTATATATCTTCTTGTAGTTTTTAAAACATTTTTACTATTTACTATTCTAAACTAGTCACTGAAATATGTTGTTTCATTTAAAAAAATTATTTTGGGAAAGAGGCTTCTCTTATTAAGCTAATTTAAATGACCAGTTTTGTTGTACCTTGACTTGCAGTAATGAAAAATGAGGTACAGAGAGCTGTTTTATTTGAATAATAGACTTGCCAATTAGCCATCAAGTGCTTCCATCTGTGAAATTGTTGATCAGATGGGTTAGCTGGGATGTTTCCAGACTAGGGCATCATAAATGGCACTTGAAAACTGTCACTTTGATGATGAGGTTTCAAGTATTACACTGCTTGATGCTGTGGAACCTTTTTTTTCCTTTTTCTGTACCATGTTTTTTTAGAACATTCTGATCCCACTTATGAATTCTGTGGCATCAAGGGAACTTGGGAGACCTGCCACTGATGTAAAGTTCTGCTTAATCTGGTGCTCTGGTCTGTGCTGGGATAAACCAGAGTGTTAACAGCTCCTTTCATGGCCTTCACAGTAATGTGAGTTGGTGATCTGATTGACACTGGCAGATGATGCCCATTGCCCAAAGGGTCATGGAACTAGCACACTTTGGCAAGATTTTTTGCACTTTCCTGTTAATGTTTTCAAATGCTTTCCTTAAAAGAAATGTATAGTATGCTAAGGTCACGGAAGTGCTGCGATTTCTACATGTAGCAATTGTGTGAAATGACTGAAATGTGACCCATAAATGCTGTAAAGCCTTTAATTATTGATTAGCAATGAGTACATTTTAAACTTGGATAATTATAACTTGGAAATATACATTTCTGGAATTAGTACCTACATAATCTGTTCTGTCCTCCATGTGTAGCTTACCTAAAACAAACCCACTGTTTTCAGGTTGATTGCAGCTCGTGACACCTAATGGAACAGAGTAGAGCTACTCCAAAGGATTTCCAGAGTTGTAAATCTTTACAGAAGCAGACTGCCACATCTTTGTTGCGTGGAACGGCTGCTAAGGGTTTTTTTTGGTGGGTGGGTGGGGTTTTTTTTAGCTGGTAAAGTTTTGAGTGAATCTTTTGATTAGCCATTGGGTGCTTAAACTTCTGTGCCACCAGAAATCCTTCACACCTACCTTATTTCACTAAATATTTTTGTGAAGTTTCCTTAAGTAAGTTCACTTCTTTAAATGCATGTGAATATGATTAGGTATTAGAGTCCCTAAATGAGACTCCTGTCTAGTAGGACTGTACTTGCTTGTCTTTCTTTCCTTCCACCTTCTCTCCCCAAACTCAGATTCCTGAAATTTGGGCTTGTTTCCTGGTCTCCTGTCTGTGGGGGGGACAAATTCATGGACCCTGTTACTTTGTAGACACCAGCTTGGCATGTTGCCCAACTTGGCTCAGATCTCTGGTCTTCCCAGACTTACTGTGAAAGAAATTAAGTATTGGGCAATGATTAAAAGCCAGGGTTCTGGAGCTGTTTAGATCTGGAGCTATTCTAGATCTAAACAGTGGCTGAGGTCCATAGAGAGAAGAAAGAATGAGAATGCAGTATAATGTGTAGAAGTCTTGGGTCTTGTTGGGTCTTGTCCTATTCATTTTCCTTCCACGTTAGGTTTTCATGTGTTAGCATCCCTGGTCCTCTCAAACTCCCCAGTCACCTAGTGAAAGACAAATGCCATTTCAAATGTAATTTGTTGGTGAGCTCTTGTGGCCTAGTGGCAAGAAGCTGCACTACAATCCCAGAGGTGTGTGGTTCAAATCCACCAGATACTTTGCTGGAGAAGGAGGAACCATCTCCTCCTGTACCAGTCAAATATGATTTGGTGGCACGCGCGGCACACACACACACAAATTTTGAAAAAAGTAATTTGTTTTTAATTACCTAGATACTATGTCTCTTTTTATTGTAAAAGTTTAGCCCTTGCTCTTTCTCTTTAGCAAAAATTCCCAGTAGTTATCTATTAAGATAACATTTATTAAACAGCAAAGCTTTCATTTACAGGTAAGGAAATTGAGGCCTATGGCATTTAAGTGAATTGGTTAGTGTATTATGACATTTATAAAATGGGGTAGTTTTATGGCTTCAGAGCAGAACTAAAAGACTATGATGCTTTTAAGTATTCCATTTTAAATGCAGGGCAGAAATAGATGTGGCTTTCTAATTTTCCCAGAAAAAATGGACAGAACTTAATGCTGTCAAATTAATCCCAACTCTTTATGACCCTCTATCAGGCCTCCATGGTTGTAAATCTTAAAGAGAGGAGACAGCCCATCCTTCTGTAGAATTCCTGGTGGATTTGGACCTCTGACATATTTGGTTAGTAGCCCAAAAGCTGCTAGTTTAATTAGTTACATTAAACTGGGGATTTCAGGGGATATTGACTACACATCTAACTAGACGATAAAGCAAAGGCACTAAGTGTATTGTTAAATGAATTTGACAATTCAGCTTTTAGAAATATAGAACCTGTTGACAGTAATTTCAATGTGGTATGTTTTAAAATAAGGAAATGAGAATCTCCCTACTTGATTTTTCTCTTTTGGTACTACTTTAACCATTTGGAACATCTTGCTATTCCTTATAAAGTTGAGAATTTTTTTTTTTAATAATGAAGTCTTTTGGAATTTTGATTGGGATTGAATTGAGTCTGTTGTTTACTTTGGGTAATACTGATATCTTAATATTTTTCAATTTATAAGCATGGAACATCATTCCATTGGTTTAAGTCTTCTTTAATCATTGTCAGCAGTGTTTTACAGTTTTCTCTATGTAGGTCTTCCATGTCTCTGGTTAGATTATTTTTAGCTGTTTCATTCTATTAATACTAGGGCAAATGGAATTGTTTCTCTAAATTCCTTTTCAGGTTTTTTATTGCTGGTACATAAAATGCAACTGATATTTGCTTGTGCATTTATCTTATTTTAGTGAAATGTTTATTTGCATCTATTACCTAGTTTTTACTGAGTTTAATAAATTTTGACAGTTCTAAAAAGACTACTTCAGCCGTTGCGGCCCTCTGCCCGGGGCGGGCTGCCCTTGGCCTCCGGCTTGGGGCGAGCCATCACGGCCCCCTGCCCGAGGCGGGCTGCCCTCGGCCCCCTGCCCGGGGCGAGCCGTTGTGGCCCTCTGCCCGGGGCGGGCTGCCCTTGGCCCTCTGCCTGGGGTGAGCCGTCGCGGCCTTCTTCCCGGGGCTGGCTGCGCTTGGCCCCCGACTTGGGGCGAAACGTCGTGGCCCTCAGGAGCAAGAAGGCAAGCAGCTGTAACCCAAGACCACCAGTAAGGTGATAAAGCGTCCTCCCTTCCCCCCTTTATATCTATGCCCCTGTTCAGCATGAAGAAGCCAGAGAGTCGGCATCCAATTCCCAAATCAATAAGACAGTTGGTTTAATTACTATTGGAAAATGCTTGTCATTCCTCTGTAGCATCTGGTCCCCACTGGACCCTCATCATTTCCTTCACCTGCTTCCCCCACTGACCAAACTGCAGCTCTGCAACTGCATCCTGGCCCATCCTCACCCTTCTGCCCCCAACCCTCACCTCCTTGTACCCCCAATATGTTTTTCCCAATAAAAAAAAATTAATAAAAAAATTTTTTTTGACAGTTCTTGAAAAATTCTAGTTTGTTAATTAGTAATTTACAAAATCATTGCTCCTGCATGCTGCAATTATGTACCATAATTTCTCAATCTATTTGAATTTGTTGGACATTTGGGGCTGTTTTTGTATTCTTGATATGAACATGGGTGGACAGGTTTCCATTTGTGCCTCAGTTCTCATTTTCTTGGAATATACTCCAAGCTGTGGAATAGCTGGGTCATATGGAATTTCCATGTTCAGCTTTTTGAGAAAATGCCAAACTGTCTTCCAGAGTGGGTCATTAATCATAAGGTTGTACAATTTGATGGGTGGAGGGAGAGGTGGGTAAAGGAAAAGGGAAATATCTGGTGTGAAACCAGTGTATATGAACTTTGTAGGTAAACCAGTATAAAATAAAAATTTTATTAAAAAAATAATTAAGGATAATGGGGGTTGGAATTAATCATAGGGTCGCACAATTTGATGGGTAATAGGGTTTAAGGAAATGGGAAGGAACTGATGTGAGAAACAATGTATTTTGATTTTGTAAATAAATGAGTATAATTAAAAAAGTTAAAAATAAGAAGAAATTGAAATAGAAAAATAATATTCTCGATTGTTGTTACAGCTAGTTGGTGCCAAGTTGGCTCCAACTAATGGTGACTTTATGTGGTGTCAGGGGTTTACTTTTCCAAATGGTTTCTCTGTCCTCCACCTTACTAAATCTCAGATAGGTTAACAAAATATGGATTTTCATGCCTAATTAGCAAACATTCCCTCGACCAGATACTGTAAAACTAAGGTCACCTACATCTGCTCTGAGGCCAAGGTTGACTACAAGTGCTAAATGGGAATCGTTAGAATTGCCTGAGCCCATTCCTTTGGTTAATTTCAAGCAATATAGGATACCTGGTGGAAGAAAGGAAATTACTGCTTTGACTAAAGCCTTCCTAAAGGCTGGCTAGCTCATATTGCCACCTGTAATTCCCCTGGGGGCATGGCCTATGTCCCATTGCTCTGATAAAAGAAAACTGCATTCAAGACTTGGGGGCCTCTTCCTCTCTACGTGGCTTGAGATAGCCTCCTGACCTGAGCCAGCTGCCTTAACATTGCCTGTTAGCAACAATATAACTGTGTGAGCTTCTTGAGTACCTTCCAATGAATTGCCAAGCCTTAAAAACATGGATGGGGGTTTGGGGTCTAGAGGAAGAGGAGGAACAGTTAGTGTTGAAAATGATCGCATGGTTTAACAGTGAACTTTTGGGACATTTTGAGCCTCTGTCTTTTTTGTAGTTCATTTGGTACTGTTTTTTTGCAATGTTAAAACATGATAAATAAATCACCTTGTGTATAATGAAAAGAAACTTCACATGTCCTTGCACTGAATTTATCATCCTTTGTGAGTTGAGTGTGACTATTCTGTTTTTCATTGCTGTCCAGCCTGGGGATCCTTATAACACTATACTGTACTATTGTTGCATGTTGTGGTTTCACAGGTTAATTGTTGGAGGTAGTCTTCAGGTCTTCCTTCCTAAGCCTATCTTAGTGAAGAGACTCCCCTAAAACTTGTTCCCCAACCTAGTTTTTAAATGCAGATATTAGGATCTGCAGATATTTTCACATAGTTAATAACTTATTTTTTTACTCTCTTAATAATTTTCCTGGAAGCAGTAGTTTTTAATTTTAGTAGTTCAGTTTACAAATTTTGTGTGTGTATGTGTGAATTATACTTTTGTTGCCCTGTCTAGGAAATCTTAACCCAAAGTCATACAGAAAAAGTAACCTTTGTTTTCTAGTAGATTATAGTTGTGTGCTTTACACTTACATATGTGATCCTTTTTGAATAATGTTACAGCTTTTAAGTAAATGTTGAAATCAGATAGCCATAAGTCTTCTAACAGTTATTTTTTTTTCTTCTTCTATTTCCTGGTATTATTTCAAGCGTTCTAGATCCTTTGCATCTTTATATAAGTTTTAGGATCCAACTTATCAACTTCTAAAAAAAAATATTTTCTATATCATCTGTATGTCTTTTGTTTCTTGCCTTAATCCACTGATGAAAACTTTTCAGTAAAATGCTGAAGTAATGAGAATGGACTTTCTTTTCATATTCCTGATTTTTTTAGGGCAACTGGCATTCTGTCACCAAAGTATAGTGCTAATGTTGTTTTAGTATGTTTATCATAGGTTAGCAGGTTGAATTAACAGTGCCAAAGGATGTTGGATTTGTCAAATAGATAGATTTGTTTTGAGGTTTTAAAATTTAATCTCTCCTGACCTTTGGTTAAAATACTTGTTGTTAAGTGCGATCAAGTCAGTGACTACTTAAAGCAACCCTCTGAACAGCAGATTTGAGCCTTACCCTATCTTGCAACATCATCACAATCTCCTTCAGGTTCAAGCCCATTGTTGTATTTACTGTGTCAAGTTTATCTCCTTCAGTATCTTCCTCTCCTTTCCTTACCCCTTCTGAGCATGATGTCTTTTTCCAAGGACTGACACTCTTCTGACAACATGCCTGTGGTGTTAGCCAAAAAGTTGGCTTGTTTTTTAGCCATTACAGTTAGCCCCCTCTAGTCTCCAGATTCCTTAACTGCAAGCACATGGTTTTGCAAATCACCAATAGCTGTGGGAATAGGATAAGAGAAAGTGCTTCCCACACTGGGCAGCAAGACTTGAAGTGAGCTAAAATTGTGGCAGCAAAACTTGATATGAGGAAGACTTGAGGGAGACTAGGCCAACACCCTATTGAGAGTGAGACCCTGGTGATGGTGGTAAAGAGACTGTAACAGTGCTCTGGAGAAACTGTGACAAGGTATGACCTGAACCTTCTTGCTTTTGTGCTGGCCACACAAAGGATATTGCTGTTCTTGTGTTTGATAATGGAAGGAAAAGCATCTTGTTTTAACTGAAACCAAAGCCTGGATGAACAGGAATTGAGCCTCAGAACTGTTGGGCTAAACCTAGATTTATATAGGGTGATAGTCTTTCCTTTCCCCACTCCCCAACTTACTTCCTTAATAAACCCCACTCTCCGTATCAGGACTGTGAGTCTGAGTCAACAACAAATAAATGAACCTCTTGGTGTGGCACTGGACGCACAATGGGGCTGAGCTATGGGCTTTTTATCGGCTTTCTGCTCTGGGGTGGAGAGGGGCTGTTCTTTTTACTCTTTCTGGCCCTTTCAGAGATATTCACGGCCTTGTGCCCCCATGTCCCATTTTCTCCTCTTTAGATAGTGCCCAAAATATCTGAGATGACATTTCACCATCCTTGACTTTAAAAGAGCACACTGGTTTAACTTCCTAAAAAAACACACAAAAAAACCACAAACAACTTAGAGTTGTCTTAGTCTGGAAACTCCACTGAAACCTGTCCATGATGAATAGCCCTGCTATTTGAAATATTGGTGCCATAGTTTCCAACATCATAGCAATACACAAGCCATCACAGTGTGTCAAGCTGACAGATGTATTCTGGTTAGATATTTAGGACATTACATTTATTACAGTTATTAATAAAGTTTAAATATATAGTATTGCAATCCCCTTATTAGATTTCCTGGGTTTGGGACTTTTTTTAGCCCTCTTTTAACTTGTTTTGTCTCCTTTGTTAGTTTTTTGGCCATAACTCATTGTTATATTAGATTGCTTTAGATACTGTAGTACACTTCTATAGACAGCTCTAATGACCATGAAATTGCACTGCTAAACCCAAGGGCTCAGCCTCTCTGGCGAGTCAGATCTACCTGCCATTCTGAGAGGGAAAGATGAGCAATCTTCTCCCAATTTAAAACCTCAGAAACTCAATGGAGAGTCAACTATGAGTCTGTTCCGACTTGCCAGCAGTAAGAATGAATGAAAGATTATACATTTTCAACTTATTGATCTATCTTTAACTAATACTAATAACTATTTGTGTATGAATCATATAATAGTGCTTTTCTATATCTCTCATCCAGATCTTTTTATTACTATTGTTAGGTATTTTACCTATTTTTTTTTATTTTATTCTATTATTTTGTGTGTGTGTGTACCATCAAATTGTATCTGACTGGTACAGGAGGAGATTTCCCTTCCTTCTTCAGCAGAGCATCTGGTGGATTCGAACTGTGGATCCCTGGGATTGCAGTACAGCTTTTGCTACTAGGCCACCAGAGTTGCTGTTTTACCTATTTTTTAAAAGCCTATTTTTGTTTAAGCATTGTATTATCTTGTTCTGGTACTTGCGTGGTAAAAAGTTATGCTGCCACCATAAAGAAAAACAGTTCAAACCCATTAACTGCTTCGCTGGAGAAAGACCAGCAGTCTCCTCCCATTCAGTTGATGTCCTCTGAAAACCCACTGGAGGGTCTGCTACAAGTCTGTAGTACATTGAACAGCACACAAAAACATTATCTTTTAAAGGGATTGAAATAATAACACTGATAATTTACTTATGGTAGTTACTTTCAGAATAACTCTATCTTTTGTGTAGATCTAACTTCCATCTGGTGCAATTTTTCTTCTGCCTGGAGTACATAACAATTTTGTAATGTTATTTTTTTAAAGATTAGATCTCTTTTTAAAATTTTTATTATTGACATGCAAACCCCCTAGAAATAAGGAAAATTCAAGATCAAGTCAATTATGATTCATAGCAGCCCTCCATTGGATTTCTAAGGCTGTACATCTTAATAAGAGGAGACTGCCTGTCTTTCCATGCTAGAATCACTAGTGAATTTGAGCACTGGAAACTCTCATAGCCTTTTGAGTTGAAGTGCACTGTGCTAGGAACTACTTCACCTAAGCTCTTTTTATTGAGTTGTATTACTTTTTTGATATAAGTAGCTTTATACAATTTTCAAGTATTTTCTGTCAGTCTGTGGATTATATTTTGGTTTTCTTAATAGCATCCTTTTTGTCTTAAATTTTTTTTGTTGTTTTTTATTTTATTGGGAAAAACATAATGGGGATACAAGGGGGTGAAGCTTGGGGGCAGAAGGGTGAGGATGGGCAGGGATGCAGTTGCAGAGCTGCACAATTTGGTTAGTGGGGGGAGCAGGTGAAAGGAAATGAGAAGGATCCAGTGGGGACCAGATGCTACAGGGGAATGGTAAGCATTTTCCAATGGCAATTAAACCACCTGTCTTACTGATTTGGGAACTGGATGTAGACTCTCTGGCTTCTTCATGCTGAACAGGGGCGTTGATGTGAAGGGGAAAAGGGAGGACACTTTAAGACCTTACTGGTGGTCTTGGGTTAAAGCTGCTTGCCTTCTTGTTCTGTTAGAAGATATTTTCCTGTCATTTGCTCCCCTCTGGACTGCAAAGTGTTTTCCCAGGTGGGTCCAGTGGGGATGGCTGGTTGAACCCAGAGGCTCC